>NW_021703775.1:4752564-4823256 GCF_005190385.1 Monodon monoceros
CACACACACACACACACACACACACACACACACACACACACACACACCCCATCTAGGACTGGGGTTGATATTGTCTGAAATTCTCCCATTCACCAGTAATTTCTTTGTGCTGAGAATGTCACTTTCTTTGGCTGTCTTTCTAAATGTAAATACTCATGGGCACAGTTTCTCCTTAAGTCAAATGAATTTATGAAATCTGGGGAGACTCTGAAGCTGGCTGGTAAGGATGATTAGAGCCTTGGGGTGGAAGAGAGGCAGCAGCTGAAGAAACAAGGCCAAGAAGAGTATTTCCCAGTCACACCAACGGTCTGCCCTAATCTTTTCAGAAGAATTAATTCGGGCTTCCCTGGTGGCGCAGTGGTTGAGATTCCGCCTGCCAAGGCAGGGGACACGGGTTCGTGCCCCAGTCCGGGAAGATCCCACATGCCGCGGAGCGGCTGGGCCCATGAGGCATGGCCACTGAGCCTGTGCGTCCGGAGCCTGTGCTCCTCAACGGGAGAGGCCACAGCAGTGAGAGGCCCGCGTACCGCATTAAAAAAAAAAAAAAAAAAAGAACTAACTCAGGAAATGTTTAAGGCTGCCAACACTAGGCCTACAACTTTCTCCTTCAAGAAGCAGCAAGGTATGCCTAGACCATTCAATGGGGAAAGGACAGTCTTTTCAATAAAAGGTCTTAGGAAAACTGGTTAGCCACATGCAAAAGAATGAAGTTGGCCCATGAACTTACCCATATACGAAATTTAACTCAAAATGGATCAAAGACCAAAACATAAGAGCCAAAACTATAAAAGTGTTTAGAAGAAAACACAGAGGGAAAGCTTCATGGCATTAGACATGATTTCTTGGCTATGACATGAAAAGCGCAGGCAGCCAAAGAAAAATTAGATAAATTGAACTTCATCAACATTTAAAACTTTTGTCCATCAAAGGACATTATCAGCAGAGTGAAAAGGCAGCCCATGGAATGCAAGAAAATATTTGCACATCATATACCTGGTAAGGCATTGATATCCAGAATACATAAGGAATTCCTACAACTCAAAAACAAATAAACAAGCAACTTGATTTTAAAGTGGGCAAACGACTTGAATACACATTTCTCCAAAGAAGATACACAGATGGCCAGTAAAGCACATGGAAAGATGCTCAAGGTCACTAATCATTAGGGAAATGCAAATCAAAATCACAGTGATACTACCAAATGTAAAATAGCTAGCTAGTGGGAAGCAGCCGCATAGCACAGGGAGATCAGCTCGGTGCTTTGTGACCACCTAGAGGGAGGGGATGTGGGGATACATGTATACATATAGCTGATTCACTTTGTTAGACAGCAGAAGCTAACACAACATTGTAAAGCAATTATACTCCAATAAAGATGTTAAAAAAAAATCACGGTGATATACCACTTCACCCCCATCAGAATGGCTATTAAAGAACAGAAAATAATAAGTGTTGGTAAGGATGTTGAGAAATTGGAACACTTGTACATGCTGGAGGGAATGTAAAATGGTCTGGCCACTGTGGAAAACAATATAAGTTCCTCAAAATTAAATATAGAATTACCATACGATCCACCAATTCCATTTCTGGGTATATACTCAAAAGAATTGAAATCGGGGACTCAAATTTTTGTACAGCCATGTACAAACAGCATTATTCACAACAACCGAAAGGCAGAAGCAGCCTAAGTGTCCCTTGATGGATAAATGGATAAACAAAATATGGTATGTACAGTTGACCCTTGAACAACACAGGTTTGAACTGTGTGGGTCCACTTGTACACACATTTTTTTCAATAGCAAATACTACAGTATCACACAATCCATGTTGGGTGGATCCACGGACACAAAACTGAGGGTCCTGAGGAGCCGTGGATACTGAAGGCCGTGACTGTAAGTTATACGCAGACTGTTGACTTTAGGGGTTGGGGCCCCTCACACCCGTGTTGTTCAAGGGTCAACTGTACATATAACAGAATATTATTCAGCCTTAAAAAGGAAGGACATTTTGACACCTGCTACAACATGGATGAACCTTGAAGACATTGTGCTGAGTGAAATAAGCCGGTTACAAAAGGACAAATACTGTGGTACTTGGAATATGAGGTACTTGGAATAGTCAAATTCATCGAGACAGAATAAAGGTAGAATGGGGGTTGCCAGGAGCTGATGGGGAGGGGAAATTGAAGAGTTGTTCAGTGGGGACACAGTTTCAGCTTGGGAAGATGAAAAGAGTTCTGGAGCTGGATGGTGGTGATGGTCACACAAACCATGTGGATGTACTTAACACAACTGAATGGTACGCTTAAAAAGGGTTAAAATGGTTATGCTTATGTTATCACAATTAAAGGGAAAAAAAAAGCAACAGGGCAATGAGGAAGGGGACTACGCCCCAGGTCAGGAGCTGTGGGTTCCAGCCTCACCTCCTTGTAAGCAAGCTTGGTTCCCCCAGGTGTGCAATACCCAGTTGGATTCACTTCTTCCTAAAGTCTCACCTGGGTCTCCAGTTCTACTCAGTGCTCTACATCTATTTCTTGGGTCCTTGTGGGTTGAGCAGTGAACAAAACAAACCACCTGCAAACCAAGTCCCTGTCCTCTGGAGTTTACGCTCTAACAGGGCAGACAAGCCTTAAGTACATAAAACACATATGTGTGTGACAGATGAGGGAACATCAGCACAGGGTAAGGGGAGAGTGACAGGAGTCCTGCTTTAGATAAAGTGGCCAGGGACGTCCTCTCCATAGAGGTGACACCTGAGCAGAGACTTCAAGTGAAGGGAGAGAGGGCGCCATGAGGACATCTGTGGACAGGCTCTCAGGTAGGAGGTATTTCAATGACAGTGAAGCGGACGTAAGGTGGGTTCCCACCTGTGCGTTGGGTTTTGAAATCCAGGTTGTCACGGAAACGCCATGCAAGCATCCATTCCGCAAGGGCCCCCCTTCCCACCCTCATCCCAGAGGGGCTGACCTGACAGTGCAGATGTAGGTGCCAGAGTCCTCCCGCGAGGCTGGCACAATCCACAGGCCGCCGTCCTGGACCCACACCCGCAGCTCTTCCTCCCCTGGGACCATCGTGGTGGAGTTGTTTCGACGCCATGTCACACTGACGTGGGTGGTAGCAGAGTCCCAGTATGGCACCTGGGGGCACCTCATGGCCACAGGCTCCCCTTCTACCTTGAGCCTGGTTTTGGGATGCCTGCCATGAAACTGGCAGCTTCCTGCAGCCACTGAATGACAAAGAACCCAGTCAGGCTTTGGGTCCATCCGAGGAACCACATGCCCCGGACAATGTGGGGGCCCCATGAACCCCTCCTCTCACAGAGATCTCAAAACCCCCAAAAACAAGGTTAGGGCTACTATCAAGTCCCATCGACATTTTGTGGGAAAAGTTAAGTCAGGTTCACATGATGACAAAAAAAAGTTTGGCCTTATTTTTGACTTGCTGACGTCTTATCATTCAAAGTCGATCTTGACTGAGTTCAGCTTAGCTGCAGCAGGTCGTACGGTTAAAATCCAAAGGCACCTTTTGTCAAGGGCAAAAGCAGGGTCTCTTCGGTTTGCTCCTTTGGCAGGAATGACTGATGCCCAGGGCAAGCTCGTGTACCAGAGGAGACGGGCAAGAGGAAGACTCTGTCACCTACCAACACCTTGCTTTTTGAGGACAACAGAACCTCCCTAGAGAAGCAACTCCTTTCCCCAGAGAAGCTGCAGGCACGTCCCCTCCAGCTGAGTCACTTCTTACCCATGTGTTCCTCAGGCCGGATGGTGAAGACAGAGACACACAGCATCCACATGGACCAGGTGAACATCACTCCCGGGAACTTCTGGAGGACACAGGAAGTGGAGACCGCAGGCCCAGCACCCCACAGCCTAGAGGAGGACACAGAGGAGGGGTCACCAAGAACCACTGACGCCCAAACAGAGAACCCCTTGAGGATGGTCCCTGGGATGGGTTCTGGAGGTTTCCCCTGGTGACCAAAACCCTTTTGCCCAGATTTTTTAACAAGAAAACTCAAATTTTTGAATTTATTCCTCTACAGCAACTTTCACTGGAATAGGGGTCTGTCTCTTACATGTTTCTCTCTCCTGAAGCGTGCCTTAGCACTTCCTACCCCTTGGCCTGATAGGCTCTTTCGTCACCTAAGGCCACTGCTAGGGTCTGGGCTCAGGCATCACCCTTGGTGAGGTCTTCCCTGACCTTCCCGTAAAGTTGCACCACCTTCTGCCCCAGTGCTCTATTTCCTTTCCTGCTCTGTTGCTGTCTATGGCGTTTATCATTAACCATGTCTCTTCTCTCCAGCATGTAAGCTCCACGTGCTCAGGACCCTACTTTATTTTATTCACCGCTGTTTCCCTAACTCCTATTCGTTGAGTGAAGGGATGAGTGAACGAATCACCAGAAGTCGAAAGTTCCCTATATTTTACTGGTCAGAGAACTCTTCCTAGAGTCTTTATGGATTAACTTATTTTACATACAATTCTGACGTGCGCTGAGGGATTCAGCAGACCCTCTGATCTAGAGCATCCCCGAGGAAAAAGCAAAATGAGGGCCAAAAAGTGAATAATTTATACAAGCTCACGAAGCGTTCCTCCCTACCAACCTCCCCAAGGCTGGAGTATCAGATGTGGTCCCTCTGCATCTCCCCGTGGTCCCTCTCACGCTTCATCGCAGTTGCCTGTTGAATCGCCAGCTGCTGTCACAACAATACTGCTAACAAGCCAGCCCCGAACAGAATGCTATACGACACCAGCCGTTTGTTGTTGCTCACAGGTCTGTGTGTCAGATGGAGCTTGGCTGACCTAGATTACGCTGGGTTAGTCTCGGCTCCAAGCTGCAGGTGGGACCCAAGTCAGCGCCATGGATGTCTCACCCTCCTTGGACCAGTGACTTCCTGGGAGATGACCTTCTCATGTGATGGCGAAACTCAAACGATGTGGGCGAAAGCACTCGAGGCCGTGCTTGCTCAGAACTAGCTCACTCTTTCTGGCCCACATTCCGTTGGTCAAAGCAAGACATGTGGCCAAAGTGCCATCTGTGGGACCAGGAAATACCCCCACCTGTAGTGGGAGGAGCTGCAAAGTTACACCAGGAGGGGAATGAAGTGGGAGCAATCAGGCCATCCAGCACACCTGTAACTTGTCTGGCTCCCACGGGTGGGGACGGCCTTGAGGACAGAGGCTGGGTCTTATTCACAGCCTTTGTGGACTACACAGTGCCCAGTTCCAGAAGTTACCAGGGAATGTGTACGACTGAAAGTCTACCAGGCACTTGGGAGTGATGAGTGAATCCAGAAAAAACATCCTTACCTGTACCTCCTCCCCATATCCTTGAAGGAGTCTGACATTTTCCCTGTTCCTGGCACAGATGCAGTTCTGAATGTCTCCTAGTAAAACCAGATGGCTCTTAACTGGCCAGGGCAGGGTTGGCAGACAGAGGAAGTAACCCTTGCACTCTAGAAACACCCCTCCCTATCAATGGGGAACCATCAGAAGGCAGGGGCTCAGAGCTGCGTCCTGGACCCCCGCCCACAAGTCTCACCTGGACCCCCAGCCCCGCTTGGGCTTCCCAACACCCCGGTCTGGACCCACAAGCCCCACCTGGGCTTCCCAACCCCCTGGCCTGGACCCCCAAGTCCCACCTGGACCCCCAGCCCCGCCTGGACCCTCAAGTCCCACCTGGGCTTCCCAACACCCCCGCCTGGACCCGCAAGCCCCGCCTGGGCTTCCCAACACCCCCACCCCCCGGATCCCCAGCCAAGGCAGTTTTCTCCGTTCTTCTCTGGGAACTTTGCACAATGGCTGCTTTGCTGCGACCTGTCCAGGAAGTGGCTTCAGAGGACTGACCCACAAGCACATAGCAGCGATCGTTTTCAACAACTGAAACCTCAGCAGCGGGCCGGACCCAGAACTGCCAGAGTGAGGGAGACGGTCGGTCTTTGCAGGCCCAGAGGGAAAAGTTCGTTTTGCAGAAGTTTGCAAGCAAAATGCTATTTTCCTGCCCTATTTTCTTTAAACGTGTCTTTAAATGATAGGCGATTTGACATTTCTGCTTGAATCTGAGGTGACCTTCTTACTGGAAGAAAGAAGTTTTAAAGGTAGCTCGTTCCAAGTATTTGAGTTACAATTCTGGCTTTATTCTTTCCTTTGTCAGATAACCCTGTTTCCCAGTACTCAGTGTAAACGCACAGAAGAATAGGAGGCGAAGCAGGGCCAGGCATAAGAAAATGACCCAAAAAATGTGTGAAGAATTGAAGAAAAGAAAAATAATGCAGTAAGGTGGAAACCGCTGATGGCCCAGCCTGAGCCAGGGGCGCCAGTGGCGGGGGAGGGGGGAGGGGGAGGGCACCTCAGCAGCATCCCCCTTGGCCCTCGCTAAGGCCCAGGTGACAGTACCTGCCTGTGACCCTGGGTATGCCTCCTGCTTAAGGGTGGCACATGGAGCCTAACTGTGTGTAGGTGTTTACTTCACCTTTTAGTTTAATTCTGAACAATTCCAACAGACTAAAAGGTTGCAGGAATAGTATAATAACACGAGTATGTGTCTTACCTCGGTTCACCAATTTTTAACATTTTGCTTTATTCTCATTTTCTCTCTCTGTTTCTTTCTTTCTGTCTGTCTGTTTCTCTCTCTCTCTCTGGGCCCCGGACCCCCTCGTTATCCCCCATCCCTGTGCTTCCCAGAAACTTAGTTCCAAATGCTTTTTACTTTGCTTCAGCTTTGAATTTAAAAAAATTTCCAAGCTTAAGTTTGATGTAAATAGTAATTTCCCCATAGGTTCAAGAAGTGGGGCTTGCGCCTCCCAACCCCCTGCCTGGATCCCAGCCCCACCTGGGCCACACACACACACACACACACACACACACACACACACACACACACATACACACACACACATTTTCCCCTGAACACCTGAAAGTTTCTTGAGAGTAAATAAGTAAGTAAACGATAGCTCCAGAGATAAATCTTCAGGCATTTAAAAGGAGTAAAAATTTGATTCTCTAGTATATTTGAGTCTCTCTCTTCATTCACCCAGAAGATGAAGCTTTTCTTTATTTCTATCTTCACCTTGTTCCCAGAAGTTTTCAGGCAACTGTCCAGCTCTGAGTCAGGCAGTACAGTCATCCAAAACACACAAACAAGGTGACAGATCTTGACTATTAAGAAAGACAAATAACTCTCCAGGCTTATACCTACTGCTGAGAGTCACATTCAGTTTGCAAAACAGATTCCTAAAAAACTGAACATGTTGTTTCAGGCATGTGGTATAAAACCTTCTGAAACCTATGGGGAAATAAATATTTACATCAAAATTAAGCTTGGATTTTTTTTTTAATTCAAAGCTGAAGCAAAATAAAAAGTATTTGGAACTAAGTCTCTGGGAAGCACAGGATGTTAGGCATTTGAGGGGTAGCGAAGATCCTCTAGCTTCAGATACAGGGAAACACATGACCAGGTTTGAGGCAGATTTTGTTGAAAAATGTACTGGCTCAAAGCAAAAGCAGAAGCCTTGAGAGAAGTCCACAAACTATTTGTTCTACAGAAAAGAGAGAAGCTAGCGCTTTCCCCCTAGAATTAAGGGAATTAGGAGCAGCACGGTGGGACTGCTTCTGGTCTGTATGGCTGTGTCATAAAGACAGCACCTGCATGTCCTTGACCCTGATGGGGCAGGGGGGTTGGGGGTGGGGTGGGAACAGAGTCGCTTACTGGAACCCATGGCACAGGAAGACCCATCTTTAGCAGAACCAGGCACTGGGCCACTTGGGCTGAATGTCTGACCAGGGAGAACCTGGTAAGGTTCAGACTTGGGTCCACCAAGGGCTACGCACTCTCTTTCTATTTTACTTTCTGCCAACAAGTATCTTTCTCTTTTCACCCTTTCCAAATCTACAAACAACAAATGCTGGAGAGGGTGTGGAGAAAAGGGAACCCTTTTGAACTGTTGGTGGGAATGTAAATTGATACAGCCACTATGGAGAACAGTATGGAGGTTCCTTAAAAAACTAAAAATAGAATTATCTTGTGACCCAGCAATCCCACTACTGGGCATATACCCTGAGAAAACCATAATTCAAAAAGAGTCATGAACCACAATGTTCACTGCAGCTCTATTTACAATAGCCAGGACATGGAAGCAACCTAAATGTCCATCAACAGATGAATGGATAAAGAAGATGTGGCACATATACACAATGGAATATTACTCAGCCATAAAAAGGAACAAAACTGAGTTATTTGTAGTGAGGTGGATGGACCTAGAGACTGTCATACAGAGTGAAGTAAGTCAGAAAGAGAAAAACAAATACCACATGCTAACACATATATATGGAATCTAAAAAAGAAAAAAAAATGTTCTGAAGAACCTAGGGGCAGGACAGGAATAAAGACGCAGATGTAGAGAATGGACTTGAGGACACGGGGAGGGGGAAGGGTAAGCTGGGACGAAGTGAGAGAGTGGCATGGACATATATACACTAGCAAATGTAAAACAGATAGCTAGTGGGAAGCAGCCGCATAGCACAGGGAGATCAGCTCGGTGCTTTGTGACCACCTAGAGGGGTGGGATAGGGAGGGTGGGAGGGAGACGCAAGAGGGAGGGGATATGGGGATATATGTACATGTATAGCTGATTCACTTTTTTATACAGCAGAAACTAACACACCACTGTAAAGCAATTATACTCAAATAAAGATTTAAAAAAAAAATCACCCTTTCCCAATGAACTTATCTACAAAACAGAAATAGAGTCACAGATGTAGAAAACAAACTTATGGTTACCAGGGGGTAAGGAGACGGGAGGGATAAATTGGGAGATTGGGATTGACATATACACACCACTATATATAAAATAGATAACTAATAAGGACCTGCTGTAGAGCACAGGGAGCTCTGCTCAGTACTCTGTAATGACCTCTCAGGGAGCAAAATCTAAAAAAGAGGGGATATATGTATATGTATAACTGATTCACTTTGCTGTACACCTGAAACTAAAACAACATTGTAAACCAACTATATCTCAATAATAATTTTTTTAAATAAAATAAAAAATAAATAAAATCACCCTTTCACTGTCAAACCTTTTGAACTTGACCAACTTCTGCCCCAGGAACCATTAACCAAGAGATTCAGCAAACCAGCCCAGCTCACGCTCCCTCTCCGTCAGATCCTCCAGTCACACCTTGCATTCCCAGTGAGCCCAAGTCATTCAGAGCACCCGGCGGGCTGGACCATCAAGCAAAGACCCTTCTGTCACCTTCCTCCTGCATCAGCCCCTCCCGCAGGCCAACCCCCAACAAGACCACTCCTCTAGCTCAGAACAGTCGCCGTCCTTCCTCAACAGGACAGACAGGGAAGCTCGATGCATGAGACCCTCGGCAGCCACGGTACGAATTCACCAAGCTTCAAACTCTCCCAGCCTGATGTTTGTGTGAAAGGGATTCATTGCTCTGAACAACTCCAGAGGGCAAAGGCCGTGGGTCTGGTAGAGTGTGTCAACCCCATTATAAACATGAAGCAACGGAAACCAACTCAGACACATTCAGTAGGTTACCCAAGGTCACAGAGCTAATGGAATCATCAAGTAGGATGTAAGCTTGAGTTTACACAGTCCACATTCTTGGTACTGGTCCTCAGCTCTGTAGGAGCATCAGTACCTGGACCTAGAGGGGACTCCAGGAGCCATTAAGTTTAGCAGCCCACCCAAACCAGCATCCTCCATAGATGGCCACGCTTGCCCCTTATAAGATGGACGCTTTTAGTCTTGGAAACCACTCATGATCAGAAACTTCTGTCATTTTAGGATGCAGCTTCTCCTCCCCCTAAGTTCCACTCACTGGCCAGATTCCCCCCTGGGGGCAGCTCAGAAGAAGTCCTTCTGCATCTTCCAAGAGTCCTGAGGGTTAGGGAGTCTACACAGGAGAGCGCTGTGGGAACAACACGGCCCTTAGAGTCTGGCAGAGCGAGTGTCACTCCTCCCTTCCTTCTGGGCTAGGTGGATGGTTCAGTGCCTCCGTGAGGCTCGGTCTGCTAGTCTGTAAAGTGGCTGCAGTGTGACGTGCATCACAGGAGGGCATCTGCTATATAAAGAGGTCAGCACAGTGCTGACGCAGAGAAAGCCCTCGACAACAGGGCACTCCCTTCAGTATCTTCCAGAAGTAGACCCAGAATCTTGGGGAGGTAAGTAATTTGCTCAGGACCACACATCTGGCAGACCTGAGTGAGAAGTCAGAGCTTCCACAGTCTGCATTCTGCCTCACTACAGCTAAAGGTCCATCGCACAGCCAGAGAATGTTCTGGTGTCCTAGTCAATAGCACAGCTAATAGCTCACCAGGTGCTGTTCTACAGAGGTGCGCAACTTCACCTAAAGGAATCAGTGAGCCCGTGTGCATACGCCCATATTATAGAAGCGTGCTTAAATTGCAAACACAGTCATAAACACACACACATTCAAGGCCTATTATGGAATGCTAATGCTTTCATTCAGACATCTTAGCACAAGAGTTTTTAAGCACACACAGAACGGGAGATTGAAGCTGGATTCCTGTCCTCACTTGACCATTAGCTATTGCTATGTGATCGTAGGCAAGCCACTGAGCCACTTACCCAACCTGGGTCACAGTTTCTTCATCTCCAAAATAAATGTTTGGGCTTCCAGAAGCTCCCAGGTCCCTCCCAGGTGTAAAATCCTAGGGTCAAGGTCAGTCTGAACTTGAGTTTAGGCTTCATTCCTGGGCACACCTTTAATTTCTAAAGCACCAAGTCAGGGGCTCAGACAGAAAACCACTGAATTGGATCAACTCACTAGCTTAAGGTCCCATAGCTAGCAACTGGCCAAACCAGGACTCAAGACTCCTGAGTTGTCCTGGGTACTGGAGTTTCAGCTCTGTGGGGCTGCTCACCGGGGAATGTTAACTAGTATCTGGACGCCCTGCGCTGGCATAGGACAGGAGACTGGTTATGAGCAGGTGCACACCCTTTGAAATGAATGTTGCTTTCAACCCTTGTAATCTGAGAGTAATAAATGTCACAGATATTGAAATTATCAGTTATCCAGAAAACATGACCATCTAAAATATAACACAGATAAAAGAAACCAGGACAAAAAAATCCTGAACGGCTGAAAGATAGTCAATAGGATCCTGGCACCAAGTCATGTCTATTTGACTCACAGAAGAGATGTGAAGCTCTCTTTCAGAACCTGTCTCTTTACTCGCATGAATGTGGCCATTGCTTCTCAGAGGGGCAGATCGTATTTTGTAAAGATGGCCACAACATCATCTCCCTATTGCTTTCTGTTTTGTGACCAGGCCACTCTGCCATCAAAAGTGGAGTCCAGGGCCTTCCCTGGTGGTGCAGTAGTTAAGAATCTGCCTTCCAATGCAGGGGACACGGGTTCAATCCCCAGTCAGGGAACTGGATCCCGCATACCGTGGGGCAACTAAGCCCGCGCGCTCTGGCGCCCACGTGCCACAGCTAGAGAGCCCACGCACTGCAAGTACTGAACCCGCGTGCCACAACTAGAGAGAAGCCCGGGCGCTGCAAGGAAGAGCCTGTGCACCGCAATGAAAGATCCCACGTGCCACAACTAAGACCTGAGGCAGCCTAAATAAATATTTTTTTAAAAAGGTGGAGTCCAACTTGTCAAGGGGTCCCTTGAATGTGGGCCAACTGTGACTTAAGTCTAACCAACAGAATGGTGCTGAGTGAACACTGAAGCTAAGTCAGAAAAGGCCATGCAGCTTCCACCTGGCTTCCTTGGGATGCTGGCTCTGGGGGACGCCAGTCACCGTGTGAATTGTCCAACTGCCCTGAGACCTGCTGGGAGGGAGGCTACATGTAGGGGGTCAGGCCGACCGTCCCAGCCCAGCCCCAGCCATATGAGTGAAGCATCTTAGGCTCCCCAGACAAGTCCACTTGGTACACCTCCTGGGGTATCCAGGTGTTCCAGCACAAAACAGTTGATGTCCGTAATGATTTCCCTGAATCATGAAGAACAGTTGAAATTTTGTACAGGGCCTTCTTTCTCGAGGATGCGACAGTGCATAACGTATGTGATGAGGCTAACATGCTAATTACCTTCCAGTGTATTTCCCTGCTCGTTGCCTCTATGGCCCCAAGAAAGGGGAAGAGCAACGGCCTCCTTGGAAAGGAGAGAAGGAAGTGGATGTGACATAGGGGATGTCTAAGTAGGGAAAACGCGTTCTGCCCCCACTTCTGGGCTGAAAACCTGAGTGTAAAGAGACAGAGGGTAGAAGAGAGGGGGAAGCTGAAAGCTGAGGGGCTTTTTCTCTGCTTTCAAATTGGGTCCCTAGAGAAATCCCACCAGGGTAAAGTAAGGAGCCATTACCAAGATGGGGGCTCTGGGGAAGGATGGAGATAATGGCATGGCCTATTTAGGTAGAGGGATGCTAGGTTTAGCTCCCTGCTGGCCTCAGTTCTTTGCTGACTGGGAGGAGATTCAGATCTCCCCTGTGCTTCCAGTGGAGAATGGGGGGCTAAACTGAGATCTGAGCTGATATGGGGCTGCCATGTTGGACAGGTGACCTAGAGGATGCAGGACATCCAGTCCCTAAGGAGCAGTGTGGCCAACTGTGGAAACATGTCTTTACCAGTTGGCAAATAACCACCCACTTAAGCCCTGAACTCTCCACCCTCTACCTTTCCAGGGGCTCCCCTGAGATCCTCATGGCCTAGCAACATAGGGTAGCACCTGTTCTGACTGGTTGGTACTCCTGCCGTGCGGGTTGGTAAATATTTGGGCTACCACCTGCACAGGTGGCCAGTCTAAGCCAGGGGAGAAGTGAGGCCATGGCCAAGGGATGCAGAGGACCATGGAGCCAGCAAGGGGCACAGTGGGGCCACATCAGCCATTGCACTGGCTCTGCCTCCCCTGAAAGACCAGACCCCGGCTTTCCCAGCCAGGAACCTCAGCAGCCGATGTAGCAGGACACTGCGTGACCAGCCAGGTCCAGGAACACCTCCATGGAAACCAGTGAAGACCCCCCCCAGGCCAGCAAGTGTGGACCAGCCGCCCTCCCCACCATGCCCTGGGGACATGGCTTCCCCAGTTCTCAGACTCCTCGCTAGAAGTAGGTGGCAAAGTCAGAAACTCTAAGAGACTGAGCATCTACCCAAAAGAGACCAAATAAATCCAAGAGAGGCAGAGCTGGACCAGCCTAGACTGGAACAACATGGACCGGCAGCTTAAATCCCCCTTTCCTCCCGGAAAGAGGCCTCAGGAGCCAAACGAGATTCTTATTAGAAAAGTTATTAAACGCACATTTTTGTGACTTCGAGTTGAAATGACTACAAATTTGCACCACGATACATATATTTTAGAAATATTTCCTCCCAAAATTAAGTTGTCAGAACAGATGAGATTTTCTTTTAATGCTTTGAAAGATCATCTTTCACTCCCTGGAAAATATGTCCACCTAGAACGTCTTGTCCTCTGAGGGTCAGAGAAGGCACAATTTTCCCCAGCCCTGGGCCCAGCATGGCCACAAGAGCAGATAAAAAACCAAGAAAGCCAACCACGATAGGAAGCCCAAGCGATTTTGAGTCATAGGGTGTGGGGAAATCCCTGGGCACAAGAAACCCCAGTCATTAGCCTGAAGACATCCCAGACTGACTGGGTTTTCCACAGACCCAGAAAGTCCCATTAAGAAACGCTTTGCTCTTCTCTGGAGCTGGGGGGGAGCACTTCCCTCTCACACGTGTTCCCTCTGGCTTCTCCCAGGATGATGCCGGGGCAGCCAGCTTCATCCCTGGTTCCAGGAGAGCATCCTGAAGCTGGCCGATCTGAAATCCTGCTTCCTCCCCAGCAACATGATATGATAGACTCAGGTTCCCAACATCTGGACCTGTGATACTTTGGGGTGCACAAAGGATTTCACTTCTCTGCACCCTTGAATTAGGCACAGCCACATGACTGGTTATCGTGGGAAGGACACGGAAAGGACATAGGTCACCTCCAGGTGTTTCATTTCCAATACCCCACCCTCCAGCCCTCTCTTCTGCCACCCTTGTTCAAGGATGGTGCCTCTGTTGATGGATGGTGGCCACCCTGATAGGAGACTGAGGTTTACTTCCATCCATGAAGCCACTCCCTTGTTCCTGAACGTCTGTTTTTCCTTCTGTTAAACAGGAGAAACACAGATTTTCCACACCAGCACTTGTGTCAAAATAATCTGAGGCAGACAGGTAGTCTACAAAATTCTCTTTTGAAAATGGCCTCAGGTAGCTGTGAGGGGCCGTCACGGTCTGACACAGCTGCCCCGAGACAGTGACGTGACGTGAGCAAGGTGATGGATCAAGCTACTGAGATGTTGTAGGTTATCGTTGCAGTGTAACCCGGAGGGTATATGCACAGCAATCAAAGAGAAGAATAAGGACACTGTGTTCGTTTTCTACTGCCCTGGAGCAAAGGACCACAAACTCAGTGACTTGAAACCAAGCCCCGTTATTAGCTCACATCACTGTGGGCCCAAGGTCGGCCTCTGCTTGGATGGACTCTGCTCCGGGTCCCACGGGTGGACATCAAAGCTTGGGGTCCTGTCCCACGTCCCTGGGGCTATGGTAGAATTCATCTCTTAGGGGTTATACAACTGAGGTGCCCACTTTCTTGCTGGCTGTCAGCCAAGGCCACTGTCAGCAACTAGAGGCCACCACTGTTTCCTGCCCCGGGGCCCCCTCCATGAAACGGGACAGTTTGTTTCCTCAGGGCCAATGGACCACCTACTTCACATCTCTCTGACCTCCTGACTCTGACCCCTGGACCCTCTTTTAAAGAGCCCAGCTGGCTGTGCCGGGAACACCCAGGATGGTCTTCCTTTTGATTAACTTCACATCAACTGACCGGGGACCTAAAATACATCTGCAAACTTCCCTCGCCTTTGCTGTATAAGGTAACCTAATCATGGGAATGCCATCCCATCCTGTTTATATTACCCACCCTCATTCAAGGGGAGGGAGCTGCACAAGGCATGCTCAGTGGGGGGCACCTTAGAATTCTGCCAACCACAGACAGTTAAGAAAACATGCTGATAAATACTAGCTCTAGAAAATTTAGGACACATCCAAAGCCATACATTGACTTCCTTGCTCCCCAATAAGAAAACCTCGTCTCGAATATTCGAAAGCCTTCCTACTCAAAGTGTGGTCCCTGGACCAGAACCATGGACATCACTTGTGAGAAATGCAAAATCTCAGGCCCCACCCCAGAACTAGGGAATGAGAACCATCTGCTTTTTAACAAGACCCCCAGGTGATTTGAGAAGCATTGATCGTAAGGACTGGCTCATTCTTAAATAAAGTAGGCAGATACCCACGGGGACTAAAAGCGGGGGCGCTATTAAATCCCTGTACCCAGATCACCCCAGCCCTCTCAGGGTGGTTCCTGAAATTTTGAGGTCAGAACCTCATAATCTGATGATGGTGGTGATGGTGGTGATGGTGGTGATGGTGAGGATGGTGGTGGTGATGGTGAGGATGGTGGTGGTGATGGTGAGGATAACTAACACTTATTGAACATCCACCATGTGCCAGGCACTGGGCAAAGTCTTGACATGTATGATTTCTTTTACTTTTCCCAATACTTTACAAACTAGATATTATTATTTTTGTTTTAGAGATAAAGACACTGAGGCTCACAGAAGTTAAATAACTCCTCCAAGGAAATACAAATAGAAGTGATGGGGCCAGGGCTTGGCCCTCATCCCTTTCACTTAGGGGTGATGGGATCAGATTGTCACAAATAGTCAAAGCTAATCTGGGAATCACAAACTGGGGGTCACAGCCCTGTTCAACTTGTGGATATGCATTTTTTCAGCTTGGGTGGTGGTGTTATTTTTCACTGAATGTCTTTTCCGAGGGACAAACTCATTCCAGTGGGTCATAGGCCCTGTCACTCACAGCCTCACGGATTTGACTTACTGCCTGGCCCCTGAATACTCTCAGGTTAGCAATCCCCAATTAAGTCCAAGCATGCTTAAATTTCCTCTTGACATTTCATGAAAAATTTGAGGGTTTCCCTGGTGGCACAGTGGTTGAGAGTCCGCCTGCCGATGCAGGGGACACGGGCTCGTGCCCCGGTCCGGGAAGATACCACATGCCGCGGAGCGGCTGGGCCCGTGAGCCACAACTACTGAGCCTGTGCGTCTGGAGCCTGTGCTCCGAAACAAAAGAGGCCATGATAGTGAGAGGCCCGCGCCCCGCAACTAGAGAAAGCCCTCGCACAGAAACGAAGACCCAACACAGCCAAAAATAAATATAAAAAATAAATAAATAAAATTTGAGTGGAATACTTCCCAGAAATTCTTTAAAATAGCAAAGAACCCCTGCTCTCTAATCCATCCATTTCATCAGATGAATGAAACTAACGTCCAGAAACAAACTTCTATGTCCAAGTCACATAGCAAGATGATATCCTGGTTTTAAACTGGCCTCCTTTGGCCCACAATCAAGTGCCACAACAACTTACCTCGTGTGTTCAGGGAATTATTTGTGCTCAAAATGCAACAGAGGTTCTTAACTAACGTACGCTCCAGAAACGCTCAGATGGAGTTTCATACAGATTCTCATGCTACTGGTTAAGTCAAATGCCCATTTATCTAATGAGAATCATCAGATACATGACAGGTTTAGAACACAGGCTCTGCAGGGAGAAAGAAGTCCCTAAGTAGTTTATATAAGTGGAACGGGGAGGAGTATAAGAGTAGAATAGAGCAGTGGATCCCAGCCTTAGCTGCACATCAGAATTGCCTAGGAAGCTTTCAAAACTCCTGCTGCCTGGGCCCCACACCCCCAAGTTCCTGACGTAATTGGTCCCAGGTACGGAGATTTGTTTTAAAGCTTTCCAGGTGATTTTAATGCTCAACCAGGTTAAGAACACTGGAGCAGGGACTCTAAGTTTCTGGAAGACCAACATCACCCCCATCACTATTTTTCCTGTGACCCCACCGGGTCTGGCTTATCTGCTGATCACAGACGCTTCCACGTCCCTTTCATCTTTTTGCTGCCTTCTCCCTTCCTTCTTTAAGCAGCAGTCCTTCATGGGTAGAGAACAAAATTGGTGGGAAGCTGAGGTCTAGTTTCAGACTCTGAGGTACTCACTTATTCCTGCTGATTTGCTTCTGGACATGAAACCTCCTCTCATCTCCTAAGGGAGTGTTTCTCCCAGACCAGTAGCCTCAGCATCACCTGGGAACTCATTCGAAGGGCAAGTCTTCAGCCCCTCTTGCCCTACATCTACTGAATCCAAAATTCCGAGTGGGGTCAGCAATCCATTTTAATAAATCCTTCAGGTGATGCTGAAGCAGGCTGAAGTCTGAGACCCACTGATTGGAGACAGTCATGATCAAGTGTCCCCATATAGAGAGCAGGTGATGGTGACATAAAAAGACCACCCGAAACTATACACTTGCATTGCTTCAGCTGTGTTGTCACTAGACTGCTATCCTAGGGTCTGTGTGTCCTGATCACTCAGGTGTCGATTGTCAAACAATTGGGCTTTGAGGGTGCGGTAGGAGTGGGGATATTGAGGGGAAGGGCTGTGGCAGGTGTGGAAAGGTGGGGCGGCGTCCCGGGCCAGCTGGCAACAAATGGTGCGGGGACCATCCTCACAGCCCCACGACCCCGGCCAAGCTCCCTTTCTTGCCTGTTACGATAACCAAACAGGCTAGAAAGTGGAACATACAATTAAAATATGGGCAAACTGTAATGAGGTTTGAGGGGAAGTGCCCCTTCTACCGTGCATGTAGGAGGAGTCCCCCTTTTTGAGCTGGTGAAGAGGGACCCCCACTCTCTTGGGGAGGGGGAGCTCAGGGAAGGGTGAGCGGGGTGGGGGTAGAGGTGCAGGATGGGCTGCCGGGAGGGATGCCCCAGCATCCCACCGCTGACATTGAGCTGCCGGAGGGACTCAGAAGGTCAAGTCACTCAACTGCCTCAGTTTACAGGAGAGGAAATTCAGAAGGATGACAAGCCCCGAATAGCATCACACGGCATTAGGGCAGAATGGGACCAGGGGCTCCCGAGGGAGCTGGGCGCCAGGAAGAGGCAAGGCATCCAAAGGGGAGTGGGAATCGAGAGGGAGGGCATCTAATATAGAGAGCAAGCTTTTTTTTTCTCGGTCGTGCCGTGCGGCATGTGGGATCTTAGTTCCCTGACCAGGGATCGAACCCACACCCCCTGCGTTGGAAGTGCAGAGTCTTAACCGCTGGACCATTTAGGTAGCAACCCCGTGAGCCCAGCATTGTGCTAAAGCTCCGTGTGATCCGGATTCATACGCCCTTCCCTCCACCTGTGAGCCTCACCACCAGCATCACGGTTTACAGATGGGGAGACCGGGGCGCCGGGAGGGTGAAAATAAACTGCGTGGGTTACTTAATTATAATCGAGGGTAAAAATGATTTTTTTAAAGAATCGCACCCAGTTTTATTATTACTTCACAGGAATGAAGGAAGGGATAAAGATAAGCTTAACACTTCCTGGCTGTTGACTACTGGTGGACCATCTCTATTCAGTGATACTTTTTCACTGGAGAACAGGATTTTTAAAAGACAGTTACTATAAGAACAGGTGCGTGACGTCACACAGCCAGTAACAGGCACAGCTGGACTGGAACCCGGACGCTTTAGCCTCTGTGACTCACACTTAGCCACACTCTACCTGCTACTCCTCCAAGACGGAAGTGAGGGTTGGTCATCAGCCAACACGGAGAGCTCAGGCACTGGAAAAGTTTCTCATACTTTAGAAAGCATCCCACGATCCTTCCAAAGAGGAAAGCTTCTAAACTCAGTGTAAGTCTCAGAGGCACAGCCTCCCCTGAGCTGGACACAAACCCTCTCAGCAACTCCTTTCCTCTTACTGATTCCACAGCACTTTTGCCGGTCACTTCCAATCAGAGAAGGTCCCTAGAAATCCTCCAATCCAGCCCCTTTTTTGACAGATAGAGAAACTGAAGCCCCAAAAGGTCAAGGTCACTTTCACACAGGTGAAGAAGGTCACAGAGATGAGGAAAGTCACATGGAGGAGGCACCGGGGATCTGGAGACATCAGGAAAGCCTCCTGAGGTGCCCTCCAGAAGTGATGGAGCCCAGGTGTCCTGACTCCCAGGTCAATCGCCCTCCCTGCCCTTGCCCCCTCTTACCTGCAGCTCTGCATCGTTTGCCTGGTGCTGTCTCCTGGGATGGCTGCCAGGCCTTTCACCTTCAGTGGGAGCTCAGCGGTCTGGCAGGAATTTATACGTCCAGGGATTTCCCAATCGGGCTTGTGTCACTCCTCCAACCGGGTGGCTGTGAACACACCTTTTCCCTCCTCACTGGGAGCGCCGTCTCAGCTGTAGCACTGGGTGTGTGATCACTCAGATGGGGAAGTGACCAAAGAAACTCTGTGTAAGTTTCCCTATTTTTTGTGACTCGCTAAAAGTTATATACTTCCAGCTGTGAGGTGGTTTTAAAGTGATGTGTATTTTGCCCAACCACGGCCCCATTAAAGAGAAAAGGAGGACTCTGGGGCTTTAACCAGCGAGGTATGTGCCGTTTCCCCCCACCCCATGAAGTCCTTCTAGGGTTAGGAGACCCCCACTGCCAGTCTTACGTGATGTTTAGTTGTTAGCAAAGGAAGGGGGTGATTCTCTTAAGTATTTATTATAGTGTGTGGGATTTGGCTAACTGAATAGTTTAGAGATGGAAATTCATGTCTGTACAAAACCAGTGTCTCCTAACCACCCAGCAGCCCCAAAGGTGATACTGAATGTGCCTCTCCCCCTCAGGGAGCTCCCCGTGGAGCTAGAGAGGACGGAGCCCCAGGGGGTGAGCCTGGACCCCTGCTGTTGGAAAGGAAGGACTTTTCCAAATGTCCTTAAAAATCCCTGTTACTAACCTTAATGACATCTGCTGTCTGATTTATTCAGATACTGAGGCTCTTACAGGTGAAAAGGCAGATACAGAAACTCTTTTAGAGAAATCTTAGGAATTTCATACCCAGAGCAAATGGCTCACAGTCAGAAGGGCCCACCGGCATGAGTTTTATCCTTTTGCTAACAAGGAAGGTAACTTTCAAGGGTCACAACTCAGATGGATAAATAATATCTGAGAAAAACAATGCTGAAGCAAGATGGAAACTTAGAGATGGTCAAATCCATTCTCCAGTTTCAAGGAGATGAAACTGAGGTCCAGGCACATAGGGGGACCACAGGTGAGTTCACTGGATTAACTGAGTGTGTGTATAACTTCATGATGGGGTTCTTATGGAAGCTGGAAATACCCCCAAAAGGAGTTTATTGGGCAAAGAGTAAATCTTACCTTGTAACTGTGTTTATTCTTTTTCCAAGGACCAGTTGAAGGGGGAATATTTGTTTCTGTTCCATAATTTTGACGTGGTAAAACTGAAGAGTGAGCTATACATTTGGGGTCAAGCCAAGGAAGTTTCAAGGGTGTGAATTCACCCGAGCAGGTAAATCTCACCAAATACCATCGTCATTCCAGGATGAAGGGCATGTCAATAACTGAGTCCTCTCCACACCGTCTCTGTAGTCCACCAAACACATTAATCCAGCTGACCTGCCTTGGTTGAGATCCTAGTCACTAAATAGCATAGGACAGCCCACATTAATAGAGCCAAAGAAAGGAAGTGAAATCGTGCAATGTGCCTTTGGCCCTGCTTGAAGGGTAACTGCTGATCTTGTGATCCATAAAGAGGAATTTACATAACCTCAGCTTTTTCTGTGGGAAACATTGATCCTCAAGCCACAAGAATTGTTCGAATCTTTGAATCGTCCTTTCAATAACTAACGCCTCAGACTCACAGCCACCCAAGCACAAGTCCCCCGGCCTGCAGCAGTGCAGGCTGACCTCGGTTTACTGGGCTTTGCTTTATTGCAATTTGCAGATACTGCATTTATTACACATTGAAGGTTTGTGGCAACCGAACTCTTTGCAAGCCTATTGGCATCATTTTTCCATTAGCGTTTGCTCACTTCGTGTCTGTTTCACATTTTGGTAATTCTCCAAATAATTCAAACATTTTCATTATTACTGTATTTGTGATGATGATCTGTGATGTTTGACATGATTGCAAAAAGGTTATGACACACTGAAGGCTCAGGTGATGGTTAGCATTTTTTAGCAATCAAGTATTTTTTAACTAAGGTATGTACTTTTTTACACATAATGCTATTGCATGCTTAACAGGTTACAGTAGAGTGTAAACATTACTTTTATATACGTGGGGAAACCAAAAAATCCATGTGGCTCACTTTATTGCGATATTCGCATTATTGTGGTGGCCTGGAACTGATCCTGCAGTATCTCCAGGGCTACATTTTCTGCACCCTCCTTCCCCTCCAGGGCCTACACTGACCTGTTCCCACTGTCACCAGTGCATTGGTTCAATTTCTCCACCAACTGATGGGAAATAAACAAAGCACAGAATGTTCCGTAGTATCTCGAAATCCTCTGAGGTTTGAGGTGAAGGTCGCCCAGGATGTCTATTGCAAGTGTTGAAGCAATGAGTCTTCATTTTTTAGACTCAGGAGGACTTTTCAAAGTCTGTTCTGGTTCAGAAATCAGCAGCAGCGTCCTCTGAAAACCCTGTCAAGATTTCCACCCCCTTTCCTTCCTTGTGCTGTGGAGGCAGAGGGTGTGGGAGGTGAGACGGGAGCTGGCGGCCAGGACGGCATGGGTTGGCCACTACGCCATGTATTACAGCGCGGGCTATTTGTCCCTGGTTTTATGGAATAGCCTCTGTCTTATTATCCCCATAAGCCCACTCATACTTATCAGATCAGAGTTCTTTCATTTTGATTCAAGAAAATATGGTCATCGAACCTATAGAATCAATACAGCAATCAGACCCCATAAAACTGAAAATTCTAAGGCCTGCTCTCGTCAACAGGACAATACAGAAAAAAACTTGGTCTTATTCACGGAGGCAGGAGAAAAATCATTCCCTTCTCATAAACGACTTACAAATTAGCAAACATAAAAGGAAAATATCTACCACAAATGGGCTTCAGTCTCCTCAGCTGTAAAAAGAGAGGGCTGAGGTCAATGAGTTCTGTATTAGTTTCCTTTTGCTGCTGTAACAAATTACCACCAACAATGGCTTAAAACAATACCACCTGATCCTCTTACAGTTCTGGAGGTCAGAGGTCTGACATGGTCTCAAGGGGCTACAGTCAAGGTGTTGGCAGTGCTGAGGTCCTTCTGAAGGCTCCAGGGGACAATCCTTCTCTTACCTTTTCCATGTCCTAGAGTTTGTCCTCAATTCCTTGACTGCGGCTCCCAGCACATTGCCCTTTTTTCCCCCGGGCTTCCATCAGCACGTGGCCTTTTTTCTTTGACCTTCTTGCCTCCCTCCTAGGAAGACTCTCGTGACTCTATGTGGGGCCCACCCGAATAATCCAGGATAGTCTTCCCACCTGAAAATCCACAACTTAATCACGCCTGTAAAACCCCTTTTGCCGTATAAGGTACCAAAACCACAGGTTCCAGGGAGGAGTTTGGTGCGCTTAGGGGACTATTATATTCAGCCTTGACAAGCTCGAAGATTCCTTTCCCGTTCTCAGTCTGTGCCTAACGATGCTACAGAGTGTAGGGAATGGGTCTGCATAAGTGTGGATTGGAAGAGCGCAGTACCCGTCACACCTAAAGGTCAAGGCTGTCTAGACGGCGTGGCGTAGAGAGCATGCACAGAGCATTCGAGAGCTGCAGGAGAGATTTTGTTTAGTATTCAGTTATTTCCAGCTCCTCCTTGGCTTTCCTCCTCCTAACCTTGGTTCCAGTGAGAGACACCCGAAGGGATGAGAACTCTAACGGCCACTGCCCACTCTCCCCCCATCCTGCCCACGGGGCCCAGGGCATGGACAGAGGCCAGCTGGACGCTGGGCCCATGTCATGCCTACACCCTGTCCCCAGGGCACCCAGCCCCGACTGCCTCCCCACCAAAGGCCGCAGAGCTCCCCATTCCCCACACACACACACACGCACCGTTGCATCCTGCATCCACAAACCAAGCCCTCCCTCTGCCGTGGGCTCCAGAGACTCCAGAAGGCTGCTCTGATTCGAGGTCCACTGTCCCTCTCTGTGCCCCTGCTTCCCTCTGCCTTACCCTCCACCTCTGGGCTGGGGACATGGGGCTGGCGCTGGGAACATGGCCCATCCAGAAGAACAAACCTAGAAGCCGACCTCCCAGGGCACTGCCAGGCCACGCGTGGAGGTGGGACCATGCTATCCATGGGTGGAAGGGGTGTAGAGACATTCCATTCCTTTAGAACGAGAAACAGCAACGTTTCCTTGTCCTAGAGATTTGATTTCTATGAGAAGCAACGCAAGGATTATTCATGCTGATATCACTCTGCTGCAGAGAACCAGCCACGTGTCCCATCACCGAGGGTGGCCAGGAAGACATGCCTGCCAACAGTGTCCGCGGCTTCCCGTCTATCCAGACGGGAAGCGAAGTTTCCAGATCTGGCCGCCCTCCCCACACCTCCCACCTCCTCCGGCCCTGATACCCCTCCAGCTTCTATAGAGCCCCTGCCCCCAGCTTCCACTAAGTCATGGGATGGTTCTCTGCTTTCTAATAATCTCAGTGACACACAGAACATTTGCTCAGCTGACACCCAAGCGCCATGCTTCTGGGAAGCAGTGATGGTTCCTGAATCACTCCGCCAGGCCCCAGATGCACCCACGGCCTTCTCATCCGTGTGTCATGTAATGTAAAAAACCGCACCTGGGCACAGGCACCTGCCAACCCTCCCGACAGGCATGCAGACTTCAGGCTGAGCCAACTCTGATTTGTCATCTTCAAAACACTCCAGGCCCCCAGGTCAGGAGGTCAAGGGCAGGCTCCACAGGATTTGGCTGCTGGGCTGAGGACCTCGGGTGAAGCGAATCACAAAGAGGATGCGGGTTCCTCAATGTCCCTTCAGGGTCTGGCACTCCAGCTTTCACAGGAGGTGCCATTCTGTGCGGTTCCCGGTCACCCCACCTCACCCAGCACTCCCGGAGCTATTACACTTGCCCCAGGGAGCCTGTGTGGGATCAGTGACCTCACACGGCTGTAGCTGGCCTCAGTTCATGAACCGTGAGCAAGGGACCCCCCCCACCAGAGAGGAAAAGGAAGGGGACGGTCACCCCTAACGTGGCATGGGAGAGACCGGCTGAATCCGGAGGACAAGGGGCAGTGACACACCAATCCATAGTTTATGGACTGGACAGTGCTCTTAGGAAAGACACTTTAAAATGGATCTGAAGTTCAGAGCCAAGACCTCCCCTTTACTCCGCAAACCGCCCTGGATTAACCAAGTCTTTTATTAAGCACGTCTGTGTTCTAGCTTTGACATCTGGGGCCTCGCTGACCCCTCCAAAGACTAGCCCGTTCCTAGAGATACCAAACAACTCACCCGTAAGTGTGCCTCTCAAACACAAACCAACCAGCCCGGAGCCCACACCCCAGCCTCCCTCAACTGCGTCCACTTCCATGCGTACATTGCCCCATTTGGGGAGTCCATTTCCCCCCCACTTAGAACGCCTTTAGAAGCATTCCCATCTCCTTTGGCTTGACAAAAGTGGATAAAAACAATTTTTTCTACATCCTGTCGGGGCGAACCCAGAGCTCAGCAAAGGGCAGACCAGTAAAGAAGGCAAAGCAAGAGCCCCCCAGCTGGAGAAAGGGGGGAGGCGGGGCAGCAGGGGCAGGAAGCAGAAAGCCCTGGGTCAGCGAGAATCAGGGTGGCTGTGACGGAGCCCTGGGGCAGCAGTTCTCAAAGTGTGGCCCGGACAAAAGCAGCGCTTCCTGGCAGCTCGTTAGAAATGCAGATTCTGGGACTTCCCTGGCGGTCCAGTGGTTAGGACTCCAAGCTTCCAGCGCAGGGGGCACGGGTTCGATCCCTGGTCGGGGAACTAAGATCCTGCAAGCCGCGCAGCACATCTCCCCCCCAAAAGAAGAAACGGAGATTCTAAGTTCCTACCTCAGAGCACTGAGTCAGAAACTAGAGGAGGAAGCAAACAACTCGGGTCTGATGAGCCCCCCACCCCCAGATGATTCTGATGTGGACAAAATGTGGGAAGGGCTATTCCAGTGGCTCCACCTCTGAGTGCCCATGAGAGGCGTCTGACAAATACCCACGCCAGGCCACTCTCTCACCAATGAGACCTGGGGAGTGCAGGTGGGAGCCATGGGGCTGGGTCAGGCGATACTCTCAAGTTCCCCTGTGGTCTCTGGGCCGCCTGCCAGCACTGAGAGCCACTGCCTGAGGCCTCGGGCCGCTCACCTCCTCCAGGGCCCTGTCTTTGGCTGCCGCAGGGAGAAAACACAAACAAGTAAGAAAATTCCAAGGCTCACTCACAGAGGACAGGCCCTAAGGAAGACACAGGTGAGGCCTGGGGTTGCCAGGCTTCATCAAAGGGGCCTCGCAGACAACTGAGCTTCCAGATCTAATGGCCGGCATCTACTCAGGTCAACCAGGGGAAGCTGACTTCAGTTCACAGCAACCAAGCTCAGAAAAGACCAAGGTCTGGGTCGGCACCCCATTCATTCATATTCATGTCTCTAATGTATTTTTGAAAACCTGCCCCAAGAACTCACATTCTAGTGGAGGAAAATGACAAAAATGAAGAAGTAAACAAAGGAGTGTCAATTTACAACAAGCGAGATGCTGAGGAACCAATGACCGATGCTAAGGTCCTCCGCACAGGAGAATTCCCTCCACGAGGTAGAGTCAAAGGTCAATTCTTGCTGGATTCAGTCCCCGCCCACAGAGTCTGCGGCACCTCACCTTGCGATGTCTCAGGCTTGATCCGGCTACATTAAGGCAGTAAAAGTAGGGGTGTCAATAGTGCTGGTAATTGAAACAGGACTAGGGTGAAGTTTGTTCTGATCCCATCTGTATCCAAAAGGCTTGCTAAGTAAAAAACAAACAAAATTACCGCAAATACATGTTACTAACCTAGGAAAACTAGTCACATACCATAAAGTGATGATGCATTGATAACAAATCATAATTATTTCTCTATTCGGAACTCTGTTAGCCTGGATCCATTTCCGGAGTGTACTTGACAGACTTGCAACGGCTTTAAATACATGCCTTCTCCCACAACTTCAAGCTCATGTCTTTCTCAAAACAATGACTGAGAATCAAATAGGGCAGTAAATGGTCTCCTACCTGAATCACGGGTTCATGCCTTTCTTTCCAGCGTCTGAATGGAGAAGCAAGACCCCCTTCCCAAATGCTCCAAGGAAGCGCCCCTCACCCCACCAATGGCTCAAGAGGATGGTGACCCACAGTTGTCCTGACCACTGTCCCAGTGACTAAGAAGACAATGTTAGAGTCACACACGGGCAGACATGCCCCCCTGACCTACCCTCCTGGGCCTACACCCAGAGGAGTCAGCCCAGGAAGGGGTGCAGAGGAATTCCACCTCCAGACTTTATGACAGCCCCGGGTGAGGGGGGAGAGGAATCCGCCGGGTTCTGTAGGGTTCAATCAATCCGCTTTTCATCCTCTGGGAATCTTAGAACCCCAGGGGCTCCACAGTCCCAAGTTCTGTCTCCTCCAGACCCTGAAAGACAGGAGGCACCTGGACCATTCTAACAAGGCCTGAGGAGCTGCCCAAGCTTTGGGGCCATCTTGGGCCAAATTCTAGTAGAACCAAGCAAACTATGCATTGGGGCTTGTCTGGTCAGAACACCGTGGGTTTTGCCCTTGTTCTTGGGTATCCATGGACCCACAGGTTGTTGGAGTGGGAAGACGCTCGGGGCCCCCCAGGGCACCCCCTCCCTTTGTAGATGAGAAAGCCCTGGTGGTCGGATTTCACGCGGTTAAAGACTAAGGGCTGAAGCCCTCCCCTGCTCCCCGATGAGTATCCAAGCCTCGCCAGCTTAGACAACAATTCTTTGAAAAAGCAGCAGGAGAAAGTCATTTTCCAGACCAGGCTCTGTGCTCTCCGGGTGCAATCAGCCACACAGGGTGACGCTGGTCTCCCCGCTGGCCTCCCCCGGAGCCATCTCTGGGTCCAGACCGACTTCGGTTCCTAATCCAACTTACCACACCCTTGGTAAGCGTCTACACCACCTGCATCTCTGCGAGTGTGAAGAGGGGTCATGATAAGACCCACTCTCTCTCCCAGAGCACCTACTAAGCGCCTGACTCTATTGCAAGCACTTTAGTTACATATTCACTTACTTAGTCATCCCAACAGTCCTATGAGGTAAGTGTGATGATGTATTAGCCGCCCTGTTCTGCAGATAAAGAAACTGAGGTATGCAGACGTCAAGTAGCTTGTCAAAAGAGCGCAGGTTAGGGGTCGAATTCTCTTTTTCCAAAAAGACACGTTGGAGTCCCAACTCCCTCCGCCAACACCTCAGAATGTGACCTGAGCCGAAAACTGCATCTTTACCAAGGCAACCAAGTTAAAACGAGGTCCTTAGGGTGGGCCCTAATCCAATATGATTGGCGTCCGTATAAAAAGGAGAAATTTGGACACAGAGATGGACACACAAGAGGGATGACAATGTGAAGACACACAAGTAGGAGACAGCTGTGTGAGTGCAATGACACACCTACAAGCTGAGGGATGCCAAGGATGGCCGGTGACACCAGGAGCCAGAAGAGGCAAAGACAGATGCTCCCCTGGAGTCACCAGAGGGAGCCTGAGCCTGTGGACACCTTGACCTGCGACTTCCAGCCACCAGAATTGTGACACCACTCAATGCTGTTGCTCTGAACCACCCGAGAGTAGTAGCTCACGTTGGAGCTGAGCCTCCACCTTGGGCCCTGTGGTTCCGGAGCCCATGATCCCATCCCCACCGTCCAGGGAGGCTGGAAGGGCAGCTGCCAGTTCAGCGCCAGGAGGGACACGGCATAGCCCTCGTGCCTGGGGATGGAGGAGGTAGCTGAGCACTCCACCGGGAGGGGATCGGCAACGCGGGTCCGATGGCCACCCACATCCTCAGAAGATTAAAATACACCAAGAAAGATGGCAAACATCTCCAACAAGACTGAAACCATCCTCTAAGTTCCCAGCATGTAGCAACAGAACGCTTCACTCCAGAATGTCATGTCCCTGAAGAAATGGGACGTGTTTGTTTACCATCTTCTTTTGCTAACCCGTATTTCACACTGATGGTTGAGCCTATCACATTCCATCAAGAAGCGAATTGCTTTGTTACTCTTGCCAAGGTGGAATGAGGCCAAAGGCAAAATGCCTTCCAAGGACGGGTAGGTGAGAGGCTCTCTCCAAACCCACTCCCTCACGCCTGGTCGCCCGGTCGCCCTCCAGGGTCGACGCTGGGTCCCAGGCTCGGCACAGCAGAGTGGTGGGTGCCAGACAGAAGCTCAGCCCCCACCCTGCCCCGGGGGTAGAGTCTGCACCCTGATCTTCAACAGCCCTTAGAGATAAAGGTGAGGATGCTCAAGGATGGGGAACCCCGGAGCAGTAGCAGTCACTAATCCCACCGAGTCTAACGCACATTTACTATGAGTTCAAGGAGCTGAGACAAAGGTGACCACGATTCTCTGCTCATTAGTGGCCTGGGCACAATTCCTAATCTCTCTGGACCCGTTTCCTCCTCTGCACATCAGGACAATAACAGTGTCAATCCAGGATTGTTGTAGGACTAAACCAGCATGCAGCAAAGTGCCGAGCACCAGTAAAGCACCAGTAAATGCTGGTAATTGCAGCAAAACTGAGCCCAGCTCACTAACGCCCTGGGCACGAGAAACCAGCCTGAAGTGCAGCTGCTCAAGGCACCCAGAGAGACAGCTGGTGGGAGGTGAAATCCCCCTGGAAACAACGCTGTGTATGTCTGGGGGTCGAGGAATGGCCTGCCCGCTCCCAGCCTTGGCTGCCAGGGCTCCTGGCCTCACAGACGTGCACAGCCCCACCCCAGGAGCTGGGACCTACCTCCTGCCGTCGGAGGGAATTTAGGGAGCCCTGGGCGCCTGGCTCAGTGTCGAGTCAGCCTTGCCAGGCCTCTGATCCGGTTCCTTCCAGAACCCTCTCCCAGGTCAGGCCGGGACCTGCAGGCCCTGCTTCCTGGCATCTGTGGGGAAAAGAGGCCAGAGGCCAGGAGACGGGGCCAGGTGCTTGGAAGGCAGTGGCCTCGGCGGAAGACGGGGTGCAGGGTGAGGGACGGGGGTAAGTCAGAGCTGGTGCGACGAGCCCCACTGGCCCTGCCACAGATAACCTCCCACACCTGCCAGAGTGACCCTGGTGCCTGGCCCGGCCTTGGGGGACGGGGCCCTGAGGAAGCAGTCCCTCCCCACAGATCCCTGACCCTGATGACCTGCCATCCGCTCCACTGCACACCCCGGTTCCCGTGAAAGGAGACATGGGAAAGGAGCTGATGTATACGAAGGCCGTTCTGTGGCAGGACTGAAGGAACTTCCTAGAAGGTGACGTCAGCCAGGGACGACTCCCAGGTCGCCAGTGACACCGGCAGCTCCCACCACAGCTGGCCACCAGGTTACAATGAAAGCAAGTCTAAGACCAACTTTTGCCTCATACATACACAGGCGTTGTTGAACTAATCTCGTTTATTAGCCAGCAAGGACCAAAGATGTTCGTACATCCTATTAGGTAGGCTCAAGAAAGTGCCACTGTGCTCCAGACTACACCTGGCATAGAACATCCAGTCAAGCCAAAGCCAAGCCGGCATCAGGTGGCTGGAACCCACCTGTGACCTGGGCTGGATTCAGGATGAGTGGGGCATCGTCCCTGTGGAGAGTCCTGACGTCCTGTTCACGCAGGAGTGGAGAATGTTCTCTACAACATGGGCCTTTCATCTCAGCAAGGAGGGCGCAGGACTCGATCACATCACACACGTCAATAGGTCACTGTTATCAGCCAGGAAAATCCATCCTGACATTCTGTTGGTTGTTGATTGCCACAGAGATGGCAGGAAGCCTTCTCTGGGGTAAGGGCTTTTTACCAGAAGGCCAGATGATCTTTCGCCTGGGGTCTCCTGACTGGAATTCTTGTAGCCCCTGGGGCACAGCTGCATCTCAGAACCACACATGGAGTCCCAGACGTGCACGTGGTTTCAAAGTCAGTTACCTAAGGCATGAGAGGAGGTCGGCCTGACCCCAGGGTTCCCAGCAAAGGTGCAAACCTGAATCCAACCACAAGCAAACACCGGACAGAGAGCAGGGACCTTCCACAGAGTGCCTCACCCACGCTCTTCTAAAGGGTCAACATTGTGAAACACAAAAAAGAGAGTGACCTGGTCCCGAGGAAGGAGGCTGAAGAGAGAGGACACCCAGATGCTACGAATGACCTTCGGCTCTAATGGGCATCATTGGGACAAACAGGAGAATTGGTACAAGGTCTGTAATTGGATAAGGATACTGTGCAAAGGACCTGATTTTGATCACTGTGCTGCAGTTATATAAAAGCATTCCTTGCTTTCAGGAAATACACCCTAAGGTATTTAGGAATAAAAAGATACGCCTACAACTTACTCTTAAATGGTTCAGGAAAAAATAAACACACACACACACACACACACACACACACAGGGTAGGGGAGGCAGTGGAGAAGAACAAAATAAACACTAAAATGTTAACATTTGGCAAACTAGGTGAATGTTGTGGGAATTCTTTTTACTATTTTTGCAACTTTTCTCTAAATGTAAAATTATGTCAAATAATTTTTTAAGTTAAAACTTAACACCTGAGGGCTTCCCTGGTGGCGCAGTGGTTGAGAGTCCGCCTGCCGATGCAGGGGACGCGGGTTCGTGCCCCGGTCCGGGAGGATCCCACATGCCACGGAGCGGCTGGGCCCGTGAGCCATGGCCGCTGAGCCTGCGCATCCGGAGCCTGTGCTCTGCAACGGGAGAGGCCACAGCAGTGAGAGGCCCGCGTACCACAAAAAACAAAACAAAACAAAAAACTTAACACCTGTAACCCCGTCCACACCTGGCTGGTCTTCAAACCTGCTCGTGGGCCTGGCTTTCCTCCTACAGTCCCGAACCTTCTGCACATACCGGGGGCCACCCCACTGCAGGCAGCCACGAAGGCCTGTGCTGGGTTCTGGGGACCCCTTGACTCAGCAGCGGGCCTTCAGGGGCTCCCAGATCTCTGAAGTTCCCAGGAGCCTAAAGCAGCAGTCAGGACCTCCACTCTTGTGAAACCTCCTCCTGTCTCCCTGCCCTCGGGGCCCAGTAAGGACCCACTGAAACTGTTGCCCAAGCCTTGTGTCACCCCCCACCCCAATCTCGCTCCAACTCCAGGAGCCGGGAGGGGCTCTGAGTCAGGAGCCTTCTGAGCTGGCCCTGCCCACTTTGTGATAGGTTTCACCATGGGTCAGATCCAAGCTTTTGTTTCCATAAACAAAGACCACTCAGATGAGAACCAGTCACAGCTCTTTACTCAGAACTGGCAATAGCGAGGGAGTTACCCACCGTCACTTGGTTTCGGCAGAGACACAAAGGCAGGCGGAGGGGTGGGAAAGCTCTATAATGGAAAAAAGGGAAGGCTCCAGGGGTGCTCTGATTGGAGGCTGTTGCCAGCTCACGAGAAGCCGGGCATCCTATGTGATTGGTCAGGGATACGTGTTTGGCTTTCTCTGGTTGGTCCTAAGTTGGAAGTAGGGACAAAAACTAGGGCACTTGGGACTTCGCTGGTGGTGAGGTGGTTAAGAACCTGCCTGCTAATGCAGGGGACACGGGTTTGAGCCCTGGTCTGGGAAGATCCCATATGCCGCAGAGCAACTAGGCCCGTGAGCCACAACTACTGAGCCTGCGCGTCTGGAGCCTGTGCTCTGCAACAAGAGAGGCCACGATAGTGAGAGGCCAGCGCCCCGCAATGAAGAGTGGCCCCCGCTTGCCACAACTAGAGAAAGCCCTCGCACAGAAACGAAGATCCAACACAGCAAAAATAAATTAATTAATTAATAAACTCCTACCCCCAACATCTTCTTTAAAAAAAAAAAAAAAAAGAATCCACCTGCCAATGCTGGGGACACGGGTTCGAGCTCTGCTCCGGGAAGATCCCACATGCCGCGGGGCAACTGAGCCACAACGTGAGCCACAACTACTGAGCCAACACTCTAGAGCCCACGAGCCACAACTACTGAAGCCCGCGCGCCTAGAGCCCGTGCTCTGCAACAAGAGAAGCCACCGCAATGAGAAGCCCGTGCACCACAACGAAGAGAAGCCCCCGCTCGCCGCAACTAGAGAAAGCCCGCGCGCAGCAACGAAGACCCAACGCAGCCAAAAATAAATTTAAAAAAAATTTTTTTTAACTTAAAAAAAACAAAAAAACTAGAACAGTTGTCAGTTATGAATCAAGTCCTGGCCATTTGGGACCAATCGTTGCAGGGGTTAGAGTTTGGCTTCCTGGGCTGGCCGCTAGAGCAGTACTCTGACTTTTGACAAGCCTAACCTACAGACAGCAGGCTGGCTTCCTGGGCAAGCTGCTGCAGGTCAGAGGTCTGCTTTTATATATATTCTGGCTGTTGTCCATTTGTGTATTCAGTCTCTCCATCTCCAAGACCAAAAACCTCTACCAGTACCCAGTGATCTCAAATCCCAAACTTCAACCCCCAACAGGAAGGTTTTTAAAAGGAGCTAGAACAACCAGGTCCCTGAAAGATGCCCACAGATAGGTCACCCAGCCAAAGACACTGGAGCATGAGCCCCGGGAGCCCCAGGCATTTCCTCAGCAACGTGATTTCTCGGCCCCCTGAGAGCTGCCATAGCCCCAGCATCTCAGCTGAGCCGTCGAGCCAAGGTTCCAGGCCTCCTCCCCAAGGTGGCACGTTTTCCCCCCAAAACACCCTCACTTCCTGGTAGCTCACCATTCTCATCATTGTAAGCCCAGCTGGCCACTCCCTGCCCACCGCATTGGCCCAGGTCTCGGGAGTCAGGCCCAGGCTTGGGCAGGAAGGATGACCAAATGCTCACTCATGACAGTGCCGTGCACTCTTTCTCCAGGAAGTGTTTCAGGTATGCAGAGCTCGATTCTGTCTTACTGGGGAAAGTTTCTGTGTTGTGATGGTCATGGCTGCTGCTTTTAGTCATTCAGAGTATGAAATGCTATCGTCATACTCCCCTTCCAGGCCCCTCCCTTTCTTTTGTTTTTTTAATTTTTCACTGTTTATCTTTTATAACTTTTTATTTTATATTGGAGTATAAGTGAGTAACAATGTTGTGTTAGTTTCAGGTGTACAGCAAAGGAATTCAGTTATACATATACGTGTATCTATTCTTCTTTCAAATTCTTTTCCCATTTAGGTTGTTACAGAATACTGAGCGGAGTTCCCTGTGCTATACAGTAGGTCCTTGCTGGTTATCCATTTTAAATATAGCCGTGTGTACATGTCAATCCCAAACTCCTAATCTATATCCCTCCCCCCAACCCTTCCCCCATCCCGGTAACCATAAATTCATTCTCTAAGTCTATGAGTCTGTTTCTGTTTTGTAAATAAGTTCATTTGTATCATTTTTTTAGATTTTGCATATAAGCGCTACCATATGATATTTATCTTTGTATGACTTACTTCATTTAGCATGACAATCTCTAGGTCCACCCATGTTGCTGCAAATGGCGTTATTTCATTCTTTTTATGGCTGAGTAATATTCCACTGTATATGTGCACCACATCTTCTTTATCCATTCCTCTGTTGATGGGCACTTAGGTTGCTCCCATGTCCGGGCTATTGTAAATAGAGCTGCAATGAACACTGGGGTGCATGTATCCTTTTGGACCATGTTTTCCTCTGGCTATATGCCCAGGAGTGGGATTGCAGGATCATATGGTAGCTCTATTTTTGTTTTCTAAGGAACCTCCGTACCAGTCATCTGCACACCACGTCTCCAAACCCTGCCTTGTCTCCAAACCCACCGGAGTTGTAGTGAGTCTGTTATGCAGACACATGGCTACACAAAAGTTCTTAGCAAGCCCAGACCAACCTCCAAGATCCAGCAGCCAAGACACTGGCCCCATCCATCTTAGATGCAGGAAACATCAAACTTCTTAATTTTTCCAAACCAAATTAAATGTGGCCCTGAGCCTGCCCCTTTCCAAACACAGACACACATACCTTAGTCAGAGCTGGTGAGAAATTCAATCTCAGTCAAGTCCAGGGTCATACAAGAATCCACAGGAAGGACCTCACCACCAATATCTTCCCTCTGCCCAGGGGCCACACGAAAAACCCTCTCCGGACAGACGAGCCCAGCCCCAAAGCACTTCATCACTCTCAAGGTCACGCTGCTTCATACCTGGTACCCAGGGACACCTGTGGCCATCCATCCACACACACACACACACACACACACACACACACACACACACACATACACACAGCATTAAAAGATACTTTGGAGAAAAAGGTAAAACCATGACTCTCATACAAATATACAAATAAACATGTATTTAAAAGGCATGAGGGATACATGCAGATGTTATAACGGGATCAAAGGAAAAGCCAAAACAGCACAATTTGTGTGGAAAAAGCAATGTTGGGATGAATTACAAATGGAGACAAAACTGTTTTTCTCCAAGAGGGTGGGGGGAAACCAGTCACATCTCTACAGGACAGGACCCAATTTCCATGCCTCTCAGTTTCTTACAACTTACAAAGAGTGGCAGAATAGCTCCAGGTAATGAACAGGGCTAGACTCTGATAACCCAACCCCAAAGGCTGTACTATAGATGATGCATAGTTTTCCATTGAATCACGACTTGTTTTTCTTCAACCAAATCTCACCAAACTCCACCCTTGCTATTCCATTCCTCGCTCGCCCGGGTCAACCCAGGCATATCGGCTTAATGGGCTCAGATCTGCTGGAGGGGGAAGGGCTGAGAGGCTGAATAGACAGACAGACAATGGCCAGACCATATACACAAACAGAATTCTGACCCGCAATCTGCAGCAACCAGGCCAGGAAGCCCACCCATTTTCTATAGTAACCAGCCCAGGAAATTAGAGTATTGCTCTAGCCTGCCGGGCAATCAGGGAAGCCAAACGATAATCCCTGTAACAATTGGCCCCAAATGGCCGGGACTTGGTTAGTAACTGACAGTTGCCTTAATATTTGTCCCCATCTCCTGAGCACTTCTAACTTAGGACCAGCCAGAGAAAGCCAAATACACACCCCTAGCCAATCTCATATGACACCCGGCTTCTAGTGAGCCTCCCCACAGCTTCCTCACGTCAAGCACCTCCAATCAGGGCACCCCTGAAACCTTTCCTCTTCCACTATCAAGCTTTCCCACTCCTCCGCTTGCCTTTGAGTCTCTGTCAAAACACAAACGATGATGGTTGACTCCCTCGCTCTCACCAGATCTGCATAAATAGTCTTCGCTTTTCTCACGTGGGTAGTTTTCATTTATTTGCACAAGTGCATATTCTGTCCAACAGCATATAAAGTACTTGTTTACCCCCTATAACAAGAGACACCAGAATTCAAAATCCAAAGGCTCAGCCTGCCCACACGTACTGGAGAGCAGAGAAAACTTACCTTGTTCATTCTCTACAGAGGCAAAAATAAGAGAGCTACACTTCACCCATCTTCCTGTCCCCCAGGAAGAGTGCAAGGACACAGGTGATCCGCATTGAGTCCCCATCCCTTCCTAGCCTCTGAGGGCTGCAGCAGAGCTGGCACGACACTCCTGTAAGAAGCACCTGCCCTGTTTGGGAAAAGCATCTTAGGAACCTGTTTGGAAACAAGCAGTTTTTAGCAGACAGTTGCTCTAATCTACAGATCCTGCACTTCAGCTGCAACATTTCCAGCCTCCAGCCAACCCTGCTCGCTTCAGACTGGTCCCCACAATCCGAAATGGCTCTGGCCAATCTGTCCTGTGGCTGTTTGCCCTGAATTCAGTGGTTTTTGTATCATGACAGACTCCCTCGGTTTGTCTCAAGTCTGAAGTTAAGGGGAGATTCTGTCAGCAACCAAGGAGCTCTGTTCCATCCTGAATGGCGGGTTTTTTCCTCCAATTCCAGGGCTTGTCCCTATACTTGTGCTCCTAAGTGTTCCTAAGTGTATAGTTCTACCACCCTTTAGATTGTCTAATTGTTGAATATATCGTGCAGTGTTAAATACATCGCACCCTTAGAGCTGTCTGTACATTTGTCTTGATTTCAAAACTCTGAACGTATGGCCAGCATATATTTGAGCTCACTGTTGGTGAAATCTAAATGTCAATAAAATAGTATACCCATAAAAATAAAAAGCACCCGAATACCTCAGTGCCTCCCAAACCTACCTGCACCTATGCAGAATCCCACTGGCTGAGCCTTTCCTCCTGGCAACTCATCACAAGACCACCTTTCCCAATGCCACTCTGGGTTGCCGCTGCAGCTCTGCCTAATGCCAGTCCCGTTGCTCACCTTGCCCCTTGGGTCAGACAGCCGGCAACGCAGACTCTATTCCAAGAGGTCTTTCTTCAGGGTGGTCCCCCTCTCTCCTTAGACCCCAGAAGACCCTCATTTCCAACACTTGGGCAGGTGGCCCTGAAACGAATCGTCCTCTGCAGCTTTTCTTACAAACCTGGGGTGGTGGTGAGGGGCAGAGGTGGGCAAAGATGGAGAATGGAGAAATCAGGAATTGCAAGAGGTCCTGAAATCCTTACCCTCCCCCATGCCCCCACCCCCGGGGACTTATCAGGAGAGTAGATTCATTACATTCTCACGTGCATAATTTACCACTTACCAAGGATACAGAGATTCTGTTATTGACCCATAAAATTAAAAAATTCATTGAGAGCATTGGTGAATCCATCGTGGCTTTTTGTATCCATATGCGTATATTTTCTCAATTAACAAATGGTCCAAACACCATGACTCTTATCAAGTAGGAGACTGAAGCTTTGGTGACTGACTTAAAGCTACTCTCAGCCTTTGAGCCCCCAACCCAAGATCTGGAGACCCCCCAAGTGCTGCAAGTGCCCCCTGGGCTCTGGGTCCCCTGGGCTTTCCTGGGATGGGAGTGACCAGTCTGCTGTTTCAGGCAAAACCCTGTCACTTCCCCGCACGTGGTCCTTGAGCAAATCACAGCCTCTCTGAGTCTCCTTCCCCAAAGAAAACACAGCAATACCTTCCCTGACCAGCTGGCTCACCAGGCTGATGTGAGGATCAAACAGCATGGAGTTTGTGAATGTCATTTGAAATGGTTTAAAAAAATAACCCCCAAAACATATGAATAAATAAATAAATGAAACCAAAGTCGTACACATAGAAGACACTATTACCTATGAAGTATCATTTTCCTTCTTACCATAATTCTTCTGGGTGAGCTCGGGCATGAGGGGAGCAGCCATTACTACAGCATTTGCATTTTTATAAAGGGCTATTTATTAACTCAGGGGAAAAAGAATCCAGGAAGGAACTAACACGGGTCTGGTTCCAGCCCCATTACTGGCAGTTGTATGACTTTGGGCCCTTGATTTAACTGCTATGAGCGTCCATTTCCTCATCATTAGGTTAAGAGGTGATAGTACCTGCTTATAAATTGTTGGGAGGGTTAAAGGAGAAAATTCAGAGATAACACAGTTAGCTCTGGTGTCTGAGTTATAGGAAGTTCTTTATTAGTAGTATTTTATTTTATTTTATTAGATTCCCATAGGGCCAGATCTGAGAAAACCAGGGGCTAAAAACTCTTCAATTCCACGAGAATCTATTGACTGTCAAATTAGCATTGTGCCAAGATTATATAGAAATGCAAATATTGGGCTTCCCTGGTGGGGCAGTGGTTGAAAGTCCGCCTGCCAATGCAGGGGACACGGGTTCGTGCCCCGGTCCGGGAAGATCCCACGTGCCGCGGAGCGGCTGGGCCCGTGAGCCATGACCGCTGAGCCTGCGCGTCCGGAGCCTGTGCTCCGCAACGGGACAGGCCACAGCAGTGAGAGGCCCACGTAATGCAAAAAAAAAAAAAAAAAAGAAATGCAAATATTCAACGCAGCCCACTGGCCTCAACAAGACTGTAATCCCACTGGGGGGATCAGCACACCCTTGAAGGCAGGACCCATGGGTACCTGGTCGTGTATTTTACTTCCTCAAGTCGTGTAAGGTGCTCATTTGGACCTCAAATGAGACCCGGAGGAACATGGGTCCTGCAGGAGGAGCCCGGGCACTGCGACCTCGATGGTGCCCCTAGTGGAGCAAGCGGACGCGGCTCCCTCCTACCTGGGCAAGATGTAGATGATGTCACTGGTGCCTGGTGCGAGCATGCGCAGACTTGGGAAGAGGGGCCTCGTGCACTTCCCCAAACGGAGCAGGTTGGTTCTGGAGTTCCCTTTGTTGTCTCCTCTGAACATCTTTCAAAGGAGTGGACCCAGCCAGTGGGACAAGAGAGCTTGATGCTTTAGGGGACTCAGTATCTTCCAAACATCAGGATGCTTAAAGGCCCGGAGGATTCCCAGGTTGCAACAGTACTATACTTCTGTCCTTGGCCCTTTGCAGTTTTATGACCTTTGTGAATACGTTTTCTCATGTAACCCCTCCCCAAACTGCTGTGCAGCGTTCTCTCTCTTTGACAGAGGGAGGTTAGGTGGTTTGCCCAAGGGCACCCACACAGAAAGCGGCAGATTCAGAGGACAGCACTCCTTCCCCAGGCAGGCCATCTCTGGAGGAGGCCCTTTGCCAAGCTCCTCCAGTGTGAGGAGAACAGGGGTGGCTGGATAGAAATGCAGATTCCAGGACCGCTCCCAGTGTCCAGTGCTGAAGTGCACATGGCCCAAGAATCTGCATTTGTAACCTGCCCACTTGAGTCTGAAGTAGATCTTGGACTATATGTGAGAAAAAAAATATACAAGACTGTCCTGGATCCCCAGGCAAACCACCAGATGAGTCTGTCTCACTCTGTCACCCTCCCATTCTGTGTGTGCGCGCGCGCGTGTGTGTGTGTGTCCCTCTGTGTCTCTCTCATCTCGGAGGAGAAGGAACAAAGAAACCCATGGGAAAGGAGCTGCGAAAACAATCTAAATGGTAAGTGTGTCTTTTCTAGAAGGAAGCAGAGGTGTCACCTGAGGGCAGAGGAAGAGAACCCAACAGGGAAGAGGGGGTTAGAGAACCTTCCTCCTTCTCCTCCCAGGTTCCAGCCGGGCCCTCGGCACCTGCCACGCTCAGCCCGAGCCTGCTGAGCTGGGCCGGGGCCAGGCCAGGGCGCACTGGCGTCTGTCCTTCCGTGAAAGGCTCGGGCTGGTGGGAGCCAGATTCCCCGGCTGCCCAGCAGATCCCAGAATATTACCCACTGGGCACCAGGTCAGTCCTCAGCTTTGCCCAGACCCCTCCTGCTGAGGGGTATCCACCTGTGACATGTGGACACGGTGGGGAGCAAGGCTTGTCTGAGCTCCAGGACATGAGCTCTCTGCTGGGAGGAATGTTAACACTGAGTTTTCAGAAACCCGGTTGGCTGTCTGGTTTCGTCCTAGCCCCACACCTCCTGAGCCTCGACTTCACCTGCACAGAGACCCCAGGGAGACCTGCGCCCACGCCAGCGGCCCCCTCTGCACAACCCGCCCGCAGGGTGCCCACGCCCCGCCTGAACCAGTCTAAACCACACCCCACATCCCCGCAGCCTGTGAGGGGAGACCCAGCTAGCCAGATGGGGTGACCCTCACCTTGGAATTTGCTGTTCGTTTCCCGCGCAGGGGCTGGAAGGGTAGTTACAAATTAAAAGCAAGAGGCTGACTTCCTTGTTGAAAACAAGGGAAGAGGCTTTTCTGTCTCCCTTTTCTCAGAGCATGATTTACTTTAGAAAACATGTACATTCTTCCTCTGTCTCTCTGAAGTGTATGTCCATCTTTCTTAGAACCTAAGTAAGCCTCTTGCCAGCTGTAGGTGTGTCTTTCCCGAGGACCTGGGAGCCAGGTCTTTGAGACAGAAACACGGAGGGAGACAGGCCTGTCTCCCAGTTTCTATGGGTGGGCAGGAGGTGCCCTTCAGCAGGTGCCAGGCTCCAAGCTGCAAAACTCCTTCCTAGCAGAAAGACAGACGTTTACCTTTCCTGGGCATAAAATCAATGAACTAACCCAGATGGTGACTCTAATAACCAGGTAAATTTAAGATGAGCTCTGTGGAAGGAGGTGCCAATGAGTCCTCTTAACATAAGGACTAGCTGTCATTTACCTTGAGGACTAGGACGCGATGGCTGCATCCGCTGAGCTACAGGAGCGGTGAGATTCCTTCCTGCCTCTGCCATCTCTCAGCAGACAGCCGGAGAGGAGCATCACATTCTGGTTAATGCTTATTTGATGATAAACTTTTTTCTTCCTCTCCTTCCTTCGTGGAGACTTTCTGGGTTGGGAGCTTTTTTTTTTTTAACATCTTTATTGGGGTATAATTGCTTTACAATGGTGTGTTAGTTTCTGCTTTATAACAAAGTGAATCAGTTATACATATACATATGTTCCCATATCTCTTCCCTCTTGCGTCTCCCTCTCTCCCACCCTCCCTATCCCACCCCTCTAGGTGGTCACAAAGCCCCGAGCTGATCTCCCTGTGCTATGCGGCTGCTTCCCACTAGCTATCTACCTTACGTTTGGTAGTGTACATATGTCCATGCCTCTCTCTCGCTTTGTCACAGCTCACCCTTCCCCCTCCCCATATCCTCAAGTCCATTCTCTAGTAGCTCTCTGTCTTTATTCCTGTCTTACCCCTAGGTTCTTCATGACCTTTTTTTTTTTTTCTTAGATTCCATATATATGCGTTAGCATATGGTATCTGTCTTTCTCTTTCTGACTTACGTCACTCCGTATGACAGACTCTAGGTCCATCCACCTCACTACAAATAACTCAGTTTCGTTTCTCGATTTTGGCAGCTCTGGCTGCCCCAGCACCCCCGTGGCTCCCCAGCCCTGCCCACACCCTGAACAACAACACTCCTGCAGAAACACCAGGGGCAATCTGCTTCCCCTGGGATGCTTGCTGACACCAGGGGTCTGGCCATGCTCCCTGACCGGAAATAAGCCCCGCCTCTGCTTCCCAGACCCAGCTGTTGGCATCTCACTGCCCAGGTGGATGCCTTCATTCTAGAACTGTTCACAGCAGGAAGGGAAGCAGCAGTGTGAACGCTTCTCCTCCTTTACTCTGTGTGATGCATCCTCCCTACCCCCCGCCCAGCACCAGACACCTTGGAGTGACTCTCCTCAACCTCTCAAGGGGTCCCTGGCAGGGACCCAGTTGCTTGGGGGAGGGAAGTTGGAAAGGGAGCTGGCAGAGCGAGATGCACCAAAGACATTATTCAGTTCATTCTCTAGCATTCACTGGGGAGCGTGCTTTGAGTCCCATTTTAAAGATGTGGAGACTGAGACTCAGAGGGTGTGTGGTGACTTGACTGAGCCCCACCAGGAAGCAGCCCAGCCTATCAGTTCTCTCTCCTCGACATCTCTGGGCCTTCGGGCTCGGGCTGGTCTGTGCTGGCTGCCGGCGAAGGGCTGAGGCTTCTGGACAAAAGCCAAAAGCCAAAACAGCTTTAGAAGCTGTGCTGTGTTTCAACACAGGGCTTGCCTAACAGCATCACTTACAAAGAAGCGAACCCAGAACTTCTCTGCCCGGTTGAGAAACAGCATGTGGTTTACTCTGTGCAAAACAGAAGCACGTTATGAAATTCAAGAGCCAAAGCCCAGGTGGCCACCATTAGTTCCCAGCTCCAGGGAAGAGGTTACAGGACGGGTCCTGGGAAATGTTGCTTTAGGACAAGCCATTGCATGAGCGTTGGCCCAGAGGCCCCTAAATTCCGTAGCCTCTAAGGTCGGCTCACAGGCCCCCCAGGGCACTGAGACATAGGGCCATGGCCGGGCTGGGGGGTTTCCAGAGAAAGCAGTAGCTATATTTCGGGAAGCCGTGTGTTCTGAGGATGAATGGGCAGACACCGTGACCGTGACCGTGGTGAGGAGGTGTCCTGATTTACTATCTGTCCTTGGGCGAATCACTCAGCCTTCCTGGGTTCTCGCCTTCTCACCTCCAAAAGGCACAGCCAGCAACTCCTGCCTCCCTATATCAAGGTGCCAGCATCCTCGGGAGTGTCTGGGTGAATCTGTTCTACCCCGAGGCATACAAAGCCCAAGACCACAGCATCCACTTTTACAAATTGGCTTAAAAGAAAAAAAGGCATCTACCTTACAACCTCATCAGCTAAAAGCAAGATGCTGCTCGTCCTGGCTTTGTAGGGGAAGTACAGAGAATCAGAAAACTTGGATCTCAGAACTTGCCCTGCAGAACTCAGTAATCACCTTTGGACATAAGCCACAGCCTCTCTGTGCCTCAGATTCTCCCTCTGTCAAGTGAAGGGCACGGGAGAGATCACCCCTGAGATGACCTTGACGATGACTCTCCATTTCTCCCAGATCCCAAGAGGTCCCGCCACCCTGCTGGCCTGCCTGCCTCAGGGAAGCCAACTTTCAAGCAACCTCTGGCCTGGGCTGGACTGATGGCAGAAGGGTCAGCCTCATCACCCCAGTTTCCCCCCCACCCCACCCCCCGTCCTTTCCCCAGTGGCTGAGCCAACTGGAGACCATCTCAGGAAGAACAACCCCCTCGATGGGCACCCACCATTGCCCCTGGTAATACTGATCTCTAGCTCTTCAAGGTGGGCAAAGGAGGAAAATAGCAAGGGGACACTGCACCAAGCAAACCCCAACTCCTGTCTGGTTTGCCTCTCTGAGGAGATGCTTGGTCTTTCCAGGGGAGTTGAGTTTTAAAGAGTGAGGTGTCAGGTACAAAGAGGAGAGGGCTGATGCTCTAGGCAGAAAGAGTAGCGTGACATGTTGGAGGAAACTCTGACATATAGTTGGTTCACTGTCGTGAACAAATGCCCCCAAAGCTATACGCTGACTAAACATCAACATGCGTGGCCCTCCCACCCCAGAGTTGGCACCCAATACAGTTGCCACAAATTCTAGAGGCACCACCTCCCTGTCCTTGAGCAAAACTTTCAGACAAGATTTTTACTCTCTACAAAGAACAAAATAATCCATTGTGCAAGTCCCCTTCAGTACCAAAGAGGTAAGAGGAGAGCCTTGGCATCCTGCTTAGGGATCAACCCAGATGAACAACCATCATCACCTGGTTTATCGTCATAAATATGCTTTATAAACCGAAGTGGGTATTGCAAGAAACACTGTTAAAGGACTCGCAGAGGTCCAGGACCAATCACATTATTTTCGAGATATGTGAAAGATATGGCTGGACAGCATTTGGTATCCACTCTTGCCTTCCTGTACTGCAAATCTAAAAGCCTTTGCTGCTAGGGTTCTAGATGCAAACTAGGTGCCATCAATTACATGCATTTCCTCACGGTTCTGGAGGCCTAAGAGTGGTGTAGCCATTGTCCTGTAGTTCTGCTATTGCTTCTGGCAAGCATGACCACAGAGACATGGGGTTTTTCTGAAAAGCATTCCAGGGGCCACTCACCAGCTTTATGGACATTGAGAGCTAGTTGCAGTGGGGGCAGGGGCAGCTTCCTAATTCCCAGATCAAACAATGCGACAAGCCATCAACTCAAGGGTTCCAGGGCTGGTTTCCTGATTTCCCACCTGCCTGACCATGGCAGAGGCAGCAGCTCCCCTGGCAGGCCAGTTCTGCAGAGTTGTTCTGGCAGTCAGAGCTGGAGGCCTCCCCTGGAGCTTGCTCCAGTCCTTCTACTGTAGGCGCCCCAGCATGTGCCAATGACTGAGCTGACACCATGGCAACAAAGAAAGGAGCTGCTGACCCAGGTGGAGAAATACATGGAAAGAGACGGGTAGGCCTCCTCTCCCTTCACTCCTCACTCCCTGCCCCATGCCCATCTCTGCCTATTGAAATCCTACTCACCCTTCAAAACTCAGCCAGGTCTTACCTCCTCCAGGAAACCTTGCCCGGTGACATGCTGGAGGCACTCTCTCCTCTGTGATTCCTACAGCTTCACATTGCTTTCTCTCCCATAGCAGGTAGGACATACCTCTGCCGTTGTCGCTATTTGCATGCAGTTCTTCTCTTAAGATGCTAAGCTCCTTGAAAACAGAGACTTTGTCTTTTCTTTCTGGTCTCTCCCAGCACTTGACCTAATGTTGGATACCTGGGATATTCCCAATAAACCCTTTGACTGAATTATACTCATTGAGGAGAGACGACAGACTAAAAGTACTGGAGAGGATCCCGTGGCAGGACACGAAAGGGCTGAATTGAGTGCCACCAACCAAGAACGGCAGGTCCCTCCTCCATCCCAAGCAGAAAAGTCACTCCTCTACCTCCACACTCCTAGCCCCACCCTCAACCCAGCCTACCATAGAAACAGGTATATTCACTGAGCAAATTGAACCATGGAGGTGCCAGACTCTGGGATACTAAGAGCAGTAAAAAGTTGCAGTGGGGGCAGAGGCAGCTTCCTAATTCCCAGATCCAACTATGTGACAAGCCAAAGGCAAGAGAAATGAATCTTAATCTGAGCCAGACAAAATTCTATCTCCAGAATTCCCTTAGCCAAGTCTATACCACCTCCACCACCAGAAGTCAGAGGGTTTGTGAGAAATTCAGCACATCTCGAATCCCCAGAGAAAACATCTCCAGATTTGAGGATCCTCCTGTGGGAAGTCCAGCCGACAATCTAGTCACCTTAACGAAACCCCAGCCCATGAGGCCTGCACGAGACAGGAGACTTCTAATTGCCATTTCACGCCTCCTTCTTAAACATGAATGGATAGTGAAGAATCATCAGACATTTCAGGAAAGGGCCCGACATGAAAGAGAGGAACAAACAGAGACAAACGACCTCACAAAACAAGACCAGCCTCCCAGGCAAGAGAGAATCCTCCAGGTGATGCCTTCAGACTTCATCTGCGCCACTGGCTCTCCTGGGTATCCAGCCTTCTATCACTGGCCCACATTGCAGATTTAGATTTGCTGGTCTCCATAATCACATGAGCCGATTCCTTATAATAAATCTTTTTCTCTGTATATGCACATCCTATTGGTTCTGCTTCTCTGGAGAATCCTGACTAACACAATCTTTTTAAACATAGACTTTCCGCATGGTCCAGCAATTCCACTTTTAGGTATACACCCAAGATAAATGAAAACATATGCCTACACAAAAACTTGTACAAATGTTCATGGCAGTATTATTGATATTAGCCAAAAGGTGGAAATAAACGTCCATCAGTAGATGAATGGATAAATAAGATGTGACATAGCCATACAATGAAATATTATTCAAAAAAAAGAAAGTATTGACACATGTGACAACATGGATGATTCTTGAAAATATTATGCTAAGTGAAAGAAGCCAGAAACACAGAGGACCACATGCATGATTTTGTTTACATGAAATGTCCAGAATAAGTAAATACATAGTGACGGAAAGTAGATTAGCGGTTGCCCGGAGCTGGAGGCGTGGGTGATTTGGGGGGTGAAAGCTAAAGAGTATGGGGTTTCTTACTAGGAAACATTTGATGAAAATGTTTTCAAATTAGATAGTGACAATGGTTGTAGAGCTTTGTGAATGTACTTAAAAATATGAAATTAATATATCATGGCATTCAGAAAGGTTAACATCTTGTTTACGATACTCCTGCCAAAGATGCATGACACACATCTAATCATGAGAAAACATCAGACGAGTCAAATTGAGGGCATTCTACTGGCCTCTACTCTTCAAAAATGTCAAAGTCAAGAGAGACAGTGAAAGGCTGAGGAAATGTCCCAGGTTGAAGATTAAAGAGACATGAAAAGTACATGCAATATGGATCCTGAATCATGTTGATCCTGGATTGTATTCTAGACACTGAATTTCTTGTTGTTGTTGTGATAAAGGACAGCAGTGGTACAAAGGGCTGCAGAATAAGTAATAGTATTATACCAGTGTTCCCTTGCTGACTTTGCTACTTGCACTGTGATTACATAAGAGAACGTCGTCATTTTTAAGAAACACATACTGAAATATTTAGGCAAAAAGAAAAAATCATTAAAAATTATCCATACCTACCCATAGGAAAAGAGAGAGAGTAAATGTGGTAAAAAGTTAACAACTGGGGAATCCGAGTGAAGGGGAATACAGGAATTCTTTGTCTTACTTTTGCAACTTTCCAAAAGGTCTGCAATTATTTCCAAAGAGAAATGGAAAAAAAAAAAAAAAAAAAGAATACATCATGACAATCTTTCCTAGTGACTAGTACAGGTCTAACTCATGTTTTCAATGGCTGCACAATACTTCTTTATCTGAATACACAAAGTTTATTCAAGCATTCTCCAACCCACGGGCATGATCTTGTGTCCAGTGTTTGGCACACAATTTATTTACATAAATCCTTACTTCTTGGTGCATTTATTTCCATAAGGTAGAGTCCCAAGGGTAAGATCACTGAGAAGTGTATATCATATTTTTTATTTTCATAGTTATCGCTAGATTGCTTTCCCAAATGCCTACACAATTCACTTTTCCACCACTAGTATCTGAGATCTTTCCCTCAATTCTTGTCAATAATGGGTGTCGCTCTTCTTAATTTTTGATAATCACATTATTCTAATTTGCATTTAACTAATTACTAATGAAGCTCTACATCTTTCTATATATTTATGAGTCTTTTGACTTGCTTTCCTTTGAATTGCCTATTCACATATCTTGCCCATTTTTCTACTTGTTTGCTAATTTTTTCATAAATTTAAAAGCTTTTTTTAAAAGCAATCTTTCAGTGTATATTGAAAATTTCCACACACATCCCCCCACCCCTCACACACGATTTTATCATTACCCTGTTGGATTAACTTATAGTATAATTTGTCACTAGGAAAATTTTATACAATCAAACACATCCGTCTTTTCTAATACACCTTCCAGGTTTATTGTCTTGACTTAAAAATTCTCCTCCATCCTAAGGGTAAAACATAATTGCTTAAATTCTCTTTCATGACTTTTGATTTACTTATTTTTACACTTAGCATTTAACTTATCTGGAGTTTCTTTTTTGCATGTGGAGTAAGGAAGAAGTTTAACCTTCTTTTCTTTCGATCAGTGGCTGGTGGTAATAAATTGTAAATCACAAAGAAACCCAGAAGGACAACATGGCACGGTGGTTAGAAGCCAAACTCCCTGATTTGGGGGTCCCCCTCTGCCACGTGCTAGCTGTGTGACCTTGGGCAAATCATTGAACTTCTCTGTTCCTTACTTCCCTCCTTTGTAAAACAGAATCATAATAGACCCAACTTCATAGGGTTGTGGTGACAACTAACTGATAAAAGTACTTATCACAGTCCCCAGACCACAGTTAGAGTAACATTTAGAACGAGCAGTTTTCAGCTGCAAATCCTCTTACTCTACAAGCCCGGGGGCAGAGGGGTCTCAAATGTCTCATCTGTTCCAGGTGGGACAGCGGGGGTAGGGTTTGGGTTAGGGTTAGGGTTACCCTGCCCAATGGGGCAAAATCCTGCAGAACCAAGACCTGGCCCACCTCCCAACTCCACCTGCCGCCAGCCCCGCAGCAGCTCCACTTAAAGAGAGGAAGTAAGTGGCTGGTGGAGTCTGGGAAGCGCATTGGGATCATCTTCCAAATTCCCCTTTGCTTGCAAACCTCACCTCTTTCCTGGTTAAAAAGGCCACCAGGCCTGGCAATGGGCAGGGTGAGTAAATCCTCGGAGGCCTTACCTCTTGGCAGCTGCCTGCTTTGTGTTACCTTATGAGGCTGTGTGAGGGTGTATGAGGCGAGTGTGCATCTACACACATGCTCTCTTGTGTACAGTAAACCTTCGAGCAGTTCTTGGAGACTGTCGTGGCTTATGAAAAGATCAGTTTATGGGATTTACGTTGGAAGGAACCAAATATAGTCCTTATAAATATTCGTATATTCATTAAAGTAAAACCATAATGCTGGGGTGGGGAACATAGCAATCTCCCTCCCCGACCTCAAGTTTCCAGGTAAAGGACTCCTACTCCAGAAACATGCCTACCACCCACCGTCCACCCACACAGAGGAGGAGGTGATGGGGAGTGAGGCTCCCATAGGCTTACAGCCCTCGCTGGGGAGACAGAATCTGAGAAATTGGTATGAGCACTGGAAATCTATGTCCCTACCTTCTCACCCTAGCTCGGTGCCAGAAAGTTATCCTGGGCAATGGGGTCCACTCTGCAGATGCAAACTGCTCATACATCTAGAGCAGAAAGATGAGGGAAAGGGAAAGGTGTTACTGTTCTAAAAGCCACATTGTCCATGCAGGGTTGGGGGGATAAAGCAAACTACAGAAAGAAAGGGGGCCCAGCACACCCATCTCCTGCCCCCGTCCTGTCCTCCCGTTCACAGGCTGGAAAGATGCCCCCTCCATCCCGGTGCTACCCAAAAGCTCAGAGAGAGCCTGGCCGTTCTCACCTCTGATTGCACACCACAATTACCCAACAACTACACGCGCTCAGGCAAGCACACTGTTTTAAGCCACCCAAGAGTTGAGAAAGCCTGGGTTCCACCGGCTTCCCAAGTGCCTGGGGCTCGAACCGCCCAGAAAGGCATTGCTCTCTTCTGGCCAACGTCTAAAAGAAAGAGACGATTTCTTCCCACCTGCCTCCTGAAGCCCTGGAGGAGGTCCTCATCCGGACGTACGGCCTGGGCACACTGCTGTCTGGCTTCCTGGCATTGTGGGAGCACATGGCCCATTGATCCTCTCTACATTTGCCTCCTGGTCACTGAGTTTGGGGTGCAGGCTGAGATCCTGGAGAGGATCCACAGAGAAAGGACCCCAGCGCCATCTCCTGCAGCCCGCGGACGTGCACGCAACTCTGCCTTCCTAACCGCCCGGGCAAACAATGCCCGCTGGTGACAACAGTCAAAAAGGGAGAGGGCTCCACCCATGACACTGCCAGCCTCAGCTCACCAATGAGCCTCTCCTGAAACTCTGCTGGTGGGAAGTTGGGGGCTTTGCTCACTCCAAGGGCTCATCCAGGAGAAGCAGCTCAAAGGTTAAGTCACTGTGTCTGCTGAGTATATCCCAGGCTCCCTGGCACTGCCCTTGGAAACCTGCTTTTCGGAAGCCCTAAGAGTTCTGCCCAAGGTGGTCTAGTTCAGGGCTCCCCAACCCCCCGGGACTGGTACCTGTCCATGGCCTGTTAGCAACCGGGCCTCACAGCAGGAGGTGAGTGGAGGGCGGGCTCCCATCGCTTCCCGTTGCTCGCATTACCACCTGGACCATCCCCTACCTCCCACCGTGGAAAAACTGTCTTCCAAGAAACCGGTCCCTGGTGCCAGAAAGGTTGGGGACCGCTGGACTAGCTGTTCCTACCTTCTCGGACATCACTTCCCAGACACCGAAGGCTGCTCTCACACACAGGGAATCCCCTTCCAACTGGGCGCCGCCCGCTGGTGTGAGAATTCTGGGAAACAGTAAGGAATATAAAGAAAAAATTCACATTGTAAAAATGCACTTGTCAGTGAGCATGACCTAATAGTTCTGAGAAGTGGAGATATTTCAAGATTTGACTTTGCTTCCTGGGGAGAGAGTGGGAGAAATATTTCACCCCCAAACTCTATTTCCTAGATTCACAGAACCCATTCCCCTCACTGGGGTGTTCGTGGGGAGGCGCTCATTTCATCTGAACCCCACATCTTCCTGGGAGGCCGGATACCAACTCCACCCCCCCGACCCCCCCATCCACCCCCACCCCCACCCCACCTCACCCCACCCCGCCGTTTGTCAATTTCCCTCCCTGCATGGGTCACTTGAAACGTCTCCCTGACAACTGAGACCAAGCAGTGATACTGGGCTCATCACTCGAGGTCCTGGAAGCCCACGTGGAGCTCGGGTGGGGTCCCAGCAGGAATGCTGTCCAGCACAGCAATTTTCAAAATGCTTTCTCTTATTCTAAATAAACAATCAAGCCCCCAGATGGGTTAAGCCCTCTGCTAATCTCAGGCCCTTTCAGGATCTGACCGCAAAATCAAATTGCCTAAGAGGCTAGAAGAGCTCCAGAATTGGACTCTATTACAAACCACGGTACCTAACTCACCAGCTTCACCTGCAGTGGAAGCTTCCCTGCTGTGGCTGGTGACACCAGAAGTGAGAAGATGAAGGAAGACACAGCGCCAGTGACGGTCAGCACGGGAAGGGCCCACAGAGGCCTGTGGGTAGGATTCAGAGTGACAACAGCCTGGATTTGTGCTTTTCTGCACCCCTGGTCCAGTGCAAGGTGCAGTGTGCAAGGGGGAAGAGTTTCATATAAGGAGATTTGCGATTTCGTAAAGCAAGTTAAAAGATGAGAGGGAGGGCTTCCCTGGTGGTGCAGTGGTTGAGAATCTGCCTGCCAATGCAGGGGACACGGGTTCGAGCCCTGGTCAGGGAAGATCCCACACGCCGCGGAGCAACTAGGCCCGTGAGCCACAACTACTGAGCCTTAGCGTCTGGAGCCTGTGCTCCGCAACAAGAGAGGCCGCAACAGTGAGAGGCCCGCGTACCGCGATGAAGAGTGGTCCCGCTCGCCACAACTAGAGAAAGCCCTTGCACAGAAACGAAGACCCAACAGAGCCAAAAATAAATAAATAAATAAATAAATTTTTAACAAAATGATGAGAGGGAGCAGGGGCGTGACAGGTGTACACAAGGAGGGTGTGAATCTTTATAGGAGTCCTGAAGCTCCAAGTGCAGTGAAGACAACTGAGACCAAAGGACAGTCAGGATTGCGATGCAGAGACAGTCAGCTGGAAAGATGGAGAAACAAACTAGACATCCATCAACAGTAAAATAAATGAGCAAACTGTGTTTTATTCATACAATGGAATACTATACTGAAATAAGGATGAACCAGAACTCTATACACCAACACAGAGGAATCGCACACACAATGTTGAGGGAAAAAAGGCAGGGAATATTATTATCCAACCTGTGATTCCATTTATATAAAGTTGAAAAAAGAGGCAAAACTAATCTGTGAAGAGGATACTTGTTACCTGTGGGAACAGGGATAGTCGTTGGGAGGGGCACAAGTTTTCTGGGTTGCTGGAAAATTCACATTTCTTGATCTAAGTGCTGGTTGCATAAATGTGTTCTGTTTGGGAAAATTTATCAAACCATATCCATAAGATTTGGCACTTTTCTGTATGTATGTATGTTACATTTCCATAGAGGTTTACATTAAAACTACAGGAGATGCAACCACGTGGGTGGACTTGGAGGGCATTATGCTAAGTGAAATAAGTCAGACAGAGAAATACTGTATCGTATCATTTATATGTGGAAGCTGGAAAATAAGCAAACTAGTGAATATAACAAAAAAGAAACAGACTCATAGATATAGAGGTTACCAGTGGGGAGAAGGAAGGGGAGAGAGGAAAGACAGGGGTAGGGGATTAAGAGGTACAAACTACTATGTATAAAATAGCTACAGGATCTACTGAACAACACAGGGAATGTAGCCAATATTTTATGATAACTATAAATAGAATATAACCTTTAAAAATTGTGACTCGCTATGTTGTACACCTCAAACTTACATATTATGAATCAACTATACCCTAGTAAAAACTAAATAAAACAAAAAAATTTTAAAGCACTATGAGCTAGCCATTTCTAAGGTCCCCAGTGGCTCTAAATGCTAAGGTTCTAATTAACAAACCAAATAATCAGTGCTGAAATGATCCCAACTTGGGTGACAAGTAACAATAAGTTGTGTGATCAAATACACAAGCAAGCCTTAAAAAACAAAAGAAGTATAGGAGAACTTAAGAACACTATTATATTGCATTTTGGGGACAAGATGGCAGAGACTCATTTTTCCCGACTCCTTCCATCTTAATACTACTGAATTCTCTGGAGACAGGTCAACAGACAATCATCAAAGGATTCTGAAACATGGAAAGAAGGTGGATTGAACAGGGGCCTTGGACTTTGGGAACACCACCATTGTGGGCTCCCTGAGTTTTCTCTTTTTATCTTCCAGGTACCTTCCGACTGGGCGCTGGAGATACCTGCAACCCAGACCTGCCAATAGTCATAGACAAAGAAAAGAATAAACATAAGAAAATCCTGTGCTCTCTGCCAGACAGCCAGGAAAGGAGCAGCCCAGCAGGGGTGTAGTGGGAGCACCCATATGTCATGGCGGTAGTCCTGACCCTCCTGCGGCCGCATAAGCAACAGTGGAGCCCAGGCAGGGGGGACTGTCCCCTCCCCAGGTGATGGGAGGAGAGCCCCTCTACCTGTACCAGTGGCACCAGTAGGCCCAGTGTCTCCCAAACTTCCACCTAGGGGCTGATAGCATCTTAGACTTCATGGCTGTTGTCCTCCACCCAGTGGTAGAAGGTGGCCCAAGAGAGGCTTCCCTCCATAGCAGCACTGGCAGGGATAGACTGCAAAGCCCAGCAGCACCAGGTGGCCAGAGAAAAGGCCAAGGGCGACATTGTTCTGTCTTCCAGGTCCAGCATGCCCCACCCCCGCCTAACAACATCAGGAGGCCCAGGGAAGCACCCTCTACTCCCTCAGGCAGCACCAGCAGGGATTTAACAGGAGCTCAAGTGGAGCCAGAAAAATGAAACAGACCAGAACAGCATTTTAGAGTCTCAGCGACTAAGTCATCATTGGAATTACAGCCCATAAAATAAGACAAGAACCTAAACATTAAACCAAAGCATGATGATTGCCTGTTAAAATAAAAATTGAAGTAGGATCAAGACTCTCCTAACATAATAGGCAAATGACCAGGATATAACTGAAAATTACTCATCATACCAGAAACCAGGTAAGCCATAACCTGAATGGAAAAAGAAAATCAGGATTGATTCCAGTGCTGAGATAGATCAGATGCTGGACCCATCTGACAAAATGGAAAGCTCCCGTCCTAAAATTGTCTCCATAAGTAATTACAAATTCATTGGAAACAAATGAAAAAATGTAAAATCTCAGCAAAATAAGAGTAATAAAAATAATGAAGTGGAATTACATAAATGAAAAAAGAAATAACTGAAATTTAAAACTCTCTGAATTGACTCAGTAGAAGAGTGCAGGTGACAAAAAGGTAGAATCAGTGAACTTGAGGACAGATCAATAGAACTCATTCAATCTGAACAACAGAGGGAAGATAGACTGAAAAAAAAATGAACAAAGCCTCAGGGATCTGTGGGACAATAACAAAAGATCTAACATTTGCGTCATCAGAATCCTAGAAGGAGAGGGGCAAGAATGTGAGATTTTAAAAGTATTCAAAGAAATAATGGCTGAAAAATGCCCAGATTTGGTGAAAGACAAATTTCTTAGAGATTTAGGAAGCTGAGTGAACACAAAATAGGATAAACATAAAGAAATCCATGCCAAGATACATTATAATTAAACTTCTGAAAACAAAGAGAAAAATTTTAAAGCAGCCACAGAAATACAGCACACTAGAAGGAAACAATGGTTTGAATGGCAGCAGACGTCTCATTTGAAACCCAGGAGGCCAGAAGAACAAGCATATTTTGCAAGTGAGTCTTGAAAGAAAAGAACTGTTGACCAAGAACTATATCTAGCAAAACTGTTCTTCAGGAATGAAGGGGAAATAAAGATAATCCTCAGACTAAAGAAAAGTAAGAGAATTTGTTTCTAGCAGAATTACCGTCAAAGAACAACTAAAGGAAGTTACCACATTGTGGTTTGAATGGAATTTCCCTAATGACTAATGATGTTGGGCATCCTTTCATGTGTTTTTTGGACATTTGTATATTTTCTTCAGAGTAATGTCTATTCAAGTCCTTTGCCTGTTTTAATTTTTTTTTTCTTTTTGCTGTTGAATTTTAAGAGTTTTTTACTCTAGGGAATTGTCTGGTTGTCCAGTGGTTAGGACTTGTACTTCCACTGAAGGGGGCCCAGGTTTGATGCCTGGTCAGGGAACTAAGATCCCACAAGCCGTGCAGTGTGGACAAAAAAAAAAAAAAAAAAAAAATGAGTTCTTTATTCTAGACCCTTATCAGCTATATAACTTGTAATATTTTCTCTGTGCAGGTTGTCTTTTCACATTCTTGATGCACAAAAGTTTTTCATTTTTGTGTAGCCCAAATTTTTTATTTTTTCTTTTGTTGCTTTTGCTCTTGGTGTCATATTTAAGAATTTGTTGCCAAATCCAAGGTCATGAAGATTTAACTTCATATTTACTTGTAAGAGTTTTATGGTTTTAGCTCTTAAATTTAAGTCTTCAATCCATTTTGAGTTGATATTTTGCATACGGCATGGGGTGGGGGTCCAGCTTCATTCTTTTGTAAGTGCAGATCCACTTGTCTCAGGACCATTTGTTGAAGAGATAGTTCTTTCCCCATGGAATGGTCTGGGTATCCTTGTCCAAAAAATCAGTTGGTCATAGATCTATGGGTTTATTTCTTGACTCCCAACTCTATTCCATTTGGCTATATCTTTATGCCATTACCACACTGTTTTGATCACTGTAGCTTTGTAGTAAGTTTTAAAATCAGGAAGTGTGTGTCCTCCAAACTTGTTCATATTTTCAAGATTGTTTTGGCTATCATTGCTTTCCATGTGAACTGTAGTATCAGCTTTTCCATTTCTGAAGAAGAAAAAAGGAGGCCACTAGGATTTTGGTAGGAATTGCTTTGAATCCTTAGGTCACATTGCATAGAATTGCCATCTTAGCAATATTAAGTCTTCCAAGCCATGAATACAGGATATCTTTTCCATTTATTTGTGTCCATTGATTTCTTTCAGCAATGTTTTGTCGTTTTCAGTGTACAAATCTTACACGCCCTTAGTTAAATTTATTCCTAAGCATTTTGTTCTTTTTGATGCCATTATAAATGGAATTGTTTTTTTAATGTCTTATTTGTATCACACATCTTTATAGAGAGAAATACAATTGATTTCTGCTTGTTAATCTCATATCCTGCTACTTTGCTGAATTAGTTTATCAGCTCTAATAATTTTTTGTGGATTCTTTAGGATTTTTTACACATTGTCTACATGTCATCTATAAGCAGAGATAATTTTACATCTTTCTTTCCAATTTTGATGCCTTTTGTTTCTTTTTCTTGCTTGATTGCTCTGGTTAGAATTTCCCATACAATGTGGAATAGTAGTGCCAAAAGCAGGCATTCTTGTCTTATTCCTGTTTTTAGGAGAAAAATCTTTCAACTTTTGATCATTAAGTATGAGATTAGCTGTGGTTTTTCATAAATGTCCTTTTTCATGTTAAGTTCCCTTTTATTCCTAGTTTGTTGAGTGTTTTTATCATGAAAGGGTGTTGAAATCTTTCAAATTCTTTTTTTTTTTTTTTGCACCAAGATGATCATGTATTTTTTCTCTCCTCTTTCTATTAATGTGGTGTATTATATTGATTGATTTTCATATGTTGAACCACCCTTGCATTCCTGGGATAAATCCCACTTGGTCATGATCTATAATCCTCTTAATATGTTGTATATCTAGTTTGCTAGTACTTTTGTTGAGGATTTTTCATCTATATTTATAAAGAACATTGGCCTGTAGTTTTCTTTCTTGTGATGTATTTATATGGCTTTTGTATCAGAGTAACGGTGGCCTCACAGAGTACAAGAAGTGTTCCTTGGTCTTCTATTTATTTATTTATTTATTTTTGGAACAGTTAGGTAAAAATTGGTGTTAGTTCTTCTTTAACTGATTTATAGAATTCACCAGAGAAGACTTCTGTTCCTGGGGCTTTCTTTGTTGGGAGATTTTGATTACCAACTCAATCTCGTTACTTTTTATGTCCAGATTTTCTATTTTTTGAGTCAACTTTGATAGTTTGTGTATATCTAGGAATTTGTCGATTTTGTCTAGACTAATACCTGAAATATAATTGTTCATACTATAACTGTTCATATTATTGCTCTTATAGTCCTCTTAGAAGGTCTAGAATAATGTCTCTACTTTCATTTCTGATTTTAGTAATTCGAGTCTTCTCTCTTTTTTTTCTTGGTCAGTCTAGTTAAAGGATTGTCTATTTTATTGATTTTTTCAAAAACCAACTTTTGGTTTCATTGATTCTCTTTATTGTTTTTCTAATCTCTATTTGTTTATCTCCACTCTAATCTTTTTTATTTCCTTCCTTCTGCTAATGTTGGGTTTACTGTGCTCTTTTTTTTCTATTTCCTTAAGATGTAAAGTTAGGTAATTGACTTGGGATCTTATTTTTTTTATGTAGGTGTTTATAGCTATAAATTTCTCTCTGAGTGCTGCCTTCACTGCATCCCTTAAATTTAGATATATTGTCTTTTACTTTTCATTTGTCTCTATTTTCTAATTTCCCTTATAATTTCTTTGATCCACTATTTTTTTAATGTGTGGTTTAATTTCAATACATATGTGAATTTTCCACTTCTGTTATTTATTTCTAATTTCTTTCCATTGTGGTTGGGGAAGATATTTTGTATGATTTCAATTTTCATAAATTTATTGAGATTCATTTTGTGGCCTAATATATGGTCTATCTTGGAAGATGTTCCATCTACGCTTAAGAAAGATGTGTATTCTGCTCTTGTTGGGTGGAGTGTTCTGTATGTGTTCATTAGGTCTAGTTGGTTGGTAGTGTTGTTCAAGTCCTATGTTTCCTTATTGATCTTCTACCTATTCATTACTGAAAGTGGAGTTTTGAAGTCTCCAACTATTATTGGAGAAATGTCTATCTATTTCTCCCTTCAATTCTGTTAGTTTTTGTTTCACATATTTTGGGGCTCTCTTTTTATAAACCATTATGTTTATAATAGTTAATTTTTTTCAATGGATTGATTCTTTTATCAATATATAATGTCCTTCATTATCTTTTATAACAATTTTTGTGCTTATCTGATATTACAATAGCCACCTTAGCTCTCTTTTGGTTACTTTTTCCATCCTTCCACTCTCAACCTGTGTGTATCTTTAGATATACAGTGAGTATCTTATGGATACCATACAGATGGATCATAGTCTTTCATCCATTCTACAAATCTCTGCCTTTATCCATTTACATTTGAAGTAATTATGGGTATGGAAGGACTTACTTCTGCCATTTTACTATGTGTTTTCTATATGTCATATCATTTTTGTTCTCAATTCTATGCTTACTGCCTTCTTTTATTATTAATTTTTTCTAGTGTACAATTTTTATTCTGTTCTATCTTTTTCTGTATTCTTTTTTGTTTTTTTCTTAGTAGTTACCCTGGGAAATACAATTGACATCTTAACTTTATAACAATCAAATTTGAATTAATCAACTTAGCTTTAGTAGCATATAAAAATGCTGCTCCTTTACACCTCCACCCACCCCTTTATGTTGTTATTCTCACAAATGACATATTTATACATTAACATAGGTTTATAATTCTTGTTTTTTTTGCATTTTTGGGAAATAAAACAGGGGTTACAAACCAAAAATTCAATAAAACTGGATTTTCTACCTACCTATGTAGCTACCATTGCTTTTTTTCTTTATATGGCTTCTAGTTACTGCCTAGTGTCCTTTTATTTCAGCCTGAAGGACTCTCTTTAGCATTTCTTTCAGGGAAGATCAACTAAAGACAAACTATCTCAGTTTTTGTTTATCTTGCAAGGTCTTAACTTCTCCCACACTTTTGAAAGATAGTTTTAAAAGCCAGTTTTGCCATATATAGAATACTTCTTTGCTAGTTTTTTTTTCTTTCATCATTTTGAATATGTCATCCTACTGACTTCTGGCCTCCATGGTTTCTGAAGAGAAATTTACTATTAATCTTATTGACGATCCCTTGTAGATGACAAGTTACTTCACTCTTGCTACTTTCAAGGTTCTTTCTTTGTGCCTTAAGACAGTTTGATTATAATGTGACTGGATATGGATTGCTTGGAATTTATCCTACTTGGAGTTTATTGAGCTTTTTGGATGTGTAGATTCATATCTTTCATCAAATTTGGGAAGTTGTAGTCCATTATTTCTTGGAATATCTTTTCTTCCCCTTTCTCTCTCTCCTCTCCTTCTAGGACTTCCATTTTTACATTTGTTAATTTACTTGATGGGTCCCCACAAGCCATTATTTTATCTTTCAGCTCCTCAGACTTGACCTACATTCAAGTTCTCTAATTCTTTCTTCTGACTATTCAGAGATAGGTGAAATAAGACATGCCCTTACACCAGTCCTCCAGGGAACTGCCAGACAGGTCAAAACACACAACAACAATTCGTGAGAATAAGTGCTCTTTAGGAACCTGCATTAGGAATGTAGGCTGCCATCTTCATGGACGCCACTGATCAGGGGTGGGGTAAGGTGAACAGAAAATTTAAAGAACCACAGTACTCACTTACTACAATAAGGCAACTTCTTTCTTGAGCTTTTTCCTGGTTGTTGTAAGGTTTGATCTAGATCCCAGAGTGCTGCAAATGTTGAATCTGACCATTATTTTAGCTTATTATTTCTATAGAAGGACAGAGCCCTGGAGACCTCTACTCCATCATGTTTAGTGATATCACTCTTCTATATTCTTTCTTACAATTGCATGTGAATCTATAAATAAAGTAAAGTAAAAAGCTTAATCAAAATTTCTAAATAAATTAAAATACCATCATAAAGGGAAATTCTAAAATACTGCTTAGAAAATTGAATCAAGTTAAAGTGAATAAGGACGTAGAGAGATTTAATAAAATGATCAAGAAAGTCAATTAGCAGGTGCATATGCAATGTTACATTCCTCAAATAGAGAAATTTTTTTTTCCCATTTGTCCATATGACACTGACAAAAATTGATTAAGTTCTTAGGCACACAGAAAATTTTAAGAAATTTAAAAATTAGGAATTTGATAGGACCTATATTCTAATAATAATTTAGTAAAATTAGAAATCAATAATAAAGCATACTTTTTTACTTCTTTACTTGGAAATTATGAAACCCAGAGCTAAATAAACTTTGGATCAAGAAAAATCAAGCTGAAAATATAATCCATATGGATAGTGGAAAAAATCAGCCATTCAAAGTCAAGCTTACTCAGAAAAAAATTTTAAGTCTTAAATATGTTCATTATTGAAGATGAAAAACTAAAGAAATAAATAAGGAACTTAGTATTTGTATTAGTTCCCTAGGACTGCCACACCAAAATATTACAAATTGTGTGACTTAAAAGAAAGTTATTGTTTCACAGTTCTGGAGGCTAGAAGTCTGAAACCAAGGTGTTAGCCAGGCCATGCTTCCTCCAAAGCCTCTAGGGAAAGATCCTCTCTTATCCCTTTCAGCTTCTGGTAGATACAGATGTTCCTTGGCTTTTGGCAGCATCTCTGCCTCCACAATGTTCTCCTTTTGTCTCTTCATCTTCACATGCCCATCTTTATGTAAGGACACCAGTCATATTGGATTAGGACCCACCTGAGTCCAGTGTGACCTTAACTTTACATCTACGATGGCTCTATTTCCACATAAGGTCCCATTCTGAGGTATAGGTGGTTAGGACTTCAACATTTCCTTTTGTGGGAACACAATTCAACCCATAGCAGTTCCCATTTAAAGAAATTAGTAAGGGAACAACCATTATGGAGATTCCTTAAAAACTAAAATTAAAACTACCATATGATCCAGCAATCCCACTCCTGGGGATATATCTGGAGAAAACTCTAATTCAAAAAGATACCTGCACCCCAATGTTCATAGCAGCACTATTTACAAGAGCCAAAACACGGAAGCAACCTAAATGTCCATCAACAGATGAGTGGATAAAGAAGATGTGGTACATATATACAATGGAATATTACTCAGTTATAAAAAGAATGAAATAATGCCATTTGCAGCAACATGGATGGACCTAGAGATTATCATACCAAATGAAGTAAGTCAGACAGAGAAAAACAAATACCATATGATATCACTTATATGTGGAATCTAAAAAGTGATACAAATGAATTTACTTACAAAACAGAAATAGACTCACAGATGTAGAAAACAAACTTATGGTTTGCGGGGGAGAAGCGGGGGAGGGATAAATTGGGAGATTGGGATGGACATAGACACACTACTATATAGAAAATAGATAACTAATAAGGACCTACTGTACAGCACAGGGAACTCTACTCAATACTCTGTAATAACCTATATGGGAAAAGAATCTAAAATACGAGTGGGTGTATGTATAACTGATTCACCTTGCTGTACAGCAGAAACTAACACAACATTATAAATCAACTATACTCCAATAAAAATAAAAAAAAGAAATTAGTAACGGAACAAAAATATCAAACCGCAAAGAGTTGGAAGAGGAAATAACTAAAGATAAGGGCTAAAATCTATATACTAGAAACCAAACACAGTAGAAAGGACATACAAATCCAAAAGCATTTCATTAAAAAAATCAATAACATCGATGATCTTCTTGTGAGACTGATAAAGGCAAAAAGAGACACAGCAAAAATATGCTTGAGTAGAATGAGAAAATCAGATAACCACAGATTCAGGGACAGGTGAGACTATTGTAAAAGAACACTACTTACAACCCTCTGGCAACATACTTGGACACAGATGGTTCCCTTGCCAAATGTAAAAATTACCAGAATTAAACCAAGAAGGGGAAACCTTGAATAAATCAATTACCATAGATGAACCTGAAAAGGCGATTAAAAATACACCACTGAAAAGAGTACCTGGGACAAGATGTTTTCACAACTGAGCCCCAATTCCCAGCTAATACTCATGCATTTAATCTATTTCAAACACAGAAATGTGGATTGCCACATCCTCCATTTATTTTACAAAGCTAGCATCACTTTAACACAAAACTTTATAACAACAGTAACAGTGATAAAAAGGAAAGGGTAGACCAATGGTTCTTAGGATTATAGATGGAAATATTTTAATTCATATTAAAAATATTTTCTAAATTGCCTATCACCTGGGAAAAAAAGAAAGCTGAATCCCCTATCTCACACTATGTACAAAAAATAAACTCCTGATGAATTAAAACTTAAATATAAAATAATACAAATCCAAGAAGAACATTCAGGAAATTTTACTTACATCTGAGGGGTTTAGAAGACTCCTTAAGCAAGAACACCTTCCTTCTAAGTTGACAGCTGATGGAGTCTGACACAGACTAACGACCTGAACCCCAGTCTGGGCACCCACTCATCTCCTTGCTTTATGAGAGGGCTCCAGGTAAGCCAAGGATGCTCTGCCCATGTAGGAAGGTATTGGATTAAGTCTTCTTTTCCCTCTTTTTGGACAAGGTGGAGAGATGTGGACCTGGTGATAGACCCCTCAAATGGGTTTTTATCAACTAAACAGTAAGAAAGTGGCTTCTGCTGACATATTACCCCGACCCTCTCCTAAGCAAACTTGTTTTGGGGTCTGCCTCATAACCAAAAGAGCATATCAATACTTATTTCTCAAACATGGAGATGACACAAAGCAATAGTTAATTTAGTGGACAACAGGCTTAGAAGCAGGAACATTTTTTATAAATTAGGATTATGGTTCTAAACTAACAAGGTAGAATTTTCTAAATCCTGCATAAGACGGAACAGGCAAAACCAAAACCAAAAAAAAAAAAAAAAGCCCTCACTATTATGTCCATATTGAGAGTTACAAAATATCGATGCCATTAACCAGATGGTCCTTCTCTTGGACATTTATCTAACACAACTTCAAAGCAAGAAATAAAGAATATACATAAAAATAATTTATCATTTGGATTATCATTAAATGATTTTACTATGAAATAGGTGTACATGCAGTTAAATGTTGGAAGGGCAATGTTTTTTTTCTCCCCTTTTTTATGTAGAGATTGGGAAAGGCCAGCTTGAAGGTAGCTGGAGGGATGTCCTGGGGATTTGGGCTGACTTAGCTTCAGAGACGGCCCATAGTACAAGGACAGGCGGCTTTATTTACAACGCATTGTTCAGATGGTGGGCAGATACACTGGGCCCTTAACTGACCAGAGCACATCTGGGGTGCAGTGTCTGAATGTGAGCAGGCCCTTGGCAGCCCAGGATGGGCAGCCAGGCCCCACCCTGTGTGGACCATGGGCTCCCCAAGGAGAAGGGCTGCTGCCTTCTCTGGATGGACCACCTGCTGGTACCGCATGGTCCCCAGCTATTTCCCGCCGTGATGCTCCCCTGCCCACTTCTGGGGACACGTGAGTTTGTGCTGTTCCATGACATCCAGGCTGACACTCCACTCCTTAAACATTTCATTCAGGACACCAGACAGACAGACGAGACCATATCCGGACCATCTGATTTTAGTGCACAGGGAAAAGCTCAGAGAGTGGAGTTTCACCTGGAGAAAGTGATTCTGGGCCTCTCACTCCTCCTCTCAGTGCATTAAAAATAAATACTCTTCTTTAGAAAACAAAGGAAAAACCTTAAGCTCCATGTCATAAATATATTTTCCAGGAAGAAAAACTGGGAGCCGCCATCTGCTTACTGGCCTCAAATCAGCAGAGCTTTGGTCACTTGCTGGAGCTGACAATCAATGGCCAACAGCAGCAAGCATTTCAGAAGGAGCCTGTCTCTGACAGGATGCTTTAGGATGGAAGAGACAGAAATCCTGGTTTGAATTGGCTGAAATATGAGGACTGGTGCTGGGGCTCCGGCCTGGGCGCCATGCTGACTGATCCTGAGGTCCCCAGCTGTTCCCCCTGAGTGCTGGCTTCACCCAGGGATGCAGCCAGTCCAGGCCTCTCCACCTGCTAAAAGACTTCAGAGAAACAGAAAGCGCTGATCTCTTCCTGCAGCTCTTGATCAAAAGTGAGGACACTTTTCTCAGAAATTTCCAGCAAGCTTGCTCATTGTTTTGTGGTCAAAGTCAAGTACATACCCATTCCTGATCATCCACCTGCAGGCGAGGGGGGCCCCTTGCCCCATCAAGCCCTGGCTGAGTCAGTGGGTAGCGTGGGGTCATAGACCTGAACCCAAGCACTTCAGTTCAGAAGGAGAAAGGGCAGATGACCAGAATGTATGTATTACACCACATACATTTTCAAGGTTTTTCTCTCCTTATTAAAAATTCTACATGTTGACCATGCAAAATGTGGAAAACACAGAAAGGCATGAAAAAGACACACATTGTTAATAGCCTGCACTATTCAATCCATCATACAGGGGGTCTCCAACGTCTTACTGCTGTTGCTGGCTTTAATAAAGGTAGAAGTATAAATCTACAAATTTACAGAATAGCATCATTTATTTACATTTCTTTTGTACTTATTTTCTTGAAGTCAGAGTAATACATTTTAACTTTTCTGTTTCAGTGTCTCTGACTAAATATGGCAAATGGGAACTGAAACAAAAATCAAAAGATTAAATACTTATTATTCCAAATTCACGAGTGCTCAAAGCTGCATTAAAACTGCTGTTCAGGGGCTTCCCTTATGGCGCAGTGGTTGGGGGTCCGCCTGCCGATGCAGGGGCCACGGGTTCGTGCCCCAGTCTGGGAGGATCCTGCGTGCCGCGGAGCGGCTGGGCCCGTGGGCCGTGGCCGCTGGGCCTGCGCGTCTGGGGCCTGTGCTCTGCGGCAGGGGGGATCACAGCAGTGAGAGGCCCGTGTACTGCAAAAAAAAAAAAAAAAAACTGTTGTTCAATAGTTTTATATAATTCCGTTTTATTACTTTGTAACATTCCACTATTATAGGGTTGGCCAAAAAGTTCATTTGTGTTTTTCTGTAAGATGTTACAAAAAACCTGAACAAACATTTTGGCCAGCCCCGTATTTTTTAACTAGTATTGTATTATACAGTGTTTAGGTTTCTCCCCCTATATCCCATGATTTAATGTCCTGCAGAAAGTGGTTTAATTATAACTCCATATGAACTCTAGGGAGGGGAATAATAAAATACCTAGGAATAAACCTACCTAAGAAAGCAAAAGACCTGTACTCTGAAAACCATAAGACGCTGATGAAAGAAATTGAAGACAACACAAACAAATGAAAGATATACCATGTTCTTGGATTGGAAGAATCAATGTTGTTAAAATGACCATACTACCCAAGGCAATCTACAGATTCAATGTAATCCCTATCAAATTACCAATGGCATTTTTCACAGAACTAGAGCAAAATAAAATTTTTAATTTGTATGGAACAACAAAGACCCTGAATAGCCAAAACAATCTTGAGAAAGAAAAACAGAGCTGAAGGAATCACACTCCCTGACTTCACACTATACTACAAAGCTACAATAAGCAAAACAGTATGGTACTGGCACAAAGACATATAGATTGATGAAACAGGATAGGAAGTCCAGAAATAAACCCACAAACTTAGGGTCAATTAATCTGTTGATGTTTGTTACTGAAGGCCTCGGCTCTCAATCCTCTTTTTACCTCCTTGCTCCCCTTCCCCCACTTGCCAGGATTGTGTGTTGTCACTTTAAAGCTAACTGAATATATTTCCTAAGAAAAGCTTGACAAGCGCACTGTGTGTGGTAGTATGTGCAAGAGAAGCCTAGAGAAACAGGCCCCCACTCCACGGAGGATGAATTTGAATTTTGAAATAAAACAAGTCTATGTGGTTGCCAAGAGAGAGGGGGGTGGGGGAGGGAAGGATTGGGAGTTTGGGATTAGCAGATGCACACTATTATATATACAATGAGTAAACAACAAGGTCCTATTGTATAGCACAGGGAACTATATTCAATATCCTGTGATAAACCATAATGGAAAAGAATGTGAAAAAGACTGTATGTACATATATATATATATATATATATATGTAAATATATATATATATAACTGAATCACTTTGCTGTACAGCAGAAATTAACACAACATTGTAAATCAACTATTTCAAAAATAAATAAATAATAAAACAAGTCTAAATGATACCCTTAGTTAAATGTAGTCCACATTTCCCCATGAAATGGAAATGTAAAACTATCACTTCCCTGAGGTTTTTCTTTTTGTCATCAAATACTTCACCAGGGCATAAGAACATGGTACTGATTACTTTTTAAAGCCAAATATTTTCTTACAATGGAAACACACACAAAGTTGAAGTCTGAATAACTTGTCACAATGTGTGATACCATGATGATTGTACTGCTGGATCTATATATGATCATAGATATTCCATTATCACATATCAACAAAATGTCATAGTTTGGTCAAGTGACCTTGACTGTTCCTAAAATGTGTTTGAGAGAGCTCACCATAGGAAGTAGTAACAGTGTTAAAATCAAAACAATAAGAATATGGAAAGAGGAAGGAAGTATGCTAATCACAGAGCCTGATATCTTCATGAACACTAAATATCAAGTTTGACTCAGAGTTTCCTTGAGCAAAAAGGGGAACAGAAGTTACTTAGCTCTGCTCACCAGAAAGAAAAAAGTGCCCGCTCCCACCCACCCCTCTGCAAAATTCAGAAAGACTATTGTTTTGTGGAGTGTTTTGGACAGTAAGTATCACAAAAGATGATTTTTTCCCACAGCATTGTGTAACAAATGGAGAAGTGATTTCCTATGTGTGCTTCTGGTAAAACCTCCCAGGAAAGTTCCAGAGTCAGATATTGTGGGCAAAGTCTGGTATAAACCAAGTTAAACAGGCTGATTCCTGTGAGGCTTTCCTTTCAGACCCTTCAATATGCACCTGTGTATTTGGTTAATCATGGAACTTTAGTCTGTGAAGATCTGTTAACATCTGGCAGAACTGGTGTCCTGCAGAACAGCGTTTCGGAAACACTCTTTAGATGTTCTTTCTTGAAATGTTTTTCCTCAGCCTGGATTTTGATCAGAGCGGCAAAGCCGACAGGTTGAGATTAGATTCTCTGAGGAGAAGTCAGTCTTCTGATTTTCCACATGGCTGAAGGCAGAGGGACAGATGGAGAACAGTGATATGAGACTAGGTGACCTGGTGATCTTTTGTGAAAGTTCTGAAGCCTAACCAGTCTTCTTGCTCTAAAGAGAACTGAGTACCAGTGGACAGAACATGAGTTTTCCTTGAAGCAGTTTTAGATTCACTTTACCACCCGGGAAAAGTATTCAATTATTAAGATTTCTCACTCTAGAGGATGTCTAAGCCACATTACTGGAACATGTAGGACAATCAAAAAGTCTACAACTGGGGATGCTGACCCAGTTTTCTTCATAAAGGACACAAGAATTTTTATTCCCATAAGCAGATTGATCAACCTTCCCATAATCCCCTCACACCTATATACAACGTTTCTAAATATATATTCTGTTTGGATGTTGTTAAGATAATATATCTAAGTCATATTGCCAAATACTAGGTTAAGCTAGTTAAAGGAAAGATAAGTTAGAAGCTTCCATTTTAAAAGAATAGATTGAAAACATCTCCACTTGTTACTGTTAAAGAACAACAATAATAATGAAATAAATAGGAAGGATCTTGAGTGGATGAAAGATTTTAACATACTTCTGGGAGAAGGAAAGTGGATGAAGGTATTATGGCGAAGGTACAATGAGAAAGCCAGAGGCAAGGCTGTATGCAAAAGAGGGCTACAGGGGGTCAGGGAAGAGATCCTTCCTGAAGAAACTCAGGGGGCTTCATATCCAGAGATGGTGAGGCTCCTAGAGGCTGGCAGTCCAGTGTTAATCACCAGGCAAAGAAGCCAGAGAGATTTTCCTTAGAGAAATTGACCTGGTTGGGTGGGGATGGACTAATGGTTTAGGAAACCTGAAATTTTGGAGATCCCCAGCCAAAAGGCTGTCCATCCAGCCATGTACCCAGAGCTCCCCATCAGCTTTCCCATTCAGACCTAATGAGGAAACAAACCTACTCACACAACAGCAGAGGAAACTTACATCGGTCACCTAAAAGCAATCTACTCCTAAGAAAACAGAATCATCAGACGTACATGGACACTGGGAATGTGAAAAAGTAAACAAGCAAAAAACTGAACTTGGAAAATCAAGAAGTTAAAAGATTCTACTTTATATCACCATGGAGAAGATATTACAACCATAAAACAAGAAGAGGGTGCTATGAAAAAGGAATAAAATCCATAAAGAGCTTAAGAAAACAATACATACTGCTTTTTGTATTTTGTTGTAGAAATCTTTGTCTCATACTCAGAATAACTTCTTCCATATTGTGCTTTAGAAGTGTTATTGTTTTACCTTTCACATGTAGAACAATCATCTAGAATTGATTTTGTGTACTGGGTGAGGTGTGAGTGTAAAAGTGATCCAGATCTATTTACTGAAAAGAACTCTTTCCCAACTACTCTGGACTATCATAAATGTAAGTATCCACATATGTGTGAGTTTATTTCTGAACTTTTACTTTATTGGTTTATTTGCCTATTCTTGTCTCAATACCACTTTGTAAATTTGTAGTAAGCCTTGATATGAGGAGTGGAAATACTCCAGCTTTTCTCCTTCCATCATAGTCTTGGATATATCTTCCATTTGCATTTCAATATACATTTTAGCATCAATTTGATATTTCCACAAAGAAGAAGAAGGAGGAGTAGGAGGAGGAGGGGGAGGGGGAGGGAGAGGAGAAAAAGAAAAAACCTGCTGGGATTTTGGTTGAGACTGTATTAAATCCATATAGATTAATTTAGGATGAATTGACATCTTTTTCACCCTTTGATCAACAAACACATAGCATATTCATTTGTGTAGTTTTCTAAATTCCTTAAAATGTTTTCTGTGTAGAGGACTTGCATGATTTTCATTGAAATTATTCTTAGCACTTTAATTTTTTAAGCTATTGTAAATAGTAAATTCAAGTTTCTTAGTTTGGAATTTTTGCTGCTGAATAGAAATGTAATTGATCTTTAAAACCTTTTTATTTTGAAATAACTATAGTACTATAAGTTGTTTCACAAGAAGTTGCAAAAATAGTACAGAGAGGTTCCAGGTCAGTTTTTTCCAATGGTAACACCTTACCTAATTATAATGCAATATCAAAACTGGGAAAATCACACAAGCTACTTAGATTTCACAGATTTCCATGCACTTATTTATGTGTGTGTTTATAGTTCTATGAATTTTATCACATGTGCAGATTCATGTAACCACCACCACAATCAAGATACAAGAACTGTGCCATAACCACAGAGATGTCCCTCAAGCTGTCCCATTACAGTATGAGCACCACCTCTGACATCCCTAAACACTGGCAACCACTGTTTTGCTCTACATTTCTATATTTTCGTCATCAAATAAATGGAATCATACAGTATATAATATTTTGAGATTATCCTCTTTTCACTCAGTGTAATGCCTTTGAGATCCATACAAATTGTTGCTGGTATCAAGTTTCTTCCTTTCCACTGCTGAGTAGCATTCCACGGTATGGATGTATCAGACTTCAACCATTCACCCACTGAAGGACATTTGGATTGTTTTCTATTTTTACCTATTATAAACAAAGCTGCCATAGATCAATGGAACAGGACAGAAAGCCCAGAAATAAACCCACGTACTTATGGTCAATTAAACTATGACAAAGGAGGCAAGAATATACAATGGAGAAAAGGCAGTCTCTTCAATAAATGGTGCTGGGAAAACTGGACAACTGCATGTAATAGAATGAAATCAGAACATTCTCTAACACCATATACAAAAATAAACTCAAAATGGATTAAAGACCTAAATGTAAGACCAGATACTATAAAACTCCTAGAGGAACACATAGGCAGAACTCTCTCTGACATAAATCACACCAGTATTTTTTTGGATCCATCTCCTAGAGTAATGGAAATAAAAACAAACATATACAAACGGGACCTAATTAAACTTAGAAGATTTTGCACAGCAAAGGAAACCATAAACAAAATGAAAAGACAACCTACAGAATGGGAGAAAATATTTGCAAACAATGCAACTGACAAGGGATTACTTTTCAAAACATACGAACAGCTCACACAGCCCGATATCAAAAAAAACAAACAACCCAATCAAAAAATGGACATAAGATCTAAACAGACATTTCTTCAGATAAGACATACAGATGGACAACAGGCACATGAAAAGATGCTCAACATCGCCAATTACTAGAGAAATGAAAATCAAAAGTACAATAAGGTACCACCTCGCATCGTCCAGAATGGCCATCATCAAAAAGTCTACAAACAGTAAATGCTGGAGAGGGTGTGGAGAAAAGGAACCCACCTACACTGTTTGTGGGGATGTAAATTGGTGCAGCCACAATGGGGAACAGTATGGAGGTTCCTTAAAAAACTAAAAATAGAGTCCCCATATGATCCTGCAATCCCTCTCCTGGGTATATATCCAGAGAAATTTCTAATTCAGAAAGATACATGCACCCCAATGTTCATAACAGCACTATTTACAATAGCCAAGACATGGAAGCAACCTAAGTGTCTATCAACAGATGAGTTGATAAAGAAGATGTGGTGTATATATATATATATATATGTATATATACACACACACACACCCATACACACAACGGAATATTACTCAGCCATAAAAGAGTGAAATAATGCCATTTGCAGCAATATGGGCGGATTTAGAGATTACCATACTAAGAGAAGTAAGTCAGACAAAGACAAATATCATGGAATATCGTTTATATGTGGAATCTAAAAAAATGACACAAATGAACTTATTCACAAAACAGAAATAGACTTACAGACATAGAAATCAAATTTATGGTTACAAAAGGGGAAAGGGGGTGGGGGAAGGATAAATTAGCAGTTTGGGATTAAAATATGCACACTACTATATATAAAATAGTGAACCAACAAGGATCTACTGTACAGCACAGGGAACTATACTCAATATTTTGTAATAACCTATAATGGAAAAGAATCTAGAAAAGAACATATATATTTGCCATATACCTGAAACTAACACAACATTGTAAACCAATTATTGGGTTGGCCAAAATGTTCGTTCAGGTTTTCTCCATAAGATGGCTCTAGGAGCACTTAGCTGTCTTTAACTTCATTAAAAACAATTTTGTTAGACTGTATGTGACAGCTATCATATCAGCGTGCATTTAAAAAAAGACATCAAATCCAAAAATGGGCACAAGACCTAAACAGACATTGCTCCAATGAAGATATACAGATTGCCAACAAACACATGAAAGAATGCTCAACATCACTAATCATTAGAGAAATGCAAATCAAAAGTACAATGCGATATCATCTCACACCGGTCAGAATGGCCATCATCAAAAAATCTACAAACAATAAATGCTGGAGAGGGTGTGGAGAAAAGGGAACCCTCATACACCGTTGGTGGGAATGTAAATTGATACAGCCACTATGCAGAACAGTATGGAGATTCCTTAAAAAACTACAAATAGAACTACCATATGACCCAGCAAACCCACTACTGGGCATATACCCGGAGAAAACCATAATTCAGAAAGACTCATGTACCACAATGTTCACTGCAGCTCTATTTACAATAGCCAGGACATGGAAGCAACCTAAGTGTCCATTGACAGATGAATGGATAAAGAAGATGTGGCACATATACACAATGGAATATTACTCAGCCATAAAAAGAAATGAAATTGAGTTATTTGTAGTGAGGTGGATGGACCTAGAGTCTGTCATACAGAGTGAAATAAGTCAGAAGGAGAAAAACAAATACCGTATGCTAACACATATATATGGAATCTAAAGAAAAAAAAAAAAGGTCATAAAGAACCTAAGGGCAAGATGGGAATAAAGACGCAGACCTACTAGAGAATGGACTAGAGGACACAGGGAGGGGGAAGGGTAAGCTGGGACAAAGTGAGAGAGTGGTAGTATATATATGGACATATATACGCTACCAAATGTAAAATAGCTAGCTAGTGGGAAGCAGTCGCATAGCACAGGGAGATCAGCTTGGTGCTTTGTGACCAGCTAGAAGGGTGGGATAGGGAGGGTGGGAGGGAGGGAAGAGATATGGGGATATATGTATATGTATAACTGATTCAC
>NW_021703775.1:4823656-4874237 GCF_005190385.1 Monodon monoceros
GGTGAATTTTTGTGTAGCCATTTTAATATTGAAGATGGAAGAAAAAACAACATTTTCGGCATATTATGTTTTATTATTTCAAGAAAGGTTAAAACGCAACAGAAAAGCAAAAAAAGATTTGTGCAGTGTATGGAGGTGCTGTGACTGATTGAACGCGTCAAAAGTGGTTTGCGAAGTTGCATGCTGGAGATTTCTCGCTGTACGATGCTCCACGGTCGGGCAGACCAGTTGAAGTTGATAGCGATCAAACTAGTTGAGAACAATCAACGTTATACCACGTGGGAGACAGCCAACATACTCAAAATATCCAAATCAAGCGTTGAAAATCATTTGCACCAGCTTGGTGATGTTAATGGCTTTGATGTTTGGGTTCCACATAAGTGAAGAAAACCTTTTTGACCGTATTTCTGCATCCGATTCTCTACTTATACATAATGAGAAAGTTCTGATTTTAAAACAAATTGTGACAGGTGATGAAAAGTGGATACTGTACAATAATGTGGAACGGAAGAGATCATAGGGCAAGCGAAATGAACCACCAGCAACCACACCAAAGGCTAGTCTTCATCCAAAGAAGGTGATGTTGTGTATATGGTGGGATTGGAAGGGAGTCCTCTATTAGGAGCTCCTTCCAGAAAGCCAAACGATTAATTCCAACAAGTACTGCTCCTAATTAGACCAACTGAAAGCAGCACTCGACAAAAAGCATCCAGAATTAGTCAACAGAAAACACATAATCTTTCATCAGGATAACACAAGACCGCATGTTTCTTCTTCTTCTTTTTTTTTTTAGTGCAGAATCTTTATTATTCTTTCCATGTAGAATTTATTTTTTATATATTGTATAAGATAGGGATCCAATTTTATTTCCCCCAAATTGAATAGCCAGATGTGCCACAACTAGTTATTAAATAACCTACCCTCATTCTCCTAAATTGAATTTTCAAATATAACACTGTTGTATGTATAGTGATCTACTTCCAGGTCCTCTATTTTGTAGACCGCATGTTTCTTTGATGACCAGGCAAAAACTGTTACATCTTGGCTGGGAAGTTCTGATTCATCCATCGTATTCACCAGACACTGCATCTCCGGATTTCCACTTATTTAGGCCTTTACAAAATTCTCTTAATGGAAAAAATTTCAATTCCCTGGAAGACTGTTAAAGGCACCTGGATCAGTTCTTTGCTCAAAAAGATTAAAAGCTTTGGGAAGATGGAATTATGAAGTTGCCTGAAAAATGGAAGAAGGTAGTGGAACAAAAGGCGGAATGCATTGTTCAATACAGTTCTTGGTGAAAATGAAAAATGTGTCTTTTATTTGTACATAAAAACCAAATGCAGTTTTTGGCCAACCCAATATATTTCGATAAATGTTTTTCAAAACATAAAATAAAACAAAACACTGCTATGAACATTTACTTTCAGGTTTCTTTGCGACATAAGTTTTTATTTCCCCAGAATAAGTAAGTGCAAGTGCTGGGTCATATGCGGAATGCATATTTTGTTTTTTAAGAATTGGTCAAACTCATTTCCAAACTCATTGGTTAAGACTTTGCCTTCCAGTGCTGGGGGTGCGGGTTTGATCCCTGGTCAGGGAGATAAGATCCCACGTGCCTCACGGCCAAAAAACCAAAAAGCTTAAAATGGAAGCAATATTGTAACAAATTCAATAAAGACTTTAAAAATGGTCCACGTCAAAAAAATCTTAAAAAAATAAAAAATAAAAACATAATACCATTGGGAATTCCCTGGTGGTCCAGCAGTTAAGACTTGGTGCTTTCACTGCCATGGGCCCGGGTTCAATCCCTGGTCAGGGAACTAAGATCCCACAAGACAAGCCATTCAGTGTGGCAAAAAAAACAAAAACAAAACAAACAAACAAACAAACAAAAACCCCACAAAAACAAACAATGAAAAAAACCCACAATACCATTAACAGTGAGATGCTACTATCCACCTGTTAGAATGGGTAATGTTCAAAACACTGATAAGACCAAATGCTGATGAAGTTGTGAAACAGCAGGAACTTTCATTCATTACTGGTGGGAATGCAAAATGGCACAGTCACTTTAGCAAATATTCTGGCAATCTTTTACAAAGCTAAACAAATTCTTACCATACCATCCAGCTATCACTCTCCTTGATATTTAACTGAATGAGAGGAAAACTCATCTCCACCCAAAAACCTGCACACAAATGTTTATAGCAACTTTATTTGTAATTGCCAATAATTGGAAGGACCCAAATGTCCCTCAATAGGTGACTGGATAAAGAAACTGTGGTATATCCGTACAATGTAAATTTTCCAGCAAAAAAAAAAAAAAAAAAAGGAAATGGGTCATCAAGCCACAAAAAAGACATGGAAGAATCTTAAATTGTTAAATGAAAGAAGCCAGTCTTGAAAGGATATATACTCTAAGATTCCAACTCTATGAGATTCTGGAAAAGGAAAACTACGGTGACAGTAAAAAGATCACTGGTTGCCAGAGGTTCAATCAGTGGGTGGCTCAAGTTTTTTGCTCCTTTGTGCATGTCTGTGAAAGCACCATGAGTATTCATTTTTAAGGTTACAGATGAATTTTAGCAATTAGGCAACTTCACAAATATGGAAACTGAAAATAATGAGGGACTGTAATTTATCTTTGTCTTCTGGCTGCTTTTAAGATTTCCTCTTTATCTGGTTTTTAGCAGGTTTATAATGACGTTATCTAGGTGTGCTTTTCTCCCTGCTTGGGGATTACAGAGCTTCTTCAATTATTCACTTAATGTATTTTTTTGTCAACTTGGAAATAGCATTGCCTGCAATCTCTTCAAATATTGCTTCATTTTTACTTTCCTCTTCTTCTGGGACTCCAGTCTCTACATATGTTAGACTCTTACACTGCATTCCCTATGTCTCTTATGTTCTTTTCTGTATTTCCCATGCTTTTTCTCTCCGTGATTCATTCTGGAGATTTTCTATGGACCTACTTTCCAGATCACTAATCTTGTATTTTGCTGTATCTAACCTGCTGTTAAACTCATCTGTGGAGTTTTTTGTTGTATTTTTAAAAATTATTTTATTTTTTAAAAAATGGAACAAAATTTACCATCTCAACCATTTTACGTGTACAGGTCAGTACTGTTAAGTACATTCACTTTGTTGGTCAGTCAATCTCCAGAACTCTTTTCATCTTGCAAAACCGAAGCACTGTACCTATTAGCCAATAACTTCCTATTCTACCCCTCCACACCCCCAGCTCCTGGAAACCACCATTCTGCTTTCTGCCTCTCTGAACTTGACTCAGCTAGATTCCTCACATAAGTGAAATCGTGTAGTATATGTCTTTTATGACTATTTCACTTAGCTTAATGTCTTTAAAGGTTTATCCATGTTGTAACACATCGGAATTTTCTTTTTAACGCTGAATAATATTCTGCTGTATTATAGACCACATTTGCTTATTGGCTCATCCATCAATGGACACTGGGTTGCTTCCACCTTTTGGCTGTTGTGAATTATGCTGCCATGCAGATTAGATTTTTTTTTTTAATTGGAGTATAGTTGCTTTACAGTGTTGTGTTCGTTTCTGTTGTACAATGAAGTGAATCAGCTATATGTATACATATATCTCCTCTCTCTTGGACCTCCCTCTCACCCACCCCCATCCCACCCATCTAGGTCATCACACAGCACCGAGCTCAGCTCCCTGTACTATACAGCAGGTTCCCACTAGCTATCTATTTTACACATGGTAGTGTATATATGTCAATCCTAATCTCCCAATTCATTGCTATGAACATGGGTATACAAATCTCTCTTTGAGACCTTGCTTTCAATTTTGGGGGGTGTATACTCATAAGTGGAATTGCTGGATCTTATGATAATTCAAGTTTTAACTTTGCGGAGGAACTGTCATACTGTTTTCCATAGCATCTGCATCATTTTACATTCCCAGCAACAGCACACAAGGGTTCCAGTTTCTCTACATCCTTGCCAAAACTTGTTATTTTCTGGGGGTTTATTGGGTTTTGGTGGGTGTTTTTGGCTTTTTAAAAAAATAATAGCCATCCTAATAGGTGTGAAGTGGTATCTCATTGTGGATTGACTTGTGATTCAACTTGTGATTCCCTTATGAATAGTGATGTTGACCACATTCTCATATATTTACTGGCCATTTGTGTATATTCTTTGGAGAAATATCTATTCAAGATTTTGCCCACTTTTTAATTGAGGTTTTAAAAAGATTGTTGTTTTTGAGTTACAGGAGTTCTTTACATATTCTGGATATTAACCCCTTACCACAGGGGTCCCCAACCCCCGGGCTGCGACCGGTACTGGAGCCAGGCTGCACAGCAGGAGGGGAGCGGCAGGCGAGCAAGTGAAGCTTCACCTGCTGCTCCCCATCACTTGCGTTACCATCTGAACCATCCCCCACATCGCTCGCGTTACCGCCTGAACCATCGCTCACATTACCACCTGAACTGTCACCCCCCATCACTCGCATTACTGCCTGAACAATCCCCCCCCACACTTTCCATGGAAAATTTTTCTTCCACGAAACCGTTCCCTGGTGCCAAAAAGGTTGGGGACCGCTGCCTTATCAGATAAATGATTTGCACATATTTTCTCACATTCTGTAGGTTGTCTTTTCACATCCATGGGGTTTTTAACAGTGGTTTCTGTTACTGAATTTTTATTTGATTCTATTTCATTCATTCTAGTTCTCTGCAGAAATTTCCAATCTCTTCATCTCTTTTATTCAACATGATAATGAAATGATCCAATGTAACTCCAATACCTGCATCACTTGTAGGTTCTTTCTCTAGTACATTTGTTTCCTGGTTTGGTTAACTTTTTTGTGACTTCTTAGAATGCCTGATACTTTTTTATGCTGGACATTGTGTATGAAAAATTGTAGACAAAATTTGAGGTTCACTAATGTTGTCTCCCTCCACAAAGAACATATTTTGCTTTCTGTCAGGCAGTTAGAACAGGGACACATCACCTTATCCAGTCTGGGTCTGAATGATTCAAAGTTGAGTTTCAGTCTTTTGGAAAGGCTAGTCTTTTTCTGGTTTGCTCTTAACTCACGTGTAGCCCTCGCATGGCATCAAGAGGAAGCCTGGGGTGTTTCCCAGGGCTTCTCCTGCTTAGTGGGCAATTAACTGAAATGTTTGCCTCCCCAGACTCATGAGACTGCCAAAAGCTCGCTTAGTTTCCCAGCTTCTTAGCTTCTGGCACCCGTGCTGCTTTCGAATCAGCAAATGTCCGAAGGGAGAAGTGGAGCAGAATGCTGAGTTCAGCTCAATGTGGCTTTTATCTCTGGGATTTTACACTCTTAAGTCTTGGCTGCTCTGGTAGCCCTGACGTCTACATTTTGTCTCTCCAGTCACTATGAGATTGCTGAAAGTTCAACTCAATTTCCCAGCCTTTTTGCTACTATTTCCTGCTCTTGGACCCATACCACTTTCGAATTAGCAAATCTCTCAAGGGTAGAAGCACTGAAGAATATTAGATTCACCTGCATATAATTCCTTCTCTATAGCTTCAAGGCCCCTTAAGTCCCGTCTGCATTAATAGCTCTCCAATGCTTTCAAACTGATTTGACTTCTACCTTCTATGGCATTTTAGTTGTTCTCAGTGGTCTGGAACATGCTATTCTATCATTGCCTGATACCTTTACCTGCACTTAAAAATAACAACATGATTGTTAAAATGAAAAAAACTTAAAAAAAAAAGAAAAAGAAATCAGTACACAGGCTGAAGGCCAAAGTCAGGAAAAATTTGTAAGCAAGCTGAAAGACAATGCTAAAAACTTTAATAAAAAAGACAGAGAAAAAATGAGAGTCAATCCACCAGGTAGAACATCCAAGTGATAGGAGTTCCTGTGATGTCAGAGCTAGTGAAAGTGGGGGAAAATTGAAAAAATGGTCCCAGCATCAAATAAACTCACCAGACTTCAGATTGAAAGGGACCACTAAAGGAATAGTTGGGGGAAAAATCCAGTAAATGAAAGAAGACTCATGAGTATTCAGAATACCAAAGGTAAAGGAAAAAATCCTAGATGCTTCCAGAAGGGGAAACTTTCAAGTACCAAGGAATGAGAATCATACTGAATACAAGTCCTCACATCAGCAATAATCAAATGATATGACAAAGGAACAATACCTTCATAATTCTGAGGGAAATTTATGTTAATAGAGAATTTTATTCACAGGCAAACTATCAATCAAATATGAGACATGGAATGAACATAAACATTTTCAGAAAGACAAAGACCTAAAGTTTTCTTCCCATGTACCCTTTCTGAGGAAGTTACTCAAGGATATGCTTCGAGAGAATAAGGAAGGAAAACAAGCCAGGGAAGGAAATGAAATCCAGAAAGCAGTTAGTATAACCCAGGTAGGGAAAGGGGCAGTGATCAGTAAAGGGAAGTTCCAGAATGAGAACTGGCCAGCTCTCATAGACAGCAACTGGTCCAGGCTAGACCAGGAAGTTGCGATGGTCCTCAGGGATGTCTCTGAGAAAGGTGGATTGCATTCTGTAGGTGGTATCAATGAAAGCCTGGGTGACTTGAAAGATAAGATGAAGACATCTTTCTTCAAAGGTACTTCAGGATTCTAGGAAAAAACTTCTGTTTAGGAAAATCATGGTTAAAACATAAACCATGGTTTGAGTAATTAATAGAGTACAGAGAAAGATCATCAGTTTGATCCAGATACCAGAACTACCTTCCTTTCAGTGGAATAGAGGTCATAACATTTGACTGTAAAGAGGGAAGAGTAGTTCTAGCAACCTCTTGACTAGGCAGAGAATAGTATCAATATTTAGAGTTGGACTAATGTAAACACTATACATCTATTTTCAAATTTCATAAGCAACCCACAGACAAAGCATGGAAGACTTAAATATAGTAAAACGTGTTATTCAGTATGAAATAGTAAAAAAAATTATAAAGCAAAACGTGAGAGGTAGAAGATAGAAAATGTGGTACAGGGCAGGGCATGGGGCTAGTGCTCTCATCTTACTCCATAAGGAAGTAACACATCCTGACTAAATTTGGTACAACCAAAAAATTGATGTTTACGTGTTTTCTTCTCCCCCTCTGGACTGTGCTAGTAGTTACTGGGTATACAATTTTGTCAAGACTCATCAAAATGTACATTTTTAATGGTCACATTTTATTGTATGTAAATTATATCTCAGTAGATATTTCGGAATTAAACGTTAAATTAAAAATATAACAAGTAGAAGAATAAAAATACATAATTCTGAAAAGCTGTGGAGGAGAGGAATAAGAAATGAGGGATAAATTAGTCAAAGCCTTGTTTTTCTCAACAGGGAGTTAATAAATATTTAAAGTTGGTAAATCAAGAAAAGAGGCATTTTAACAAACTAGAAAGTCTCTCCCGTTAAAACAGTGTGCCATTTTGTGCATAGGAGGACTAATAGAACAAAACAGAAAATCTATAAATAGTCCCCATTGCGTACACAAACTTAGCATATGATAAAGACGTCATCTCAAACCAGAGGGGATAAGCTGGGTTTCTTAATGTGTTATAAAGTGTCAGGATAACCATATGGAAAAAGATAAAAAGCAGATTTATTCCTCACACTGCACATCAGAATAAATCCAAACAAATCAGACATAAAACGTTTTTTTAAAAAAGAAACCATACCAATACTAAAAGCAAACGTGAGCCAATTACTCTATAACCAGGATCGGGGAAGTTTTCCTGACTCAAAATTAAAGACCACTAAGCTCATGTCTAAAATACCAAGGAGCCAACTTGAGGAGGCCCCTACTGGCCAAAGCAGAACCGCTGGAACATTGACAATTCTGACTTTTAAAAAAATATATCAATTACAATGTGTTAAGTAGATCCTGATTCAAACCCACTGTTAAAAAATCCCTGAGACAACGAGGGAAGTTTGAATACTGAATGACATTTGCAGAAATTAGGAATTTCTGTTAGTTTTTTAGGTGTGATAACGATTTAGTCAATTTGGAAGTGGTACTGAAATATTTAAGGACCAAATGATCCAGTGTCTGGGAACTGCTTCAAAATACTCCATGAGGAGAATGGGGTGGGAAGATAGATGAAAGAAATGGCCATCCATGGGTAATAGCTGAGGCAGGGTAATGGATACACAGGGGTCCATCTTCTATTATTTTTGTATGCATTTACATTCTTCCATATAAGGCTTTAAAAGGTGTTATAAGCTCTGCTGGTTATTTATTGATACACTGCATAGTAGATATGAATTTAATCAATCAACAACATTCAGCGCCAGAAGTGATGCATGATTTCTTTTGTAAATCAGATCCAATCCTCTAAGATTCCACTGGTTAAAATGTTAAGAAATTCAAACAAAATTGTGTCTGGAGGATGGTGCTTCTCTGGAGGATCATATCAGAATCTTTGGAGCTTACATGTCATCTGAAAACAGCAGATAGGTCTCAATTCTTCAGCCCGTGGAAACATTCACCGTTCAAGCCTGTGGAGTCTGTCCGTCACCCGGGGATCTTTGGTTCTGCCCCCAGGTTTTTGCACTCATTTCCTGTGACACTTCTCCTCTTCAGGGGTGCCATCACCTCTCCCCTTCGTTGGACCCTGCTCGGGCTGTCATAACGAAAGACCACAGACTGGGTGGCTTACACAACAGAGATTTATTTTCTCATCGTTCTCGAGGCTTGAAGTCCAAGATCAAGGTGCCGGCACGTTGGGGTTCTCCTGAGGCCTCCCTCCATGGCGTGCAGACAGCCGCCTTCTTTCTGTGTCCTCACGTGGCCTTTCTCTCTGTGTGGACACTCACGATGTCTCTTCCTCTTCTTATAAAGACACCAGTCTTACTGCATCAGGGACCCATCCTTATGACCTCATTTAACCTCCACTGCCTCTAAAAAGGCTTTAACTCCACATAGAATCATGTAGGGGGTTAGGGGTCCAACATATGAATTTTGAAGGGACACAATTCAGTCCACAACAGGCCCCCTTTTGCTCCTCCCCAGTGGGCCTAGACTCTTAAAACAGAGGTCTCTGCAGTGAACATGTCTTCCGGGTGCCCGGCACCTCCATCTGGCCTGAAGTGCAAACCCATCACTGACTCTGCAGGGATAAGAGAGGCGAAGGCCTGGCTGCCTTGGGGTGCGAAGAACCAATATGAGCCCTTCTGGGATTTCTCACGGTTTCAAGAGCAAAACATACACTATATCAATAAATGTACATATGCCAACTATGCCACAGGGGTGAGAGTCTCTGATTCGTTCTCGCTAAGGAACCTTCTAATAAGAGATAAGAGGTGTGGGCAAGTGACAGGCTCTCTCCCCCCTGGGAGTTCTTTGTACTTCTATATGATTGTGGAACTTGGCTCAAATGACTATGCTAAACTTACGCATTTTCCAACGTCCTTACTCTTCCTGTTTTTACTAACAACTTCTCTAGAAGAGTGGTTCTCAAGCATGGTCCCAAACCACCTGCCTATCCGTTAGAAATGCAAACTCTCTGGCCCTACCTCAGAGCTCCTGAACCAGAAACTCTGGGATCGGGCTCGGCAAACAGTTTTTAACAAACCCTCTAGGTGATGTGACACATGTTCGGGATTTGCTAGACCACTGAGGTATCTACACTTGGAAGGGCTGTGCAGCCTCACGGCTCCTTCTTCTCTCCTGAGCCCCAGCGCTCTCCTCGGGGTGCCCTGGGGCTCGCCACAACTGCGGGAAGGCTGGCATGTCTTTTCAACTCCTTATAATGAACTTGCTTTTGGAGTCTGAGCTACAATTAGATCCTTTTCCTTCACGTTATACAATAATCTCAGCATGCAACACAGTGGCTCATACATAGTATGGTACTTCACAAATATTGACTGAATGGATAAACTATTTCATGCATAAAACTATAAAGACACTTACCTTGGCGACTTCTCTGGCCCCTTTCTCTCGCACCAGTGAACCTCGCCCGGGAGCGTCCCCAAATAAAGCTTGTTTAAGCTCTCCTCCGTTTCTTGGTGCCGTTCCTTACATTTGGTGCCGAAACCCGGGAGGGGTACCAAGCTCCGCGGGTTACCGTGCGGACCGCTCCTCCCCTCCCCCAGGAGACAACCAGGGAACCTCTACTCATCCACCCGATCCGGCAGAAAACGGGGTAAGTCCCCCTCCCTTGTTCCCTCTGACCCTCAGAGTCCCTGCCCACCGGACTCCCTGTCCTTAATCGTGGCCGCGTGAGGGACTCCTCCGTCCTCTCTCCGGGCCTTGGGCAACTGTGGAGACGTCCCAATCGCCTGACCGCCCTCCGACCTGCCGTGAATTGGAGACTGAGACCAGGGACGCCTCTCTCCCTCTCCATACACTCAGGGACAGACTGGGGGTCATGGGAACCTCACAATCGAAATCAGATCCTAAGACGCCCCTGGGGTGTCTCCTAGCCAATTTTACAGCCCTCGGTTTCTCCCAAGATCTCTGTCGCCGACGGCTTATTTTCTATTCCACTGTGGCCTGGCCACAATATCCTCTAGACAATCAATTCTGAAGGGACTTTAGATTTTAACATCCTCCGTGATCTAGATAATTACTGCCGCAGGACGGGCAAATGGTCCGAGGTTCCCTATGTCCAGGCCTTCCGGTATTTGCGCTCCCGCCCTTCCCTCTGCGTCAATTGTTCCACTTCCCAGATCCTTCTGGCCAAACAGACATCTCCTACATTCAAGCCCTTAATTTCCTTTGACGATGACCCCTCTCCACTAGCCGACCCACCCGAATCTCTCGCCTCTCCCCGCTCCAGAGCTCCTCTCCAACCTCCACCCTACCCTGAAGCGGTCCCTCCTCCTCCTGAACCCGCTCCGGCCCCTCCAACCGTTCCCCCGCCTCCCTCGACGGTTTCTCCTCCCATGCCCCTTGCTTCGCCAATTAGCGCACATACACGCTCTCACGACTCCCAAGATGCAAATCTCTTCTGCCCTCTGAGGGAGGTAGCAGGAGCGGAAGGATTAGTTAGAGTTCATGTTCCCTCTTCCCTCTAAGATCTCTCTCAAATAGAAAAGCCATTAGGCTCCTTTTCTGCCGACTCTTCCCGCTACATCAAAGAATTTCGCTATCTCCCTCAAGCTTACGATCTGACCTGGCACGATATCTTTGTGATCCTATCTTCTACTCTGACCCCTGACGAGAGGGAAAGAATTCAGACTGCTGCCCGAAACCATGCAGATCAGGTTCACCTTACCGACAACTCCATGCCTGTCGGAGCGACTGCCGTACCCGGCACCGATCCAGGCTGGACTTATCCGGATGGCCACGATGGCCATCGTAAACGCGACCTCATGATCCAATGCCTTCCTGGCTGGCATGCAGGCCGCCGCTCATAAGGTAGTCAATTTTGAAAAACTAAAAGAGATAACCCAAGAACCTAACGAAAATCCAGCTATCTTTCTCAATCGCCTTACAGAGGCCTTAAAACAAACAAACAAACAAAAAAAACACCTTGATGCAGACGCTTCATGATCAGTTTTATGGAGGTCACACATATGCTCTCAGATGGCTGAACTTGATGATCTGATCCTGGCGGATTACTGTCTAAGACAAGAGTCTGGTCCTACTTCTGGCAGATTCCAGGAGGAGCATTCTCTTAGGCTACACCCAATTCACAACAATGGCTTCAACACAAACAGTGGGGTGGAAACTCCTGCATCTGGTTCTCCAGAATCATGTCAAAGGATTGGGAGCATAAATTAAAACAAGGGTGTTGTACTTCAACACAAGGGAGATTATGACCCGGACTCTTAGGCGATAGCTACCTGCCCTGCATTTTGGCCACAGTACAGGGTGAGTCAAGAGGAATGCAATACTCAGCTCTTGTCAGTCACTGGGTTATATACGTGGATATGCCATGATGCACACGTCCCAGAGCTACCATCGTGTTTCTCAGTTTCGGCACAGGTCCCATGCTCGTATGGATCGCACAGTGGCAGGAATCAGCATCTGGATATAAAGGTGGGATGGGTTCTCCCCACAAGTACGAGAACCTCTGACCACTTCATGCTCAGCTCCCACCCCGTGACTCAGAGGTCCCGGCTGAACTCACTCCCCGGCACTGGACGGGGCCTTCTGTCTAAACACTGACCACAAGCTGCACAGAACCTGTGACTTCTTGTGGGGCATGTGAAATCGCAGGGCTGCTGCCCTTCCTTCCTCCTGGCCTTGGGGCAATGAAGGGCTCACCGAGGAGGGAAGACAGAGTTACCAAGGGCACCACATCAGTCTCACGGGGAACAGCAAGGGCTTCTTACCCATCAGGCACTGCCAAATCGGCCCGTGATATCTGCCAATTATGTGGTCTGCCTATCCTGGCCTCTCTCACGTTTCTGTTTTAACGAAAACAATCAAAAATTCTAAAATCCAGGTTTCTTGATGAAAATATGAACAAGCTAAAATAGAGCAGAATCTGTACCTCCTTTGCCTCCCCACCCCAGGTAACATTCTGGTAGAACGCTGTCGTAAAAAAATTGAAGTGTTTTTAAAAACTATTTTAAAACACCAATCAAAATAATGTGCACTACGGTGTAGAAAAACCAGACTCCGGAGATGAACGGACCAGGTCCTAAGCCTCCCTAGGACTACCCCCTAGCAGGTTATTTCACCTTTTAGGAGCTTCAGTAACTTCTTCAGTAGAATGTACCAATAATATTTACTTCAGATGATTCTAGAGTGGATTAATTCCCTAGTGGATGCTTCCCGAGTGGTGACGGAGAACTTAAAAAGTGGCTCAGAACTGAGATGTGCTGTGTGAAATCCACAATTTCAGTCGTAGTGTGGAAAAAAGAATGTAAACTATCCTGTTGTTTAAAGTCCTGATTACACGTTGAAATTATATTTTGGAATATATTGAGTTAACTAAAACCATATTAAAATGGGCACAATTAAGTATATGTTGTGTCTTACACTAGAGACTGACAAACTGATGGTTTATGTTGCCAGCTGAACTTACTCGTGTTCACATCTTAAAAGCTGCTGTCGCCGCAACTACCCAGGTCATTAAAAAGTATCCCAAGATTGTTGACATCATTTACTTTGGGGGTTCTTTTCTTGCAAGGTTAACTGTTTAAAAATTGCCATTATTCACCTGTCAGAATTATCACCATGCTAGAAAAAAGAAAAATAAATCTGATATTGACACTGACATATATTACTCATAAACCCCAAGAGCACAGCAGTATCGGTTCTCACTGTTGATCTTTGGAGAACATTATACATTTGAACTTAGTATCTACACCAATACCTCTTTTCTCTGCTTTATACACTAGCATCCCATTGTTTAAACAAGGCTGGAAATCTGAGACAGTTCTGGATCTGGGAAAATGCAATCAGTCCTCTTTTGCAACCAAGAGGATTGACTAAAGGCAGAAAGCCCCCCAGAACCAAATGGTCTCAGGTCCAGGAGGACCTGCTCATTTCCTGTGATGGGAAAGTCCCAGGATTCCTACTTGGTAGCTGCAGGGTTCCCTGGGGAGTCAGCCATGGTGCTGGGAAAGAGGAATCAAAGGGAGTGAGGCTTCCAGAGGGGCCCTGGGTGGGGCATGAGGGGAGCTCTGCAGTGCAGTGAGCACCTCGGTGTGTCCTGGAGAAGGTTCCCATCCACGCCCTTGCCCATCCGTTCCTGCTGCAGACAGTTACCTCTAGATTGTTGCCTAAATACCTACTTGCTCAGAGGTTCATTCCTGTTTACAAGGAATACCAAGGCCATTTTGCACTTGGGCTCAACAATGTTCTCAAATGGCCCATGGACTGTTTACCAGCCTTGTTTATATCCAGTCCCAACAAGCCTCAAAGGTCCTCCCCTACATCCTAACGAACCTCAAGGGACCTCCTCTACATCCCAACAAGGTCAGCCTCAAGGGCATGGGCCTGACCAGCCATGGAAGTTGCCCATTTCCTTCTTCTGGTCCCTTCCATACTGAAAGCAGAGTCTGTCTATGGGTTCAACCCACTTTTCCTAGATCTACCACTTGGCACCTCACAGAGCTACCCCTCCTGCCTCTAATTATCTCTCCAAATAAAGTCAACAAGCGGTGCCCCGTCTTCTCTTCTACAGGCCAAGCAGACATGTGTAAAAGCCCTTAGTACATGCCTGGGGCCTAGCAGACACACACAGAGTGTTTGCTGTCATCATTGTTCTTAACGACTCCAAACTGGATTGATTAGTGGAACTACCTTCAGAGGTTTACAATGACTTCTCCTAATTATCTTTGGTACCTTTTCTTTAAACCAGTCTTCTCGGGAACTGGTCTGGGGCCCTTCCCAGTCGGTCCCTCACCTGTGCCGAGGCTGCGGTTGGTCTGGATCCCACGATGGGTGCATCCAGCCAGGTGTAACCTGACCAGAACAGGGACATCCTCTTCTCCCACTTCACCGCTTTCTCCAATCAGTCCAAACACACACCGGCTCTTGGCAGCCACATTGCTGTTTTTGCTAAAAAGTAGAAACCTTTCCGGCTGCACCGTTACTGAAGGCTCTGCTTTAACATCCCGAGAACACTGATCACTGGCTCTGGAGCTGCCCCTGCAGACAGCGCCCCGCACTTCCCCCAGGAGGACCACACCTCCAGACACACAGCACCCAACGATGCACAACCCACCAGACTCACCCAAATGCCACCAAGCTCCCAGAAGTTTACGAGCATCCACACCTACTCAACGAGGTACCCTGGCAGGGCAGGTTCAGGGACAATTAGAAGGCCTTCCAGCAGGCAGCACTGAGGAAATGTCCTCGATGCCAGTAAGAGACATGAGGCCCCAACAGGACAAGGCCCTTTGGAAATGGGACAGTTGAGCCCACCTGCTCAGGACGAGAAAGGGATCGGGCTCAGCAGGACGGCTCTCACGGCCCTTCCTAGGGGCAAGCACGCAAGCCAGGGGGATGACCCGAGGACCCGATCCAGACCCCAGCTTCCCAGGGCTGGAGGCTGGCCCTCCGTGGGCAGGTTGGTGCTGGGTCTTTAGGCAGCTGTACTTCTGGAAGGTTCCCCCCAGTCCCAAACGTGATCACCCTGCACCACCTGACCTGTGAAGCGCATGACGTTTAGCATCAACGTCTCGCGGGGAGGGGATCTCTGGGTTTCTAAGAGCTGGCAGTGGAAGCGCGTCTCAGCAGCAGGAATCCGTCTCCGGGGCAGCTTGTCAGGCTGCTTCCCCCAAGGGGTGAAACGTTAGCCCTGCAGCTCTCACTGGGGGCTGGGACCCAGCTGGCTGGCAGTGACGTGGTCCATCTGTCCTAGAGCTGAAGGCATCAGGGTCAAAGATGAAGAACCAAGGATGTCGATAGAAAGAAAAGAATGAAAAGACAGAGAGAACAAAGCACAAGCTACAACAGGATGAACCTCCAGACACTCTGTGAAACCGAAGGGGCCAGTGACAAAGGACACACACTGCAGGATTCCACTGACACAGAACGTCTAGGAGAGGCACGTCCACATGGAGAGAAAGTGGTGAGGGGTTGCATGAAGTTTAGGGGGATGAGAGGGGAGGGGACTGAGGGACAGCAGCAAAGGGGTGTGGGCTGTCTTCTTGGGGTGATAACCGTTTAAACATGGATTGTGGTGATGCAGTCACAGCTCTGAAGGACTAAAGGCCACCAAACAGTCCGTACACTTTATTTCTATTTTTTTAAGATTTTTTATTGGATGTGGACCAATTTTAAAGTCTTTATTGAATTTGTTACACTATCGCTTCTGTTTTGTTTTGGTTTTTTGGCCGCGAAGCATGTGGGATCTTAGCTCCCAGACCAGGGATCGAAAGCACACCCCCTGCATTGGAAGGCGAACTCTTAACCACTGGACCGCCAGGGAAATCCCAGTCTGTACACTTTAAATGGTGTGGCATGGATTATCTCAATAAAGCTGTTAATAAAAGAATCAAGGCAGGATTTAATATCTTTATTGTAGAAAAGTTGTTTAGTACTGTTTTCTAAGGTCTGTGTTACGTCGGAAAGAACGGCATTGCTTTGCTCAAGCTGTATCCACGTCAGCCCTTTGCAAGACTCCTGGGGGGCACGCTGCCAGAATTTCACAACTCAGACCAAACTAAAAACAATAATTTTGTATCATTTTGTGCTGGACCATCTAATTCAAATTTCCTGTAACCAAGCAAACTAGGAGATGAGACTTAGCATCAAGGAACCGTGCTCTTCTTACAGGAAGCCAAGTTGCAGCCGGGGGACTGGTGAGTCTGTTACAGGACCCGCGTGGCCCACGCCCAGCATGTGAGACTCTCACAGCCCTCCCGGGGCCTGGCTACCCCAGTGCACTTCCTCACCAGCCCCACGCTGCACAGGGGGCTGGTTTCATCCTTAGATTAACATCAGGGTTTTTATTTCAAGCTACTGAAGCAAACCACCAGGAAATTCTCTGAGGAGCAGAGCAGTTAGAACCAATCTGAGCTCATATGCAGGCTCTGTATTCAGACAGAAACAAGACTGAACCAGAGAGCACCGTGTTGTCATCAGCGTATCAGAGAGGATAAATGAGGTGAAGTATGAGCACAGGGAAGTTAGGAGAGGCAGAGGCAAAGCTGCAAGAGTTCCAGCAAGATTCTGAAATGCAGATAACGACAAGATCATCTTATAGTGAAGGGCGAGGCAGACCGGGTGTGAGACTCTCCTGTCTGAACACACGTTACTTCTCCCATAAGAAAATGTAATAACTATTGTGCCCAACTTAATTCCTTAGCCATTTTCCTTCACAAAACACAGTACCTACTTCTCCTAAAACGAAGCATGGGCATTGTTTGAGTCCTAGATGGCAGATAAAGCAGCAACGTCACCGCACCCTTGAATGTGACACCAGATCAGCGGGCTGGCACCCCTTACAGGGGCTGACTTGACCCTGGTGGCCTCCTGTAAGTGATACCTCCACCGAGGAAGTGAAGTTGGAATGGGGGCCATGAATGACGGGGTCACCACATGTTTATTCCCTGTCACCCACACCAGCTGCAACAAACAAGTAGGAAGGGAACTAACTTGCTCCTTGTGGGGGCCTAGGTATCTACGAGTTTATTTTCACCTCAGAGAAAGAACGCGTTTCCAGTACGAAGCAGAGGAGCTAGCTGACTAACCCATGCAACCGAGGAGGGGGCTCGGGCAGGGTGCGGACACCCATGGCGTGACCTGGCATCTATCCAATGAGGCATGTTCCTGCCAGGCTATGGGGGGTTGATGGGGCACACCCGTGGGTGGGGCTGATGACCTTGCACTGAAGGAGCTCCAGTGATTAGGCCTAAGGTCACATTTATGTGCCAATTTGAGACAGCGTCCCTTTCATCGTCCTGTTGGCTACAGAACAGACAGCATGCATGTAAAACAAGCCTTACTCCGTTTTTGGCTTCAGGAACACGGCGATCAAGAGCTCACCCATCAATTTCATTCTAAGATCTTTGAACAAGTGTTTGCTGCTTTCGTAACCTGTGCCAGGTGAGCCCCTGGGCCATCCCTGTTAGGGAGATGGCAGGATCTAGCAGCCGCCCGCTCAGGCCAGGGGTGGCACGGGGGAAGGAGGATCCTTAGAGGGAGGAAACATTCTGAAGGAAGAGAATATATTTGAAACTCATGCCACGTGAAATAGGTGTCATCTTTATTTAAGGACAAAAGAGGGGAGAAGAGGGACAACAGTAATTTTCATAATACACAGAAGACGAGTTAGCACTGGAAAAAGAAGGCTGTGTGTGTACTTGCCACCAGTCTGCTTTGCAGTTCTCATTAGTAAACAATGCAGCTTGTCATTTGCATTACTGTTTAGCAAATTTATAATTGGCAAAACTGGGGATTATGAATCACCGTAAGTGGACTACAACGAAGACAAAAGCCTAAATAACCCACAAAAAAATCACTTAAGGATAAACCATAAATACGTGATGCACCTTAGTGTAACAAAACCATTTTTTTGTAAACATTTTCTTCAACACAACATGGGCGTGAGAAAAAGTAAAAACACTGCGCTCGATACAGAGAGACTCTGCTTTAAACACAGAAGGGTGTCACTTATTAAAGCTCTGACTAAACCTAGAGCCATACTGGTATTTTGTTTGGAAGAGTTGTCATAGTTTTCCGCGTTCCACATTTAACGGTATCAGCATAATACTATCTTCTTCTGTTGATTCCGTCATCTTTGCACTTCTCTGAAGTCACTACCCTGTTAAAGGAGAAAGATCATCCCTTTCTCTAGGAGCAAGACATCGCGACAGCTCGCCATCTTTCATGGAGAAACCTAACCGGGCGCCTGCTTGAAGCTGTGGCAACACAGTCTGATCTACAAGGCGGGGAGGCCACGGAGGGCAGGATACCACGGCCGAGGAAAGCACACCGCAGGCACCCACCCAGGGGACCAGTGGCCGGCTGACCTAGGTCAGCTAAGCCCGGCGATGGATTCAATCACATTCAACTCCAACACCACCAGGTGCTGCCCAACTAGGACAGGCCCACCCTGACCTGAGCTCGGAGCCCATCGCCCCTGAGGGAAATGTGGTTTCTTCAAGTTCTCAGTACTCGGCAATTCCAAGGGAACACCATTTGCATGGCCTGTGTCACAGCCCTTGACTTACAGACACTGAGCTTCAAGTCTGGATGATGCAGACCATGAGGCCTCATCCCTTTTTGTATCTTCCATGTCGGTATCAGAAGTTTAGTATCTTTTTTTTCAAAGACACCTGCCCAACTTTTACCTTTCGCTAAAGTCATGGGAGGGGGCTACAACTGACCCCGCCACGTGGTCCTTTCTCCTCCTGGTGCACGTGTTCACTGAGGCACATTTCGTCTTGGGTCAAAAGCCAAACCGAGTAGGGAAGCGCCAGCAGTGAAGTGACTGTGACTGCAGTCCGTGGCGACCGAGTCTGGCCTGTCTCAGAAGTCCCTTCCGAGGGTGGGATGAACTCCCCAATCTTCTCTATGTTCAGTATGAATTAGTAGAAAACAACTATCTTTCTGCCTTAGACATCAGCACCACATCAAAGTCTCACACACGGACAACCTGTTTCCCCGGCCTTATCCTTCCAGTACGGAGGCGGGTTTTCTCAGTGGGTCCTGTTGTGGCGCGTGTACGCGACCAGCTGTTATTTCTGCGTTTGCGAGTGTATGTACTTTTCACTAGGGTTTGAAATTCACAGGAGAGCCTCTGGCAAAAATGCTGACCCAGGAGGAAGAGAATGACGAGTCAAAATGGATGCCAAATGGGATGCGAATGCCGGGCCAAGCCTCAGCAAACAGGTGCAGGTGACTGTTGGGAGGAAAACCTCCATTTACACGTCACAAAAGAAAATTCGCCACGGAGGAGGAGTAAGCCTATGAAACACCGAGCTTTTGTTTGGTGGATGCAACACTCCCATCAGAACTCAACAGGAAAGGCGGACGGCAGAGCCATGGTGTGGAGCGCTGCTCCTTTACCAAGCAATTAAATCCTCAGGGGAAGCGAGTGACCAGAAGCCATGAAACCAATTATTACCCAAGACATTTATTACAAATGTCATGAACATATTCATAAAGTAAAACTGGTTTAAAAAACAGAGAGAGAATGGGAGAGCAAGGGAGAGAACGAGAAAAGCCAGGGCTTTGATATCACACCCAAAACACAGGAAGATGCTATCTTACGAATGAGCAGTATTAACGACATTCTTAAAATAGTTCTAGTGCGTTGCATTTTTTAGAAAAAGGGAAATACCCCTGGCCCCAAGGAAAGGTTCCTGCAACACTGTTAACAGTTTGTGGGGCTGTCCCCATATGACCACCTGTCTGCAAACCCCGATTTGAGAACACTGAGGCCCCTCGTGCTCTGGGTGATGGCCGCCCGTCCACCACCACGGGTGAATCTGGTGGAAACAGCGCGATCTGCTCTCTCAACTGAGAAAGCAGACGCGCCCAGCGAGACAAGCCTCGTGGCTGTTTCCCATCTCCAGGGACAATTTCTCTTGTGCCTACTGAGACCTGTGACGAAATAAGTCAAACTTCAATTGGATAGTTTTGGTATTAAGATTAAATTAAACATTAATGTTTTCCTCCAAAAACATATAAACTAAACCACCTCTTAATGCATTAAAAACAATGAGGTAGGCGAAAAAATAAACACGTGGCTGAAAAAAAATTTTTTTTCCCTCCGCAAGTGCAGACCGTGGTGAAACTGCTGTTGCACTTCTAGGTTTAAACAAAAATTAAACCTTTGACTGAGGCAGTGCTAATACTGTCACACAACAAGGCTCTGGCCAGGATACAAATGCACACCTTTTCCTTTTTTTTTTTTTTCTCTTTTTTTGAAGAATTATCTGCACATGATTTAGGCAAAACCTGGTACACAGAAAATGACTGAGTTCTTGGCCAAAAAAAAAAAAAAAAAAGAATTCCCAAGAAACCAAATGCCAAATGGGTCCCTAACCCACCCACCCCACCTCCCAAGCCCCACCCACAAAAAAGTTATCCTAGTAACTGTGTCTTTCACATTTTATAAATATTAACTTCTTAAACCTGCACCTTCTTCTTTGTCCACATATGGTCACATTACAAAAAAGAAATGTCAATTAAATACATTGTTAATGTTACTATATTAAATCTGCTCTTGGCTTCAGTGACCTGCTCGTCCGAGCACACTTTACACCCGCTGTGCCCACTTCTAACCACCCGCCGGCGTGTCTGTTCTCCACCTGCAGACACCCCGGGACAGAGTCACAGACGAGGAATTCTGGAGCTGGAGGGAAGGCGTTTGCGTTCTGCCTGATGCTTGATTCCAACACCGATAGCACCTGATGGTAGAGTCTCAACAGCACCAGCTGCGTTGCAGCCTTGATTTATTTCGAACAGGACAAGAAGAGAGTGGGGATGAACTGGTAAGAGCGGGCGGGAGGGGAGAGACCCCCGCCCACGCGGCCTGGGCGGCTCCGAGCTCCAGTTGCCAGGAATTCCAGGTTCTCATCTCGATGACTCCGGGGCCGGCGTCCCCGCCCGCCACTCCTACCAGCTCAGAAGAGAGGTCCTGCCCAGCGTCATGAAGTACACCTGGCTGCTGCCCCCGGACCGGACCGAGGCGAAAAACACCTGTAGGAGGAGAGGGGAGGAGAGGGGAGGGGAGGAGAGGAGAGGAGAGGGGTCAGCAGGACCCTGGTCCCACAACCCCAGGGGCCCCTCCCAAAGGAAATCTGGGGTGACGTCCATTCGTCTGTGAAGGAGCCAGTTTTCATCTTGACCAGGAAGGCTCCTTAGCCAACGGATGACTCCTCGTACGTCGTGCCCTATTGTGAGAACGCAGAGGAACAAAGGCGGTGTTCCCGAAACGGGATCATCTGTGTTCACCTCCACGGCTAATACCTTCTGAAAGATGAATGGGATTTTGGCAAACTCAGTGCGCAGAGGGGAGGCTCCTCAGCTACCTCGTTTCTCTCTTTTAGAAAATGAAGCTGAGATGTATTAGTCATTTCATATGACTCTACAGTCAAAGTAATATAATTTAGTTTTGTGCCTTTTATTAATAAACCCCGATGGATGTGACATCATGAATGATAAAGATATTTAAATGCCTGAAGTTCAAAGAATATCATGGTTATGGCTCCACTGAACATACTCAGGAAAGCGTAAGCCAAAAAGCTGGCAGAATCCTGGGTTAGGTCTGAGGCTGTATGGATTTTCAAGGTAAAAGATCTAGGAGGTATTACGTAGGAAAACAAAGGCCAAGTACACCGGCAAATGGGCTAGAGGACGGCAGGAGGAAGTGGGCTGGTGGTGATGCAGCTCTTGAGTAGGAGAGCACGTGGCCGGGCAGGAGAAGTGACAGCTCTCTTCCTCTGAGAGGTCAACCTGAGGTCTGCTTGCTAGGAGGTTTAATATGTTTTAACGTGAAGCAAAAGGGGGAAATGTTTCTAAGGCTGCAGTGGGCGGCCCCAGGTGGTCAGACATATTTTTATCCAAGTGACGGAAGACAGAGAAATTTGGGCTTAGAAAAGGCCCGAGGGGTCAACACCCTTGGCCAGTGTCTGTTCGACTCCAAGGCTGATTTGGGGAGGGAGGGAGTCAATCCCAGAGAAGACAAGGATGCAGCCAGTTTCAAAAAGCAAAGGTTTTAACTGGGGCTTTGATGCCCCGGGGTCTCACCTGCAGGAAGTACGCCTACTTCTGCATAAAATGATCTCCCCTCTTAGGCATTTATGCCACACAAACAATGAAGTTATTTCACTACTCAAAAGGTAGACCAACAAGTGGTGTATTTCTGGTACGTATCAGGGGAGAGGAAGTTTTACCCTGTTACTTAAATTTTCGCGAGGGTTCCTTCTAAACACAAAAGAATTCCATCCATCTAAACTGGTAGCTTTAACCTCCTCTCTCCCTAAACCAAACGTAGCCTAGGCAGGCCACCTAATGGGAAAAAGAACCCCGAAAGACAAAAAACAAACACCCAACATAGGATGATTTCTGCAGAGAGAAACATCTCCACCCCCTCAACAAAAACAAAATAAAATATATCATGACCTCCATAAACAGGCCTAAAAAGTCACTGATGAAAAGTTCCTCGATAAATTTATTTCAGAATCCATCAAAATCCCAAGGAAAGGCTTCACCAAACTTCATGGAAAATAAACCATTGCTAAAAGATAGTAGCAAACTAAAAAGAATCTCTAAGGAAGCCGTTACCTTGTCGTTGCGTTCACATAAGAATTTCAGTCTTTGAGCCCTTTTGTGCATAAACACACCGTCCAAGTGGCCGGTCTCCACAGACCGGATCTCTATGGCCTTTTCTCCCCAGCCCATCGTCTGATTGGATCGAATATACGCTTTTTGAGAGGAGAAAACACATATTGTTAAAGGTAAGAAAACGGCCGCTCTCTCTCTCTCTCTCTCTCTCTCTCTCTCTCTCTCTCTCTCTCTCACACACACACACACACACACACACACACACACACACACCCTCTAAACAGCTAGTATTTGGGGGTTTTGTTTGCAAGCAACTCTGCATGTGCACCCTCGTGGTCCATCCTGGGAGGCCGTATTTTGAATCAACAGTTGAGGCAGTTCACGCCAGAGCATCACCCGCCCCCCCCCACCCCCACCCCATAGCTTAGCTCGTAGTTTCATCACACTAGTTACCAGGGAGGCAGCGAGAAGGAAAGCCAAGTGGACAGAACCAGTGACGTAACTGCAATTAAACCACAACAGCTTGGGGATATAAACTTGGAGCCGTGAGGGTTCCAGAGGTCAGCCTTCGCCGCTGAACGCACAGGGACGGTCAGGAGGCTGAGTGTCGACTGCGGCTGGGCCACGGAATGGCAAGAGTGATCACTTACCCTTCTGTCTCCCCTCACTTCCCACACATCAGTCAACAACTACACCTGCCCTACTTCCCCTGGCTGTCTTAAAGATTAAATGAAGGACTGTGAACAACAGAGTTTTAAAAAATAATTACTTGGATTTTGTCCTAACTAAGACTATTACGTGTTGTCACGGTCTACAATCTAACTTTCCACCATCTACTGCCAGCCACTCTGTTAAGTGGCCAGAGGGTCTGAAGAACACGTAAAATCAGCACGCAAACCACACGCCTCTTCAGGAAAGGCCTCTTCCTGTCAGGGACGCGCACCTACAGACGTCGGCATCTCTCCCCACTGCAGAACCACATCCTTGGTAATCCTCCCGTAGGTGTTCACATAGACGCCTTCGTCTTCATAGCACACCAGAAGCTCCATTCCATCCGTGTTGGGGAGGATGATGATCGCGTGGGGCTTGATGCTGCACTGGATCTGGAGAAGAGGGACAAAGTACAGGCAAGCATGTCTGTGGCTACTTCTACCCCTGCAAAAGGGCTCAATAAGAATGTCTTGGGGGATGCGCTGGTTCAGATGCCTGGTGATAAACACAACACTGGATAACACTGTGGAAAACCCATGTGATATACATATGTATCTAAAAGTCCACCTTTGATAGGTCCTATAATCTACCAGTTCACGTTTTCGGAGCCCCTGGAACACATTTGGATTGGGGGCTCCATTTAATCAATTATGTTCCTCTAACCAGTCCCGACCCACGGAGGTTCTGACCTGACAGCAGCTGCCCAACCCTCCCGTGTTAGTGAAAGCAGGGCGAGGAGGTTTTCAGGAGAGCTTCAGAGCCAGGAGAGTGGGTCTCCACTTGGCTCGGAGCAGAGCGCTACTGAACAGGGGCGCCATTTAAATACTCACCCCCACAGCACAGGGAAAGCAAGGGATCCCTGCTTGTGTTAGTTCCCTAAGCAGAGTAAAGAAAAAAGTCAAAGTAAAATGAAGCCTGTCAACCAACCATAGAGTGTGGGTTCTTTCTTACGTGTGTTGGTAGATAAATGTCATAGACTGATCCTGAATCCACGTCAACAGCATGGAATCCAGCACAGGATCCATAGATCACTTTCAACCTCTGGCCTTCCTCAACAGTGAGATCCACCAGTAATGGCTTATGCACCAAATCTCCAAATGACTACAAAGAAGCAACGGAGAGAGCAGCCGTGAGACGAAGCAGAACTTATTTCTGACGGTTCAAACTGGAGGAGCTAGACCCAGGCACGCCGTTACTCAATTACTGAACCACCCTGGCAAAAACCGTAAGCAAAACTACTCTGTACAGTAAGTCTTTAAGTTATTTTGCTCTTATCTGTCAGTCAGCACCAGCTGCTCCAACGCAGACAGTGAGGAGAGAGAGCTGCCGCACGATACACGTAAGGAGAATTTTATCAGTGTGATCATCACAGTCTCTGCTGAGCTACTCAAACCTCCACTTTAATTTTCCAGCTAGAGTGATAAAGCTAACGAGAGGCTACCATGTACCGTAACAGCCTGGGTGGCCTCAGTTTTTCATTAACGTCAACACGTATAGCTCATAAGGCAGATTTGAATAAGGTATTTATTTATAAGAACAACTAGTACAGTTCCTGGTACCTGGTACATGAAGGTAATTAAGACCAGATCTCAGAAGATAATTGTAACTACACAATCGACAGCTCTTAGTCAGTAATATGTGGCTTTATTTATTTTTTAAAGCAAATATGATAACCCCATTTATACTGCTTTACTGGGGAATCAAGCAATCTAAATATGTCCATCTTCCAAATAATGGAAGCCGCCCCTTAATAAAATATGTCAAAACTGTTTAAAAACATAAGTAAATAGAATCTTTTTGGATACAAAATTCTTAACTTCTTCCCCTGCCCTAAAACAGCCCCGGGGGACAATGCTTAAGGTTTTTTGTCTAATATCAGAAATGATGTTATTAAGTGATTCATCATATCTAATGTTATAGTAATATCATTTTCAATTAAGAATTTTATAAATTTGTATCTAGTGCAAACTCTAGAAGTATAAAAAAGAAATATTAAAAATATCCACAAAAATAACTGCTAATATTTTTCTACAGTATCTTTCTTTGAACAAAAATGGTATATTATACATATTTTAATACTTGTTCTATTTAATGCGTAATAATGCATTCCTTGTGTCATCAAGAGTTTCTGCAACTTCATTTCTAATTAGTCCTCTACTGAATAGATATACCTTAAAGCTGCCTGTTGCTGGATACCTGTCAAAAACATAAACATCTACATCTTTATACACGTCCATGACTTTAGGTGGAAAGTCAAGGTCTGCTTTTTAAATGGAGGTGGTGTCAGTCTGTCCTTTCAATCCACGTGTCTGCCCAACATTCCACTCCTCTCTCACACTCCGAGGACTTAGAAAGCCGATAGCTCGGCTTGTTCCATCAGCAATGGCCTCTCGCATGATAAAGTTATACCAATATCAGCACATGCTTTTAAACGATCAGTTGTAACCATTCAGGGTTGTCAGACAATATTCCCTGGCTCTCGGCCACAGCGTGCACGGCTGATGCTACTTTCAAGTGCACTTGATGTTGTTACCTTAAAGGCCATAAATTTGTGATATGGCTTGGGTGCCCACGCATACACTTCCACAGAACTCTTCAAAGCAATGACCAGAAACTTGATTCTTTCATATTTTACTGCAACAACAAATAAGAGGAGCACAGGTCAGTATCAATGTGGACTCTAAATTCTTTCAGCTGTCCTCTGCAAACTCTCTAAATATGCCTTCTGCTGAGCCACCAAACCAACAAGAGAAAAATGCTGAGAGGTCAAGCCTCGTGGTTCACTCTTCCGATTCTTTAATGTACAATTCAGGCTGTTCCCATCCTCCTCCATGTTGTGTTGGACTCAACGCCATACCCTGGTTGCCATCGATGAGCACTTTCGCTGATGTCCCTAACCTTCTTAGGCTGTAAGTACTTAATAATCAAGGACAATGTCAGCCTTTCCACCCTACCACCTTGAGGGCTCACTACTAGTTCAAAAGGATAACGATGTGATTTATCAGACAAGAGGGTCCTGGATTCCAGCAAGAGGTCAAATCTTCCACGTGGCCTTTCCTGAGTCCTGCGTGGGGCTTACAGATGGAGGAACACAGAAGGCTACGACAAAATACTCATCAACTGAGTTTGAGTTCTATCTATTTCTGTGTACAAGATCAAGTATCATTTCAAACCACTTCCTGAGCTATAGAGACAATAGTAATTGCTAGGATTTTAGCTAAAGTTGTGTACTAAAAGTAAAGAAAATCTCTCTTTAACTTTCTATATATATATATATATATATATATATATATATATATATATATAGGCCTCGTTTACGCAGCTGTTTCAGTCCTCTTCACAGCCAGCAACTCCGCTTAGAGCAGATACCCGGAGGGGCCCTGGCCACACCTGACTTACTGGCTGGTGCAGACTCCCGGTGTTCTCATGGGCTCTCTAAACCGCAGCACTCCGCCTTTGACCATGAGACTTGATAACTCTCCTTGTTATTTCATGTATTGTCACTATTCAAGTGAATCACATGACTACTAAGATACAAAGGATTATAAGAGGCGGGTCGAAAGCAGTGCTGATGGGATAGAATTTTCTGTGATGGAAAGGGTTTATGTCCACCCTGCTGATACGACAGCCACTAGTTACATGGGGCCACTGAGCACCTGGAATGTACTCATGTCACTGAAGAAAGAAACTGTAACGTTTATTTCATGATAATTAATTTACATATAAATTTAAATACCCACCCCCCACCCCGCCTTCTGAGCCCGGCTCAGGTTAACACATCTGCCTCCCACTCTCCTGTAGGGTCATCTATTCAGAGCCATTTCATTACATTTAGCCTTAGACGATTTCAGTTACTTATCAACAAATAAAAACAGTACACAGGGGCTTCCCTGGTGGCGCAGTGGTTGAGAGTCCGCCTGCCGATGCAGGGGACGCAGGTTCGTGCCCCGGTCCGGGAGGATCCCACATGCCGGGGAGCGGCTGTGCCCGTGAGCCATGGCCGCTGAGCCTGCGCGTCCGGAGCCTGTGCTCCGCAACGGGAGAGGCCGCAACAGTGAGAGGCCCGCGTACCGCAAAACAAACGAACAAACAAACAGACAAAAAACAGTACACAAAAACACAACACAGAAAATTCTAATCCCGAAATCTATACCGAGGTGACAGAGCCCTGCAGGATCACTCAGAGTCAGTCCACTATCGGGGTGGCAGCCGCACTCATTAGTAACCAATGAGCTGAGGGCCGTGGACAGGTTACATAAACAAGACGACAACGCCAAGGATGTAATATCCCTGGGAGCAGAGGCACTGACTACAGTATGCAGTTTCATAAACACAGAGGAAAAGAAAACACACAAGCAGAAATCAACATTCAATACACCCCTTACGTTACTCAGTCTTAAGTATACAGTCTCTGTATACTTAAGACTTACACCATTTGCTAACCTTCTGAACCTCCCATTTCAAATTCAATTAGAACACATCATCTTGCCCATAAAACTGTAACTGGGCTAAGCTCCATTATTTCCCCTTTATTTCCAACACTAGTACCTATATTTCGATTTTCTTCACCAACACGAAAAAACTTATTTTGGTTTTGTTCTTGTGAGATCTTATTTCATGAGAAGCACGGCAGGCATGTTGAGGAGAAAAGAACAAAACGGTTGCCATGAAACACTGACTGGCCAGCAAGATTCATTTCTTAGTGATGAGCAGAGTAGCTCTGCACAGCGCATTTAATTCAAACCAACAGGCCACAGCTACTTGGGCAAACTCTCAAACGTTCAATCAGTGACTGCCAAGGACCCAGAGTCCTCCAAGTGAGGACAAGCCTACAGCGCAGAGGAGGAGTCCAAACGTCTCTCCTCTGGCAACGCTCCCGTCTTCTCTGCCAAGATGTGAGCCACATCTTACAGAGTGTGGATTGTCCAAGGAAAGGGTGAGAAGAGGCTCACGACGGACGGGAGGGACAGCGGAGTTAAGGTTAACTGCAGGCCTGCAGGCCTCAGGATTAGAAGGTGCCTCAGAAACGCCCTGATACAGAAATGAGTTACAAGTCTCAGAGACAAGTTCATTACTGAAAGCTTCAAAAACACATGGATTTTAAATGGAAGATTAATTAAACCTTGGCAAAACAAAACCCTTACGCCCGTCGTGGGACTTACCGACTTTATAGTGGACGCATCCTTCCAGATCTCCCACGGTCGTCCAACCCTGCTTCTTCTCAACTTCCGGATCGTTGTGAAGTATTTTATTTCTTAACCAGGACAAATAGTAGACACGTAACTTATCCTTTTTGCCTAGCAAAACAAATGTAAGTACTTTACATGCATATTCAAAAGAAGATACCATCATTAACAACAAGAGTAACCAAAAGAAACTGCAATAAACGATAAATGTCATCCCCCCAGGGAACCGTTTTGTATCAGTTTCACTAGCAACTCAATTCAAGCTATTATGTCATCTGATTCTCAAAACCCCCTAGTGTAACTATGATTTCCCATTTGAGAGCACCAAAGGGTTTCACAGATCACCCAACTTGGGGACTTGAACCCAGCCATAAACTGGAGATGGGCACAACTTACTGAGCTAACAGAAGACCCACACCCAGAACACGTAAAGAACTCCTATAAATCAATTAGAAGAGAGATAACCTAGCAGAAATATTGAGCAAGCGCCTAGAACAGACAAAAGATGTTATCGCATAGATTCATAAAAAGGTACTTGCTCTCAACAGTCTGAAAAGGATACAGACTGCGTAAGCCCACCTATGACATTCTGCAAAAGGCAATATCAAGACAGTAAAAGAAGACCAGCGGGCGCCAGGGGCTTTGAGGGAGGAGGGAGGAGGTGGAGAACCAGAGGGTTTTTAGGGCAGTGGAACTAGTCTGTATGAAGCTGTAATGGTGGGTAAAATTATGCGTGGGTCGAACCCAGAGCACACACACACACAGAGAACGCTAACGCAAACCGTGGACTTCAGCTCACCTGTTAGCTAAAGTATTAATATTGGTTCATCCGCTGTAACAAATGTACCACATTAATGCGAGAGAATAGGGGAAACTGGAGAGGGCCAATATGGGGACCGTCTACACTTTCTGTTCAATTTCTGTGTAAACGTAAAACTGCTCTAGGAAAAGAGCCAGACACAAAAGAGGATCTAGCGTGTTCTAAGGTGTTCAAAGTCAGGACAGGGCTTCCCTCTGGGGAGGAGGGGCAGTGCAGGGGAGCCACCGGGGGGCTGGGATGGCTCCCCTCGTCCCCAGGGTGGGGGGCTACGTGCATGGGTTCTAACTGTGACTCTTCACGGAGCTGTACACCACTTATACGTCTGCGCACTTTCTGTGTCATGTCTTATACTTCAACACAACCTTATTAAGTTTTGAAGAATTTTTGAATGTGGGAAAATACTCAATGTATTAAGTGAAACAAAGATGACATCGTTTTATGTACAGTGTTTTATTCCCACACTATGAGACATATTTACAGAAACGAGGAGGGGGACATACAATAAAATGTTAACAAGAGGTATCTCTGAGATGGGGGTTACATTTTATTTTATTCTTCCTAAGTTTTTTTCTGTTTTCGAAGTTGCCTACAACTGACATGTATTAATTACTTTTATGATTTTGAAAACCACTGAAAGCTATAAAGAGGAAAAGAATACAGAAAAGTCGGCCAAAAAAATGGTTATCAGTTGATTACTGATCCCCATGAATCATCTTGCTCACTGGATCACAAAATGAAGTTTAAACCATTTTTTAGCGGATTTATTTTTCCTACGATTCTAAAACTTATCTTCCATCACTTTTTAAAGCTCAAGTTTTAAACGGCTGTTTTCTCATTTAAGTAAGAGACGGACGGCGGACGGTGAAATTTCTGCATTTCAATGAACATCTTTACTTAAACCAAAAGCCTATTTGAAAACTAAAATAACCGCGAGAAATTTGTTACACATAAATAAATGTAACAAGTTTGAGTCAGCAGGTAATTAAATGAAAATCACTGCTGTTATCAGAGGACAGGTCTTACACTCCTACATACTCTTTGACCCCAGCAAAACCACAAATTATTAGGAGATTATGATCTAGGCAACATGGATTCACATGCCCGATGGTTAAGTGAGCTGCAAAGATACTTGTGAAAAATGTTTACATGAGAGGGAAAAAAAGGAATAAATGGAAAGACTAACAACAGAAAACAGGAAACAAACTATAGTACGTCTATGCAAAGAAACATCCTGTAGCCGTGCAGAATGGGTACCAGGAAGGAACATTCAGGGACAGGAGAGGTTTGGTCACAAGGTTTGGTCAAACAAGAAAGGACGGGATACACTTAAACTTCAGGGCAGTGGCTACCAAGGGCAAGTAGACGCCAAATGTACGCATAGCAGTGTATTCTAACATCTGTTAAAAACTATCTTGTCAGTATATGGGTGTCGTATTATTCTCTCAGTGTTTGAAATGTCGCATAACTATTTTTATGGAGATTTCTACCCCCTAAGTGTGTATTCTGAGTGTGTGTATGCTTAAAAGACTGGAAATTCAAAACTGAAGTTAACAGATGTTATCTTCGGATAATTTTACTATTTATTTCTCCCATTTGCTTTTCTGCAGTAGTTTCTTACTTTCTACAATGAACACATATAATTTATACTAAGAAAAATGCTCTTTCTAAAAAGACACTTATAGTAAGTGTTGACTGACATTAAAAAAAAAACCCACGATACTTTTACCATCAATGGCAAAGAACAGGTCCTTGTGCGTGAGAGAGCCCTGTGGAAGGAAGTGGACATAAACCCACACTCTGAACGGGACAGGCCGCAGAGGGTGGCAGCAGGGTGGCGGGCAGTGTGAAGTAGGAAGTGCGGGTTCCTGTGCTCCCCGGGACCTCTCAGCAGAGCCCCAGGCAAATGTGTACACGTGGGTCCCCTCTGAATACATTTTCCTACCATGTTACTGTAAAATCACGCTACGGTTCTACGTCATTTAGCTATTACTTCAGAAAAGGAACTCACTCGAGTTCTGTGCCAGCGAGTACCACGTTTTTAAACAGTGCTGGGGGCCTGCTTTCCCCGAACACACGCTCACCGGATATTGTCACCAAGACATTCAAGCCTTCCAGGACGTCCATCTGTTGAAATCGTCTTCTGTTGATCAGAGGATACACCTTCCCTTGGCCACTTCTGTCCAGCAGCATCAGGCCACTCTCTGTACCCACCAACAAGTTCACTCCTATTTCAAGGACACAGAAAGCCCACAATTTTACACTGTGCTTGACAAACAGCCTCGTATGGAGCGTACAGCAAAGCTTATCTGGAAGAGTGGTTTCCTCAAGCCACCCACAAACAGAGCTTAAAGTACCCAAACTGCAACAAATCATCACAGAAGAGAGAGGATGAAATACTCACTTACATGTAAAAAAGGATCTACGGGGGGGCGGGGGGGGGGGCACGAGCCCGCCTCATCCCCCTGATTACCTTCACCACCCTCCAGTTTCCGGTTCTTCCTCAGTTGCCCCAGGACGTCCCAGCCCACCGTCTCCTGGGTACCACAGACTCTCCATCTCATCCGTCACATCAGACACCCGAACAAACCTTCATCTGATGTCACGATCCCCGCCTGCTTCCTTCACCTGTCTTTGCACGGGAAAACTTCTAGAACGAGCCATACACAGCCCCCTTAGTCCTTAACAGTTTGTGACTGCTCCGGCGTCTATCACTCAGTTTAAGGTTTTCTTAAAGACCACCCTCCATCATCCTTAAGAAAGGAACAGCTGCATTCGGTCCTACGGTTTCTCACCAGCAGTGCACCTGCGCAGGCTGGGGGCGGGGCGTGCCTCCCGGCCGCGGGCCCATCCCGGCTCCACCCTCTCCAGCCTCGTGCGGTCTCCCCCTGGTCTCCACGCACCTTCTCTGCTTCCTAAGCGCGGGCGTCTCCCTTGCTGTCTGTCTGTCTGCTGGAGCAGGATCTCAGAACCAGAAACTCCTGGTTCCACCCCCAACTCCCGGCTCGTCTCCATCCACTTCCAGTCCTACCGAGACCAGCCCCTCGAGCCCTGACGTTTCTATCAGCAGCAGCGCCAGCACAGCTGCTCCATGAAACTAGCCAAGCTGACCCCGCCCGAGAAGACCCCCCTCACGTTCCTGTTCCTCCGCTCTCCCCGCTTCAGGCTCCGGCCGCCTCACCCCGACCGCAGACGGGTAGGGGCCTGAGGTGAGGCTGCTGCGACCCCCTCCCTCCCTCTACTTTCTCGCGACTGTACCGCAAACAGCCCTAACCTTCCTGCAACACTCCTCGGGCCACACCGTGCCCTCAGAAACGGCTCCCTCTCTCTCCGAGAGGGTACAGAAGCACCCATCCAGCATTCAGAACTCTCTGCCCCTCAAGCCGACTTTATCACTCACTTATTTCCCCAATTACACTGATTTCCTTGGTCTGTAACTAACTTGGTAACTGGTAGCACAGAGCACCTTGTACTCCTAGGGGATCGGGCACTTCTATGTTTGCACTGAGTCCCTGAACTGGATAATAAACTCGCTGAGTGAAGGAACGACGTATGTGTGCTTTTACAAAGTAATCGCTCCATCGGTATTTTCAGGCAGATGGAATGACAGGGGAGAACAGCGTATATTTCTTGAACCACGTCATCCATATTTACTCAGACACACACACACACACACACACACACACACACACACACACACAAATACACACTTTTCCAGAAAACTTCAAAAGAACAATTGTGAAGGCAACAGGAAAACACCCTCCCCGCCCCCTCCTCAGCTCCATGCCTATTTGGCATTGAGTGGGGGAACCCTAGCACCAGGAGGACAGCATCTACCCAAGAACACCTTGTGAGGAAACCAGAAACACCTTTTGGGTCCTGGGGGACAGCGGGGAACCTGGCATTTACACATGTACTCACATCACCGCTACTTTAGCAACTAACAGAGAGCCAGGCATGCGTGGACGCGGTTACCAAGACGCTGGAGCGCTGTACACTGCAAGCTAAGCTGCTGTCCAACTTTAGCCGACAGCCAAGGAGTTCACTCCGAAGGTCCCAGTTCATACGATATTTCAGCATTTTCCTGGTCGACCTTCCATATTGAGAAGCTAAAAAGAATCTACGTCAACTACCCAAATGTGTAATAACTACACCAAATACGACGAGCATTGTGAAATCTATTGTTTGTGGTTTCCAAAAACAAACACCATTCAAACCTCCATCAAGGGTTTACGGCAAGAAAGATTCAAACGAGCTGAAAAAAGTCTTCATATACACAAAAACTGTAGCTATTTTAGCACTTACCATATTTTCCAATTCTCCAAGAACTGTGTCATTTTGTAAAATACTGAGCGCTAGCAGTCAAAAGAATACAGACAGTCACTGGAAAATAGCAACCTTGGAAATTATGGGCCTATGAAAAAAAACTGTGGCCTGCTGCACCAACTGTTTTTATAAATGTACTTTTTTTAACCTTACAACTGTTAGTTATCATTAAACTTTATAATGCTAATTGTTCAAAGGTAAGCAGGGCTAGGAACTGCAATTGTATCCGCAGGAATCTGGTGCAGGGTGATGGAAGAAATGGCTAAGAGCTCTATAACATGTGATTTAAAATTTCCTTTCAATTCTACGATGAATTACACTGTAGTCAAAGCAGCAAAGTAAGTGCACACAATTCTTCATGATCATAAGAATGGAAACTACTGTCACATCCAAAAGATGTGTTAAAATAATTCTGGCTGTAAATAAGGAGAAATTGCCTTACTAAAAAATTAAGTAAATATGCAGTAATTTACAAAACAAAAGTCAGTTCAGTAAGATGAAGGATGCTCCCTGCAAGCGTTTTCTAGGAAGGTACACAAAAAACTAACCTAACGCGGGTCAGCAAAACACAAATGCGTCAATTTCACCATTTCAAGAGCACTGCAGCCTCGTCTGGACCTCCTCCTCTTGTCAGGCTACAGCTCTCATAGCACATGCTTTAACTTTTCTGGGTCTATGTCTTTGAGAGACTTATTTTTAACTTCACTTAAAAGGTAACTCATGACAGCTATCCCAAGCAGTTTGAGGAAATCCACCAGTGATGTGACCCAGACACGGGGCAACTCAAACACACTCGGATATAGAAGTCACCTCCCTCTCTCTTAACATGATGAAACAGAGAGTTCTACTGCATTTAAAAAGACACAGTCTTGAGAGAGTCACCTATTTTTCTCAGAGGTAGTGAAGAAGTTAATTAGGAAAAAGAAGGATTTTAGTTTAAAAAAAAAAAAATCAGATAATGGCACACAGAACGGGGCCCAGCACTTCGCAGGACATTAGAGGACTATAAATTAAGTGTGACACAGCTACCAAGGGCAAACATCCTAGGCACAAACTACTTCGCCAATTTGGAAAGAACTAACATATTTAACATTACTTCTACGCTGAACATAACGTCATCATTTTGATGATATAAACACCCCCAAGAAGGCCTTTAATATGAAGAAAACCGTGCCTGCAATGGGCAGAGACGGCTCTTCCAAAGCCCTCGGGGGAGCCGGGGTAGGGGCTCACGGAAGGGGCAAGGGAAGCCAGGACAGACCAAGGCCCAGAGTGTGGAAGAGGAGGACAGTCTATCACGTTACGGGCCCTTCCGGAACACCAGGAGGGAGGACCATCTCGAGGTTCAGCAGGGGAACCCTGAGGCCCTCGTGGCTGCCTCCATCGCCCTGGGCCAGGCGAGGGGCCGGGAGTGAGAAGAGCTGATGGGGTCACAGGGGAAAGGCAGAGCCGTCATGGACACGCCAGGAGAGCCCGTGAGAGGATGTGCTGTGTCCTCATGTGTTTACACGGCAACGTCCAAGGAGCAGGAAACTTTTCTGAATACAGTGGCAGGGCTCCTCCCTGTTTCAAACAGCCCATGGCAGGATTCCGGGGGTGTTAACAGGTGTGGCACTGGAAGGTGCGGTTAACGCAAGAGCAGGCGCACCTGCGGGGCTGGGGGAGGCGGTGGACGGGGGTGACAGCCAGGAGGTGGCAGAGCCGTGCACGCCGCAAACTCGGAGAACCCCTCTCGCGGTGTCCACACAAGCCTGCATGGTGAGGCGGCTCACGGCCCCCTCCCGCAGACTCTCGGCCCGGGCAGACTGCTTCTAAGAGCTCCACTCAGATGTTAGGCCCAAGTCACAAAGAGCAAGGGAAAAATGATAAACTGAAACATTTAAAGAAAAGCAAATTCGACAAATTTCTTCATTCTCCCTATAAATACGGGCCAAATCAAATGGCTTTCTCATTTTTCCCTTTTCTTCTTTATATGAAGAAACGGAGATGAGTCAGTCTTTGCAACACCCGACGGCTGAAACAAGGGCAGGCCTGTGTGTGTCCCTGCAGGATTCCTGCAGGGACAGGGGACGGGGACGGACGTCAGGAGTCTTCCATCTCACCTGCCAATGACGCCTCCAAAAACACCTGCACTACCTATAAACGACCGGTCCGCCCTTGAGACTAAAAGCGAAAGGGTCAGAGTCACAGTGAGATACCTACCCCACAAGGCAGCGCACAGAATCTCGGAGTTAAACCTCTTCTTGTATTTGCGAATCTCTGGGGTGTCGCTCTGTGGCCTAGTGTTGGTGGGGTTCACATTGACCACTGAGCCCTTCCGGGTAGGATCTTGCCTTATGGCCTCCGATCTCATTCCATCACAGGAAAATCCCACTGAAACACAGGACACTGGAGTTATTTTGTGTCTCCACGGGCACTGGGCCTGCTCCCTTCCCCGCTACGCCTCAAGCAGACGTTCACGTCACAACCAACCCTTGGCCCAGGAAGAGAAGTCTGTAAGGAATGTACATGGAAAAAGGAAACTGACTCTGCAGCTCATTGCACATAAGGCAGTGCAAGCGGGCTGGGCATCCGGTCCGAGGTCTGCGCCTGCCGGCCACCAGCATGCGTGCCCAAGCCACCAGAAAGAGCGGCGCAAGGCACCCAAGCCCGCTCGTCAGCTGCTTTCTTGTTGCTGCTTTACTTACCCACAGAAGTCACTGTTGTCCCACTAGATGGAGAAATCTGTAGTAATCTGGGGTCTATAAAAGGTGTAAAGGAGGAGGAAGATTTGTGTTTCTGGAGTGTGCTACTAGCGGACTGAGTCTGCAATGTAAATTCAGTCGTATTAATACAATGACAGTAAAGGAACAAACATAGAACACTTCAATCCACCTCTACAATGCACTGCTTCCCAATACAAAAGCCCTATCCCCCCGCTTCCTCCCCCAAAATGCTCCGGAGGTGCTTCTGCATGTGTACCCCACACCCCCCAGTACAGGCTGTTTAACCGGGAGCCAAAGAGAGCTACCCCTCTTTTCAGAAATATCGCTCCTCTAAGACGGAACACGCAAGCTACCAGCAAAATCTATACTTCACACTCCTCCGGTTTTTAATAAATAATTATAATGAAAACTCCTAAAGGAAGTTTGAAATGTCTTGATCTCAATTCATCCATTTTTGAATTTACTCTCCTGCCCCCCCAAAAGTCCAATGAATCTATGTTGGAATACTGGCAAATCTTAATTTTATACCGTTTCTTTTAAAGTGAGCCTCTTGCCAGAAAGCTACAGAAGCTTTGGCCACCATCATTTTAGGTGCATCATCATAAAATCCACATCAAATAGGGGCTCATTAGTGAAAGGTGCAAATACAGAGTAAGGCATATCCTTTTGCTCTTTTAGGAATAGGAGTGCTTTGGTTAATAATGTAACTTAAGACAGAAGAAAAAAAAAAAACGGCACAAAGGAAGTGAAACAAATTGTTAAGTGGAAATGTAATGACAATTAAAAACAAAACAAACAGAAAAATAAACTTGCCAGTTTAGTGAGTTAAGGGTTATTGTAAATACTACACATTAGAGCAAAATGGAGCCAAGTGTAAATATAAGAAGGGATGTAAGTGTAGGTGGGATATATAAACGGAGGAAAAATACCATGTCTGACCACGTGCTTTTGTCCTGTACCGTTGCACCCCCCTGGGCAGCTGAAGTCACAAGTCCTGCAGCCCACCCCCTCCTCAGCTCTCCCCTCCCACCTGACACAGCTGGCCTGCTGGCAGGCTTCCTGCCCAGGCCCACGATCTGGGGCCCATCCGGCCGATGGCGGCCAATGGGATGCCGAGCCTGCCTTGGCAGTCAACTTGCCCCTGGCTCCTCAAGGGGAGAGGATTATTCTGACTCTTTCTAATGAGGGAACCAAAATAGGACCAGGTGGGCAGGCCGGCAGTTCAGTGCTTACATTGACACGACTGGCTGAAGCTACGTGCCACCTGCAACCTCCTTCAACTGTTAGACAAAGGCATTGAAACCAAACCTCCCACAAAAACGATCACTTGCTTAACTAAGGACAGGGTGCCCACGGTGGACTGTCCCTGCGCTTGGGGCATAACCCTGTTCCAAACAGCAAGAATCACCCAACCGGCACCCAGACTGAGAGCACACAGCCACGCCTTCGAACAAGCACACAGGATTTCCCATTCAAAATGTGAAATTAAAAGCACGCTCAGTTCTTTGCCCTTCTTGTTTAACATCCTAATTTTCTAGGTTTCCCCCAAAAGCAATTTGGCCTCTTAAACTCTGAGTGATGGTAAATTTCAAGGAGAAAAATCCTTCAACGAGGTTGGCAAAAATAAATAAGAGTAACCAACCAACAACGCCCACCCTCTCCCCACACCCCCCGAAACAAACAAACAAAAAAGATCCAGCCCTTTTGGAAGGAGGTCCCTGTACAGAGCAACGCATTTATCCCGATAAGGCCAAGTCTGCTTAATCAAATGTTTCTATATTTGATGTACTGGATAAAAAGAATGAAAAAGGCAGATTCCACAAATGACTACCAGAATTTCATGCCAAATACATAATGCATCTGAGAACACAGCAATCGTTTTAGACTTTTTTTTGAAAAATAAACTGAATGAGGAAAGCCATGCAACTACACTTATCTAGAGAAAGGTAAACAGTGAACTGGCAAGTTTGGGGGGAGATCGCTCCAGGGTTAAGGGGTTTGTATGCAGATCTGAAACTTGTTACTGGGGGGGTGGGGGTGGGGGGTGGGGGAGAGAAGGGGAGGTGACAGAAGAAGGCGGGGCGGGGAGGGGAGGGGAGGGTGTGGGAAGGGCTCTGCAAACTAGCTCCTAGGCAGTGCTGGTCTAACCCTGGGAGAGCAGCCAGCTGTGGTGCGAGACATACCTCGTTAGGAGTGAGCTTGTCCTGGGGTGTCTGTGGGGACATGGTGGGTGTCGGCTGGCTGGAGGATGGGGAGGAGGAGGTGGAGGAAGTGGAGGAGGAATGGCTTTGCTGTAAGAGATCTGGCAAGAGGTGAACGCGACCGGCAAAGCCATTGCTCTCATGATGGCTGGCGCGCTTTTGGTCAACTGCGCTCTGCAGAGAAAACAGGCACACTGGTCTCGCTCGCGCGCCGCTGGCATTGCCGAAGACCCTACTGATACCTGACTGCTGGCGGTGCTGTGTGACTCTCAACTCTGTTACGTCATCAAGGGACGACTGGAGGAAATCAGCCTGAGCTGCTCACGCTTCCTCGCCAAATGCCTAGGCTGAGCCAACAGAATTCACGGCACCGTATCTGGTGACCGCAGAACCCAAACAGCGGGTGTTTCATCTGGTTTACCTGCCACAGGAGCTGCTGTTACCAAAACCACTGGCTTTTCTCTTTCCTTTTTAAATCTGTCTAAAGCTCTAGAAAGGACCCGTCACTTCTTTGAATCCTGGTCTTGTCCGGACCAGGCCCTTCCCGCTTTCCATACGAATGCACTGCCAGAGCATGAAACACACTCAGGGAAAAGTCCAAAGTGCTACACAGGTGCCCTGCTCCACTTAAATGAGAAGCACATCCCTTCCTTCCATCTGAGCTAAGAAATGAACAGACCCTTGTAAAACTTGGTAATCCAAACGGAGCACACCTGGGTGGCACACCATTTAATATTCAACGAGGGAGGAGCCTAACGCCCGGAGCATAGAAGAGAGGCGCCCCCCCCCCCCCCGCTCCGGCTCCCGGCCCCCGGGCAGCTCCTTCCTGCCTGCCTAGCCGGCTCCCGCCACAGACCCCCGGCCTCGGAGCCGAGAGCTCCGCGCAGACCCCCGCTGCCCGGCTGCAGACCCGCTGCAGGCCGTGGCGTGCCCCCTGCGGCTTCTCTGTGCTCAGATGCAGACCGTGGGGCCCGCGGGCTGCTGGAATGAGGGCTGCCGCGTGACATGCAGGCGAGCGGGGCGGGGGGGTCCCCGCTGGCCACCTCGGGGCATGCAGCACCCGACGCTACCCTCCGGGTCTCTTGTTAGGTGAGAACAGACGATGATGTAGAAACAGCATGAGTGAGTGAATGAGCAAGTGGGTTAATGACTACAGGAGAAGCTAGCCTCCAACGAGGAGAGAGGACGCGGGTACCTGGCGGACAATCAGGGTGCCCTCCTTGGACGGGGTCATGGCTGGTTCACTCTCCACGTCGTCGTGGACAATCATCGTTTTCACGGACTCCGTCTCACCGTTGCTCAAGTTCAGAGATGACCTATTGAGACAAAATCCAGACGTGAAGGGCCATAACCCACGAGCCGAGGATATACCGTTGAGATTTTTCACCTTCTCGGAGTCCTAAGATGAGATCGGGCTACAGGCATAAAGTTTCCTCTAGGGAAATGAACTGCCGTTTCCCTTTTTTCACAGCCTCAAATTAAGAGGAAGAAATGAAACACACGGAGTACTGGGAGAGGCCCTGACATGCACACACACCAACGAAGAGAAGGGGGAAAACAGAAAGGCCGTCTGCTGCTGACTGCACGACGGGGAAACGTTAACTGTTCACAGGATCAGAGGACAGGTTTTCAACAACTGGCCCCAAGTGGACAGAAGGCCCGGTGGGGACACACATCCCCCCTGAAGCAGGGCGGGACTGACGCGGCTCGGGCGTCCTCCGGCCCCGAGGTGGGCTCCTCGGGGCCTTCCTGCTCCACGTCGTCGTCCTCCTCATCCGTCGTCCCGGACTCCTCGCTGGACGACGAGTAGTCTGTCACCTTGTGCGGCGGCCGCACGTCTTCCGCCGCTCGGAGCTCTCTGGCCAGGGCCGTCAGGTCCTAGTGCAGGAGACAGAAGAGAGGGTCAGGCGGGAGAGCGACGGGGAAACAGCGCAGGGCCAAGCGCTTCGTTCTCACTATCCATCAAACGGCCGCGCCAGCTTTGCCAAACTGCCTTGCAGGATGTTTACCGGTATCATGGAGGGGAGCTCTCAAAGCTTTCGATAGAAAAGACGAGACCAAGAAAAGTCAAAAAGATAAAACAAAAGACAGAAAAGGTTTTTTTAAAAGTCCAAGGTGGTGGGGCTTCCCTGGTGGCGCAGTGGTAGAGAGTCCGCCTGCCGATGCAGGGGACACGGGTTCGTGTCCCGGTCCGGGAGGATCCCACGTGCCGCGGAGCGGCTGGGCCCGTGAGCCATGGCCGCTGGGCCTGCGCATCCGGAGCCTATGCTCCGCAACGGGAGAGGCCACGACAGTGAGAGGCCCGCGTACCGCAAAAAAAAAAAAAAGTCCAAGGTGCTGTACACAGTGCAAACCTCACAGCCGTTAAAAAAAAAAACAAGAGCCGAGAGCATTCTTCTCCGGCTATAAAACTCTGGATCAACAGCTGTGTGCACACAGACCTTGGTAGTGTGTTATAAAGACGCCCGCCCCGTGACAAAGTCTTCTTTTGAGGAGATTTTGTGGAAAGCAAGATTTTAGTTAAACAGGGGTGATTTCAAGTACTTATTGGGTGAGGTTTTTAACTCCAACTTTTACTTTTAAAAATTTCCAACTCGCAGAAAAATGAGAGTGAAGTGAGCACAGGGTACGGCTCACATCTGGCTTAACCGAGGGCCAACAACTTGCCACGTGCATGAACAAAGTTCCTGACGTGTGCTGTGAGAAAGCACTGCCGTGTGTCTGGCCGTGGGAAGGCAGCTGGGCAGGCTACCCTGCCGCTGCCTCGAGCATGCACGCTGGAGGGGGAAGCGGCCCATGGTCAGCGCCGCTGTTCACGAGGGCTTCAGTTCCCTTTCCTCTTCTACATGCAGACACTGTGAGACCCGATCGACTATCTAAATATAACTTCCGAGCTTGACTATGATCTCTATTCTACATTTTCATACAGAAATTCAACGTACGTATCTTTCCACTTAAAATTTTCACTTAAAAAGTAGTGGTTTTTTGGAAGGCAGGCTATGTGGCCACTCTTCCTTCTCCTTCTGGCGTCGCTCCTTCTCACCAGTTAAGAACACGCTTCTTTCCTTGGAGCCTGAGCCTCTGAGACAAGCGAGCAGGGACTGGCCTTGAGTCCTGCTCGCGACTTCCCGAGAACAGCTACGGCTTTTTGTTAAAGTGACTCTAAAGGGCCGTATTTAATAATAAGAATGAACGCATGCAGCAAATTTGGGGTGTTAAAAAACATGCAGCCAACATTCAGGGTTTCTAATTCTAGAAGAGAGCAAGCTGAGGAAGGAAGAGGCATGCAGGTCGAATGCAGGCTAAAGTTAGAATGCTGCTCCGACGCTGAGGTGTTCAGACGGGGCTTACCACTTCGCCCTTCGGTCAGCGGGGTCCCATCGAGCCAGAGAAGCCATCGGTGAGGAGGAACCCACAGCACAGGAAGCAGGGAGGAAAGAAGGGGGGAGGGGGGCACAGAAATCAATGCAAGCGGGAGACAAAACCACCCCAGCAGGCTCAAACCCCCAGTGCGCCCAGTGACGGGCAGCTACTGCGTCGAGGACTAAGGAGAAGAGGAACAGCCACGCCGCCGCCCCACGTACCAAAGGGCAGCATTTAAACCATGGGAGAGTTTAAGAAGGTGGTGGAAAAACGTCTCTTCCAAAAGCCAGTATTTTAGATGCCCACTCATCAAGAGCATGTAAAGCTTGATGCCAAGCAAAGAGATAGAAGGCTTTTCTTTCTTTTGTATTTTTTAAATGACTAAGTGGCGGGGGGATGGGGGGCAGCGGCACAAGTGGGCCAAGGTTTACCGCTTTCCTTATAACCCCTCAAACCTGCGAGACCCCACAGGGAGGCCTGCAGGCCGCGCAAGGAGAAGGCTTTAATAGAAAGATCTCACTCGAGTCTGAAATGAGTAAAATGGATTTTGTGCAATTCTTACAGCGGGCTTGAGAGGTCTAAAAACTTCCTTTTTATCTTCAGGTTTTTTTGCTGCATTTTCGAGGCGCTGAGACGGCGAGCCCTCAGATTTGGATGACGCTGTGAAGTTCAGAGACAAGAAAGGCCGAGTCACGTAAACATCTGAGTGTGGGCCACGAAGCCACCCAGCCCCCCGGCCCCCGTCCTCTCCCCTCATTAGCCTTGCTCACAGCAAGGTCTCCACGCGCTGGTCTGAACCCCGGGGTTTGTGACTCCTTCCCGAGAACCCTCGACTGTCACACTGCACTAACACATGTTCACAACTCCTTGTGACGTTACATCAATAACACAGTAGAGGGAATTTCCACTAATCTATTCTTATGAGTAGGTTAAGATAACCAATACTGATGACAATATCGATGGAGTTTAGACTCAGAAGAGTGGGTTCAAATCTCAGCTTGGATATTTCGCTAATCACCTTGGATGAGTTACGTAAACTCACTGATCTGCAGTTACTTGAATGTGTAAAATGGAGACAGTATATACCCATCTCCTGGGGTTACTGTAAGGATTAAATGAGACAGTGCATGGACAGTACTCAGCATGCGTAAGCTCTCAAAACCTCACTCTTTACTATTAAAATTATGATGACTATTATTAGCGTCACTAGCAAACCTACACTGAAACACTGTTTTGTATTCATAATATGCAGCTGTGAAAAATCACAGGTCTTTTCCATGACTGAAAAGGATTTCCAAAATACAGCCAACCCTTGAACAACACGGGCTGGAATTTCGAAGGTCCACTCACGTGTGGTTTTTTCAACAGTAAATAATTCCGTACTACAGGATCCACAGCTGGTTGGATCCATGGGCGTGTAACCACGGATGCAGAGGAACCGGGCCGAATACAGATGTGGATTTTCAACTGGTGGGGGGTACCCCTAACCCCTGGGTGTTCAAGGGTCAACTGTACTGACTGGAGCCCGATACGGTGAACAGGCACAGGGAAAAGGAAAGGTAGGCATCCTACATCTCACTCTGAAGCGCTCCCCGGAGCCGCTCTGAGACCCAGGGTGGGAGCCGGGCTGGGATCCTGAGTTGCTGGACCCCGAGGAGCTGCCACTGCCAGGCCTGGGCACCAGCTTCTCCACTCTCTCCCATAGCAGCCTGGGCTCGATGCTGCTGTTGGAGAAGACGAGAACAGCTGATGCGTTATCCCAAGACGCAGGGTCAAATCATAAACATGCACACCGTGTCATTCGAACGCAGGGATAATGAGAAAATCAGCCTACCAACAGCATTTAACGTGAAATTCACCAAAAGTTACAGTGGCATTATTCATTGGTTTTATCTCAGATATCTTAACAAACCCAAAATGCTAAAAGACATTCTACCATTAGCAGACGAATCTTCTCTGGGTGTGAGAGGAAACGCTACTGTTTGGTCTAGAAGTGTCACTAGTTCTGTCTCAGCTACAAACTCAGTTTCTTACTATGAAAAATTCCACTTACATAATTACACACAAAATCAAACTACACACAAATTCCCAGTACTGACCACCACCCGTCACGGCTCTCAAGAACTGACACTTAGGCAGTATGCTCGTTCTTTCGTGCTCTGGGCTGGAAATGTGACCCCACATGGGCCACGGTGTATCCCTGCCGTCGACACACCACAGCATGAGTTTTCTAGGTAAGAATTAACACACGGACTCGGGCACAGGAGAACCCCGCAGCCCACCCTGACCACTAAAGGCTCAGAAAGCTCTCTCTCTGCAGCTTCTGGGCTGTCACCCACTCCACTTCCTCATGTTATATACCGAGACACCAAGTACAGAGGTTCAGCGATGACCAGAGTACAAAACACTCAAGACGACCTTTCCTTCCTCTGAAACAGTGCTTGCTGGTCGACGGAACGGAGGTGATGACAATATGCTACCGCTGGGAATACGGTCGCCACCGGCTACGTGAGGTAAGGAGCCCCTGGAATGTGGCTAGCTCAGCTAAGGAAATTAAGTTTTAATTTTATGTAATTTTAATTAACTTCAATTCAAATATAAGTAGCCTCATGTGGCTAACAGCTCCCATATAAAACCGAATGGCTCCAGAACCTGAAAAATATTTTGTGGTTAATTCACGAGTTTCTTGCCAACTCTGAGTCAACCACTCCCTTTCTTCCGTAGCCTGTGTGTGATTTCCGTACACTCCCGGAGCCCCCAAACATCCTTTGCGTAGCAAGCCCTCTCGGGTTACAATTCCCTTAGAATCCCCCCTTCCCTGCTGTTCCTTCCTGTTACTCTCACTGAGGCAGGCAGTTTTCACCTTAAAGCTGCTGCAATACACAGTCAGATTTAATCTCTCTTCTCACCGCAGATCAATTTGATGTCATTCATGTGAATGGACTTCACGGCATTTCCTTTATACACGGATCACCTCTTTGCCCCAGAACTTCCACGTTTATGAGCATTTTTACGCAAGCAGACGGTATAAGACTGCAGGACACTGTGTAGTAAATCTGCCCCTAAGCTTCGCTCTTCTCTTACCTGGTGGAGTTTCTCTGACCTGCTTGGCTGTTTTGCTGCCCACTGCCCTGCAGCGGGGAATCCCGACGGGACAGGACGGGGGACCGGGACGTCGTTCTCACAGGAACCTTTGGGTACAAAATACAGCAATTAAATTACTGAAAACATGAGGAGGAGAAGAAAAGACTACTCCCTACCACACATGTCTCTAAGGCAGTCCTAGTTAACTTAGCCTTGCTATCACCGACCTACCCCCAACCCCTGATCCTTCTCTGCCCTCCAGTGATACAACAGAAGAGTAGTCCAAGCCATCAAAGGCACTGGGACAACCTTTCTATGCTCCTAACCACATTTAAATGATGTTGGCACTGAAGCTTGGTGGCAGGGCACGTACAAAGCGTCTTACTGAGATAATGTGAGAATCAGGAAAACAGGCTCAAAGAAACCAAACAATGGCCTACAAATGGATCAGCGAGAAACGAAGAATGTAGGAAGCAAGAAAATACTCAGAGGAAGCAAATTCCAAGTGGAGGAAAAATAAAATGTGTCTTTTTGTTTAATTTCAGCGTTAAGTAATTACCAAACCAAAAATTGTAAAAACATGGAATTAAAAAAAAACACCCAAACAAAAACAAAAATCCCTCAATTAAAAAAAAATCATTTTTTGAAACATTTATGTTAATTTTTTCCCTTATAATACCTTTTCTGAAAATTTTGATATTAATTAATGGTGCAAAGTAATTGACAGCTTTTGTATAAACCTAACACGACAGCTGCTAAAACAAATTTTGATTCGGTCTGTTCTAGAAGCGCACCCTTTATAGATGTACTCTTAAGTTATTCTGGTACCTTGTGCTTAAGTACAGAGTCAGCGACAGCAATGAAAAGGTAACTGGCCGATGGCTGAACCTAACTGCCTCACTATGGAATTTTCTCCCCACCGTCAAAAGTTCCTCTGCCATTGCCCCTTAATTCTGGTGACGTCACCACACCCTTAATTGAAATAAATAATTTTTAAAAAATAACAAAAAGGAAAAAGAAGCACACATCTGTCTTCCTGCTTCTTACCCTTGGAGGCACCTCGTCACTGTCTGATCTAGACCAAGCCTTTTGGGCGGGGTCGGGTACCTCCGACTTAGAGTCAGAACTCTGACTTAGCACCTCACTGCGGGAAGGTGGACATGGGTCCTGAGAGCGAAGATGGTGGTGTGCAAATTTGGGAGGAGAAGGGTCACTGAAGGAATGGGATCGCGAGACAGGGGAAACACTGTTCTTGAGAGATGCCAGGTGGGACCACTGTACCTTACAAGAAAACAAAACACAAAACATTCAATGCGTTCTGCAGAAAACGCTTTTCTGGTCAATACCAAATCCAAAGCGGGAGCCGGGGCAACGCACAGGAGGCAGTCAGGACTAGGTCAGCCAAGCAGTACGACAGTTATGCTCTAAGTGGAGAGGTGGTCTGGGGAGCACAATATGTAGAAAAGAACAAATGTACATTTATAAGGAAAACTCTTAATATCCAGACAAATGTTAGAGAGCAGTAAACGTGAAGATTAAAAAAAAAAAAAAAAAAAAAAAAAGCCCCACAGCGCTCCTGTCGGAGGGGCAATGTGCGGCATGCATTTCTGCGTCAAAGCAGCGTGGACAGGCAGAGAGGGAGGAGACCGCAGGACGGACATCGCCACACGTGCAAACCTCTCTACCCACCCTCCCGTTACCTGGCAGGGCAAGACGTCTGACCAAGTAACAATAGAGCCACGTGTTTACTGTGCGAAGACCAACCCCGCACGTTTGGACAGATTCTAAGAGTGTAACTTAAAAACAGCCAGCTTTCCGGAAGATACACCACCGATTTTCCTTCTTTCTTGTCCCAAGTCTTAAAACACTCCAACCCCACAGAACTCCACGTGTCTTTGTATTAGTTAGAAAAAAAAAAGAACTTTGATTTCTTTGTATCCTATTCAGCGCTAGGATTCCCTAAAAGGACTGCTGAGGGGGGTATTACTTCTACTTGACAACTGAAGAAATAAGACAGGTCCTTGGCAGCTGAGTTCATCTGGTCACTCCCAAGTTGGAAAAGCAATCTCTGAAACAATCTGCATTTTCTGGAAATTATACTTTTTGTTTTAAAATAACTGTTCAATGTGGAAATTTACATAATTCTAGCTATACATCTATTACATCATCACATTTAATAAAAACAGGAAATACCAAATCAGGATTGGCTCAACCTTGCCAAGCGTTAAGATCCAGAATTGGTTCCGAAAGAATGTTTTCGTAAGTACAGCTTTTGGCCAAAAGCAACTTTAGATAGAAAAGGGACTCTTTTTCCTGGCCCTACGTTAATTAATCAGCAGTATAAAAAGCAGTCTACACAATTCATGAACTCCTATTTTCTAAACTGTTAGTGGCCACATAAAGATTTTCTATTTACGGTAAGTATAACGTTCATCAAACCTATTTTCCTTGTCCCCATTCCCCTCCCTTTCCCCCTTCATCCTGTCCTGCTTTCTTCTGCATCCTTCTTCTTTCCATTCCTCACTCTCTGGAGTTGCCCAGTGGCTTGTGCGTCAGCTCTTCTGTGAATCAAGACGCTGCTGGTCTCACGTAAACACCAACCTCCCAACACCCGCCGCCCTGCCGAGCTTAATCCTGGGTCTTCTTTTTACTGTAAAACTGCTCCATACCAAGGATCTTTATTGTAAAGTGCATTCAAGTCCTCATCTGGGTTTGTGTGAACACCACCGCTACCACTACCGTCCCCCAATACATGCAAACATCAGTGACAGGTAAACTCGGGCTCAAGGACTTGTGCCCAGTACTCCGGATGACACGGCTGCAGGGAGCAAAATGCCTGAAAGTCAATGATTTTCAGCAAGAGTGGGAACCAGCGTCTTAAGGATCTCTGGGATCTCCGACATGCGTCATCTCTGCTGTCTGCTTTCTCTGCCAGACAGCACGGAGGTCCCCGACCTGGGCGAGGCCGAATGCTGAGGCCGACCCAGTGGCCTCTATCCTGACCTACTTCAGGAAAACCCACACCCAACCCACCGGGCCGTAACCTTTTTTTGGATGTTGAACCTTTTGAGAATCTGATAAAAGGCCCTCTTCCCAAAAATATATGTACATTTGGACAAATCAAAAATATTTTACGTGGAATTTCAGGGCCGCCCACTCGTAGAACTGGCTGGGAGCCAAGGACCCCAGGTTAAGAAAAAGTCTCCCTCTATGTACTTACGACACTAACTTTCTAAAAACTAAACTGAAAAGTCTCTGTATTTGAGTAAGGAGGCACTTGTTTACGAACATCTGAGTCAGGGAAGGCAAAAAGTCAGACAGAAAGAAGAAATCACCGAATCCAGATATTCTTAATAAGTACAACAATCTTTAAAAAGAAAATCCTGTTTTTCCCTATCAACTGAGGCTACGTCCTCTTTAGTCTAAACTCCCTCTGCTAAACTCCTCTCTCTCTAAATGCGGTAACAAACCAAACTGAGCGGTTCAAGCAGGCTGGTGGCTCAGTGAGCCTCTGTGTGCGTCTCCTTGACCCCCAGCCAACTGGCCGTTCTACCTGTGGCTCGGCTGGTCTCTGCAGGGCAGGGTGCACAGACTCGGAGTTGCCATTGGAAAAAGATTCTGATCTGGAAGGCACTGGTGGCTCCAATACTCTGCCTGTCTGCTTAGACTGGGCTTCAGGGGAGCTGTGGTTAGTTTTCCTAAATCTATCTTCCACCTGCGTCAGAGAATTAGAAGACATAACTCAGGGTTAGTAGAAAAAAGCAGAGATACCGAAGAAAGCCTGAAAGTGGAAGGAGTCTAAAAAGAAGTCTTCTGTTTTCCTCAACTACAAGAAAAGAGAGGAGGCACATAACACTAGACTAGGATCTGATGCAGAAGACGGAATATTCATGAAGATAAAAATTTAGAGAGGCAGCCTTTAAAATCTCCCCCGGCAAGAAGTCTAGGATTGCATGTGAAGATAAACTAGGAAAAGAATTAATCTGTCGCAACCAACTAAACCCACGGATTAAAAGAGCGTCGCCAGGAATCTAACACACGTTTCATTCCACGAAAAATAAAGGCACTGCAGAACAAGCAGGACACTTGCTCCCAGAATGTGCCGTGTGAGGGCCGGCATGGCGGGAGGACGCCCCCGCCCGGGCCAGCGTCCCGCACTCTGCAGCCCGCCTGGCCCACCCTGCCAGGGTCCGAGGAGCGGTCCTGCTTCATCGCATCCTCCCTGGGAAGCTCTGGGAGCCCAGACGCCCCAGTTCAGTAGCAAACCCTGATCACCGAAAAGCCAGTGAATCGGGCCCAGGCAGGCTCCATCCTCGCAGCAGTTTTGGAAAAACGGACGACAGGCCACCCTGCCCATCATTTACAGCACAAGGAAAAATGCTGCCACACAGCCTCCTCTCTTTCCGTCTCTTGGTCAGCGTCCAGGTCCCCCGAGATCTGCAAAGCTCTGAGGCGCTCCGTTCCCCTCTAGACAGACACTAAGCAGAGAAGAGGCCCCGCCCTGTGCCCTGGGAGCGCGCCCGGAACGGCGGGGGCCGTACCTCGCGGGCCCGGTCGGCGGGCTCGTGCTGGGCCTTGGGCTCGGCGCCGTGCAGGCCGGCCTTGCTCCTGTCCGGCGGCGGGGGCGGCCTCCGGGGCTCATGCTGCAGAGACAGGAGATAGGCTTGCTCCTGCTGCAGCTGCCTCTGGAGCCGCTCCGTCTGCCGCTGCTCCTCCAGCTCCCGCCAGCGGCACTCCTTGGGGGGAGAGGGACACTCAGTCCGGGGCCCGGCGCCCGCCTCGCCCCGGCTCACTTCTCCCCAGCCCGGCGTTCACCGACGCTTGTTTGGTGACAGAGCACAACGGCCGGGCTGTGAAATGGCAGGTTACCTGTGGGAAAACCTGACAGCTTGTCGCTAAGCATACTGTCACTGGACAGAGTAAGAGAGAACCCAAGGAAACGCTGGTCTCGGCGGTTTCAAAGGACACTTGGAGTACTCTAGGTACGGGTCCTACGGCACACGCGCCTTGAACCGCCAGCTCTTGGCATTCTAGCCTGTTCACCGAATGCCAGGTGCTGTGCAAAACCTCGTCTATCTACCAAACGAGAACAGTTAGCTCAGCAACGGGAAATAAAGAGGTAAACAGAAGCCGCCCCGACGTGGGCCCGGCCCTGCCCAGCGGCGGGGGCCTAGCTACGGGACGGGGCCAGCGCGGGGCGTTACCAGTAGCATGGCCTGCTCCTGGAGCAGCTGTTGCTGAAGGAGTTCCAGGTGCCGCTGCTCCTCTTCCAGCTGCCGCCTGATATACTCCTGTCACACAGAAACCAGCCGGCAATCAACGGAGCCCCGAGGAAAGCACCAGAGCCACCTGCTGGGGCGCCCAGAGCCGTCCGCCCGATCATATGGGGTAATCCACTGAGCGATCAATGGCTCAGACAAGCCTACTGCCGAGGATTTCCCCAAGAGCTTGGAATTAGTCTCTAAGATCTAAAGAGTCTAATAAATGATGACACGCACTCAGCGATGGTTGGTGTGTGTGTGTGTGTGTGTGTGTGTGTGTGTGTGTGTGTGTGTGTG
>NW_021703775.1:4874247-4874962 GCF_005190385.1 Monodon monoceros
TGTGTGTGTGTGTGTGTGTGTGTGTGTGTGTGTGTGTGTGTGTGTGTCTATGAGAGAGATAAAGGGAGAGAGAGAGGGAGAGACAGAGAGAAAGGGGAGACAGGCGTGAGGTGACACGTTTTCAACGGGAAGAGAACGATAAAGCTCTGTAACAACAAAAACACATCCAAAGGACGTTACATAAAGAGGAAAATCCCAACCTTGAAGGTGCATGCATATCTGATGGGCTGGAGACCTTGATCTATGACAACAGATTAGTCTCTAGCAAGCCCGTATCAAGAATATTCTCTCCCAACTCTCAGGATTTTGGGGGAGGCTCAAGTATGAAATAGGCGTGAAATCACTTCGAAAAGTAGGAACATTTTACAAATAAAAGACATCTATCTCCTTCTTTGTCAACAGGGGAAAAGCTCACTGCTCTGGAAGAGGAGTAGATCGAGGGGTCTGGGAGGAGAAATTTTATTTTGAAATTCAGATTATTTATTTACAGTGTCTACCGCTGACTGAGGTGCACACCTTAAGATAAAAGCAGTCATACATCTGGGCCGAACAGGAGTTTTAGTTAACCACTCGTCCTGGCAGAGAGAATGCTGGGCAGAAATCATGACAAATTTCCTCAGGAACTTTTTATCTTACAAAGCAAATTTAGCCCAAAAACGCCAATCTGGGGTAAAGTGTATCCACAGGGCCGCTGGCAAAGCCCCCCCCCCCCCCC
>NW_021703775.1:4874972-4977440 GCF_005190385.1 Monodon monoceros
GGTAAAGTGTATCCACAGGGCCGCTGGCAAAGCCCCCCCCCCCCCCCGCCCAGTTCCAACCCAGGCTCCAGTCCCGGGCCTGGAAGCCCCACCCCAACCCCGACGACCGAGAGGACTCCGACTCCCAGCTCCCCTCTTCCCGAGCCAGACAGAGCTGAACCACAGCTGCGAGCTCAGGTCACTATATCACTGGTTTTCTGCCTTCACATCACAGGGACAACCAGACAATGACACATGTACACAAACATGCACATTCATGCAGAAATGACAGGTTCCTACAGCACGGCTGACACGGGGAGTATTTTGGAATAAAACTGACTTTTGATGCTATTTTTATAAAAGAAGAGGTGAAGAATACTTGCTATACACAAAAGCCAATGACTCCCTTAGAACACTGAAGGTTAGTATTACATTCACACCCTCTTCTCCCAATCAAGGTCAGAGAATTATCCCTCCGTGACTTAACTGTTTCAAGTTTATGTTTTCTCCTCTTTGTAGTCCCCAAGTATAAATCAGAACATGAAAACTAAACTAAACGCACCACAGTTAACAGGCCAACAACGTCAGTAAAGTAAGAGAATCACTTAAATTTCAACAGAAAAATAGTATGTAGATCCGACACTGGGAAACCCGAGGCGAAGGAGAGTAGCGGAATGACCAAATTTGGAAGCTAATACCATTGTTTACAAGCATTTTAAGTATGAACTTCAGCTGTCATTTAAATTGGTGCCCCCCCCTTCATATATTTTTTCCTTGTTCAAAGCTCATAACAAAGAGTGATCAATTCAAAGACATGACGGGCAGAGAGGCTATGATGGGATTCACACGGACAACGCAGACAACAAAAAGCACAACTTCTGCTTGCACAGGTGGTTCAGGAATCAAGACTCCTAAAGGCAACTTTATGTGATGTTAATAACATGCTGCAAATATCGCTAAAATCTGATCGCTTTGGGCTAATGTTATCAGCTGTTCTAACGTCACGCATGTACGTGCTGAATTATATGCAAATACATCTTAAAATATTCAGTTAGTCGCTGGATACTTCCAACACTTCTTGTAGGAAGTGTCTTACAGTTGGTTTTAAATTTCATTAGACACATTCGGAAATCTTTCAGGCCTCATACTAGTGGAGACCACCCTGCTGGTTTCAAGAGCTTTCTAAAGTGTACCGATTTCTGTATCTGTCGGTAGAGACAAGAGATTCAGTTTGTTGAAGTGAATATGCTTCCAACCGTGCTTCTGCATTTTCAGACTAAAGTCCTGAACACGTGTGCACACGCGTGCATGCTTTTTGCCCCGGCTCCCCCAGCTCCGCACGGTGCCAGCCCCCACGGTCCCGGCCGGAGCGCCCCCTGCGGACCCACCTGCTCCCTGTCGACTCTCCTCTTGTCCTCCTCCGCCCGCCTGCGCTCCTCTTCCTCCTGCCGCCGTCTCTCCAGCTCCTCCAGCCGCCTCTTCTCCTCCTGTTCCCGCCTCCGCTGCTCGCGCTCCTGCTGCCTCCTGGCCTCCCGCTCTCTCCTTTGTTGCTACGGAAGTAAAACGACCCAGTCAGCGGACTCTGCAGCCACGGCACGGCACGCAGGATGGTCTGCTGACCAGTTACGGGGAGAGGCCAAGGGGGAGAGCTCGTGGACTCCACCTGCACCGGCCACCTACTTGCACACTGCCCCTCCGCTCACACACACCAGCCTCCTTGGAAGTACCCGTCAGAGCTGGGTTTCACGTGCTATCAGTTATTCCCCGTTCTTCGCTGAAGCACAGCAGTGAGGGGACAGGGAATGCTGTATCCTTCAGTATCACTAACAGGGTTACCCCAGGCCCTTAAGTCAGAAGAAAGAGAAGAGAAATGAATACAGGAGAACAGAAATAGCGCAGAGAAAGGAGAGAAATACTTAAAAGAGGAAAAAGGCAGCACACATCAGGGAGAGAAGAAGTGACACCAACGAGAATAAGAGACGCTATTATTATTACCATGAATGTATAGACTGCCATGAGCACAAGCTCACTCTGTGTCTCGCATGGTGCTAAGTATCTAACGGTCTTCCTTCCATGTCCTTTACCTAATACGATTCTCATGACAAACCTAGGAAGCACTTCACTCCTACTCCACAGAGGAGGAAACAGATTCAAGAAGAGAGAAGTGACTTGTCCAGAGTCACCTGGGCGGTAAGCCCCCAGGTCGAGGTGCCACTGTGCCTCCCAACGTCAATCAGACAGCATCCTGCATCCCATCAGCAAGTGCAGAAGGTGCTGTTGAGTCACCAGACTCGCTCCGACAGCCTTTCCTAACGCAGACCATCTGTCAACCCCTCGGTACCTGGCAGCGTGACCCTGGGCACACGTCTGGCCCCTTCTCATCCAGTCCCAGACATCTATCTGTCAGTAAAGCACTGCCACCGCGCAGAGTATAAATCAACCAACTCCTCCCACAAATGTGCAGAGTGCTGGCCTGCAAAGTGATGCAGCCACTTTGCAGCCCCCCTGGGATGGAGAGGTGCCCCATCTCAGCACAGCGGCCGCTGGCTGCAGACTGCTACTCAGCACCTGAAATGTGCCCAGCACATGAGGGAGGAACTGAGTTTTTCGTTTTATTTTACTAAAGTTAATTTACATTTAAATTGTCTCTAGCACAGCTCTAGAACCACAACCACAAGAGAGGAAGGCAGGTGGAGACTAACAATTCCCCTCAAAGTCAGTCAGACAAAAGGAAAACAGAAGAGAGAAGAAAGGCAACCAGTGTCGACCACTCAAAACTCCCCCTTAGCTTTTCAAGCCGATCAGATTCAAGCGAACAGGTCAAAAGAGGCAAAGAGTACCATACACTGAATTTTACCACCTTTAGGTAACAACATGACTTGCTTATGAGCCAAGGTCTCACAAGCAGTGAACTGTCAGAGGACCGTCCCCCTCGGAAAGGTCTGGGCTTTCCCTTTCCCTCCCCACCTCCCGGGGGAGATGATATGTTTGCCAGCAGGCTCTACAGGCCAGCAAGGCAACCGGAGTTGAGGGGAAAAAACAAAAAAACACACCCAGAACTTTTATGTTCTTATACTCCCAGCTCATTCTTTAAGATAGCTACTTTTGCATGTTTCATAATGTACGTATCAGTACAATACAAAATTACTAGATATATCTCTATCAGATACATGCTCAATTTTTTTTTTTAACTGATGGAATGCAAGATTCAAAACCTTTCTGGGCCGCTGCACTGCGCTAAACAACGCCACGTGACCACAGACACCGCCGCAACAGCCTCCGAGATGCACCCGCTGCCCTGTCCTTACAGACCACACAGGCTACCGAAATTCTTTAATTTTTAGGAACGATGCTGAAGGAAAGGTGCCACTTAGCCCCCTGGGATCACAAAACAAAAAGAAAAGCCGTGGCTTCACTTGCTTTCTCCTGTCCTGTTATTTACAGAATCTTGAAAAATTCTTTAGTTCAAAAAAAGCAGAGCTGACGCCTTGGCTGTTATCAGCAAGGACTCTTCCAGAAAGAGCCAGACAAGGAGAAAAACTGCAGTGAGAGTCCTGGAAGCTGCCACGCTGCCCTGGAAGCAGGGCTGCACTCTGGCCGCCACACAGCCGTTAAGTCCAGATGCGGCCAAGTGTCCACCTCACACCAGCCTCGAGGTTCAAATTTCTGTCTCCAGAGGAGACAACGGGAGATTGCAAAGGAAGAGCAGAGGGAGGGAGTGAAGCAGCGCGGGAGCTGGCTTCCCACACACTGGCCCCTCACCAGCAACTCCAGCTGCCTCGGCCTACCGAGCGCAGGGCTGACCCTGGTCCAGCCCACGCCCAGGAGCCTTCTCAGCTCACCCCCTGCCTTGCACCCCTGAGCTGTGGTCACCCGGAGTCCCGGGGAGTGACGGGACCCCGTGCACATCCTCTGGCGCCTCAGTGAAAGCACTCATTCTTACACCAGGCAGGAAGCTCCAACATGGTGAAATGTGCAGAATCCATTTCGGGGGGTTATTTCCAACTACACTGAGGGCAGGGCTCCCAGGCCGGTGGGAAACCTTGACTTCATCTAACTAAATGCTACTAAGAATTTTTAACTTTCAATTTCAAATGCCCTTACAGGTAGCCTTTTCCATTTTCATTTGTGTTTAAAAATTGTTAATCAAAGTACTAGACTTTAACCATCCTCAAGCCATAAGATATACATCTTTGTTAACACCCTTTCTTTTATTTATTAACATTTGCTATGTTGCCGCCCCATGATCACTTACATCTAAAATGCCATGGTGCCTTTTTGATTGTTGTTAACTAGTGACTACCTGGAGAATAAAAATCTGAGGCCAATTTTTAAAAATTTAAAAGAATAAAATTTATATTTAAAAGAGTAAATAAATCTATGTTATTTTCTCCAAAATACATACATACATACATACATACATGCATAAATAGTAAAAAAAAATTGCCTTATTCTTGTTTGTTTGCCTGTTTTTTCATGGGCCCATCATAGCATCATCTGTAAAGTCTACACCATAAGACTCCTTTCCATATGGTCAAATGGGTCAGGTATTCTTTCTTTCTTCTAGAGATTAACCCTCTCACAGCCTTTTCTCTTCTCCTGGGCCAACCTAAACAGGCTGCTCTCCAGGCATCCCATCCTTCTGCCCACCTGCTTCCTAGGAATACTTCTGGACCCTCTCCTGTACAGGATCCCCTGTCAACTTCTCTCTTATTTGCTGGAACACATCCTCTAGTCGTTTCCTGAGGAAGCGTGAAGACAAGTAGAGGACTTGAGAGACTCTGTAGGTCACAAAAGCTCTGCTCCTATGCTGTGCATATACTTCTGGCCGGGGGCAATAACTTCCCTTCAGAGTTGCAAAAGCACTGGTTGGTGTGTCACCTCCTACTTTCTGATGTTGCTCTGGAGAATGCGAGCCCATGTGGATCCTTGACACTTAGTACCAGCCACACCCACACCCCTCTATGTGCTCCCCTGACAGCAGCTTTTACCATCCTCTTTTCATCCTTGAGTTTCTAAACTTTCAAGATGATGTATGTGCCTCTGAACGGCGTCTTTTCTCATTCGCTGGGCTGGGTACTCAGTAAGCCTTTCAATTCAGAAATTATTTCTTAGTTCTGGAAACTTGTCTTGAATTCCTGCTGCATATTCTCCCTCTGGTGTTCACTTCCTGGACCATTTGTTAAATGGGAGTCAACCCACCTGGATTGATTCTGTTTTTCTTCTGTTCTAGTCCCCCTAAACTTACCTTCTCTCCCCACTTTCTGGGAGTTTGAACTTATTAAAAATTTTTAAAACTTTTTTCTGAATAGTCTTGTTTCATGATTTTTATATCTTCTCTCTGTAAGGATATTAAGATTTCTGTGCATGTGTACATGTATGTGTGTGAGATATTTTCTCTGTTCCCTACATTGTCTCTATTTCCTTCACCCTCCTTTTGCTATGTGTCTTGGAATCTTTCAAGCTAAAGATTTTTCTGCGTCCTCAATCTCGGGCCATCTAGTGACACGCAAGGCAGTGAAAAGCAAGCTGTCAAGCGGTGGCTGTGAAGCTTCCAAGTCAGGTGACTGTGAGGCAGCGTGACCTCTTCCCTTGGGCGGGTGAGTCTCTGAAGAGAGGGATCTGTGTAGTACTGAGTCCTCAGGTGAGGAGAGGGTGCAGTGGATGGGGGCGCCTGGAACGCGCGTGGCACCAGAGGACGGGCTCCAGGCAAGGTGGGCGCGCTTACCGTCATGCTCAACAGCACTTAGCTCTCCACGGATGCCCTCGTGTCAGCTTCCCTCTCCACGGCCTCAGCTGTGCCCGAATCTCCGCTGCTCGCCTGTTCCGGGTGGCAGGTGTCGGCTGAGAAGGGGGAGCAGAGCAGCCTGCTGCAGGGGATGAGGGCCCACTGCTCACATATACCTGCTTCTGGCCCCCTCGCCACCTCCCATGTTGGACTCTCTTCCAGCACTGGCAGCATCAACCTTCCCACGGTCTACGCTCTACCACAGACTCACGTCCACAACTGGGCTTCCGTTCTTGTTCTCCTTGTTTAGGACATCTTCAGTTCTTCGCAGTCATTGCACTGGGATTTCTCAATGAAAGTGTGGTAAACATCAAGTTGTTTCTGTTCAACTCTTTACCAAAGTCGATATAATAAAGTTACTACGTAATTCCTTAATTAAAATAATTTAAAATTATTATATTAAGTTTAATTCAAAACGCATGTCTTAAAATAACAGTAAGCAAACACCTTACAAACAGGGACAGGCTACAACTAACGATCTCACTCGTCAAGTGAAAGCCTCTGAAAGGCTTTTTCTTCTTTGGTCCTGTGGAAGTATCATACTCTTGTTTACCACCATCAACACACAAACAAAGACCATAAGCTCCTTCAAAGTAGGGAGCGTGTTTCGCTCATCTCCACCCCGCTCCCTGTAAATATCCAAGATGCTGTGATTTTCTAATATTTAGCATCTAGAATAAGCCTAAAGAATCCATCCATATCTCCAGGTCCAACCAAATCCTAAAGCCATCTTTTCAGGATCACCTAGTAAGTTGCACAGCGGGCTTGAATAGTCACTGTTAATCTGGACAGAGCCTCACACTTTACACAACACACGCTTTGTGCCTCAGGATGTTCTACCAGGCCCTTTACGGTGGCTCTGGAACTCAAATCAGAGATCTCAAGCCCAAGAATGGCTGTAAGTGTGCAGAACAACTCCTTTCTTTCCAGAGATACAACAAGGACACAAATGCTGATTCACCCATTTGAGAAATATTCATGAAGCGCCATGGGTACACAAAGGTGAATCAGACACAGCCCCTCTCCTCCGAGTCTTATAGGTAAGGCAAGTCACACACTTTTAAAAAATCCACAAGACAACGTGGAACGTGGTAAATTTCCCTGGACTTGCCCACTCAGCAAGTCCTGGTCGGGAGACTGATGGCCAAGGCCAAGAACGATGTAGTTACCGAGTCCTCTTCCACATTATGCTGTAATACTTGAAGCTGTAAATTGGACCAAGAGCAGAAATGTAAACTCCAACCATACAAACCACTACAGTCAGAACAGGCCCTTAACCGGGGTGTGTGTGTATGTGTGTGTGTTCGGGGGTAATTAAAGATTAAAGAAAGCCCTTAGTAAATACCTTAATAGATTACTGATGTGAAAAGCTGGCCTCTTGCAACAGAACTTCAGAAGAAAATGGTCAAAAATGGAACATATATATCATCAGCCATCAGCTAAGCAACATCAATCCACACTAGATTAACCTTCCGCCTGTGATTTCAAGCAACAAAACCCAGGAGACGCTAACGAACATGCCTGCTCAGGTTAACCCCATTAAGAGCAGCAAACATAAATCCTTCAAGGCATTTTCAAACTGTCATTCTTATTTTTTTAAACCATTCTTTCTTTAAAAACAAAATCAAACAAACTGAAAAACTGCATGATGCTGTAGAGTGATTTCCAAATCGCTCAAATTATAGCGATTTCCTTATTACTTCAATTTTTCCAAGCATGCCTGAGTAAATATGTACTTTTCCAACTATGCTTTAATTACATTTAAGTTCTCTTTCTAGATTGGTATTTAAAAGCAATGCTTTCATCTCACAATTCGAACTTTTCTAAACAGGTCATGCTGATAATAGTGGGGTCCATTTACAGACACTCCACTGGACTTACGGGCTTTAACAGAAACTAAACTTTAATAAACCAATCTATTCTTCAGGTTCGACTATTTCCAAGAGCTTTGGAGGTCATGTGGCTGCACGTGTACCAGCAACCCCCCGAGTTTGTTAAGTGCAAGTTCTGATGAACTTTAGTAGAGAAACTGCTAAACTACTTTGCTTCTCCCCAAAGACAACTCTTCCCCATCTTTAGGCAACAAATAACATTTGCTGAATTAAAATAACGCTTACAAAATTTAACTAGAAAAAAAACACTAGACTGGGATGCCAAAAGAACATTTAAGAGCTGAGGACTTCTGAGAGGCGAGACAGTGGCCCTCTGGCAAAAGCAAGGCCCCCCGTGCACAGCACAGTTGGAGCTGAGGGTGGAAGGCACACCCTGTGCTCACACGCACTCGCCGTCAGACACGAGTGAGGCGCCCAGCAGGGGCCTCTGTGTGGGCAGAGGGGTGAGGACACGCTGGGGGGAAGCGGGTCCCCGCACTGTCCTTCTGAGATCTCACAGCCAAGAGACAGACACAGGTGCCTGCCACAGCTCGCTCCATTTTTCTTAGAACGCTCCAGGCTTTCCTAGTGTTACAATTTAGCTTCAAGACGAATCCCACTCCACGCAAATGTTCTTTTCTCTCTCTCTCTTTTTTTTTCTTAAAAGGCATCGCTCTTTTTTTTTTAAAAAAGGCATCGCACCTCCACTGGGCCAGATGGGCTCATTTAACAGGTGAAAGCGCTCCTGCAAGTGCGGAGACCAAAAGACAGCCACGTGCGGCAAAGAAAAAAGGAAGCAAGTGAGGCCTTCCGGGTCAGGGCTCAAACATGGCTCCCCCTACAGAGGTGCAGACTTCCCCTGACTGAGCCTGAAGGTTTGTGTTCAGCATCCGCAGCAGCCCCAGGGCCTCCATTAAGCCCGCCCACGTAGGCCAACACAAACAGGCTCCTCACGAGCCAAGGAGGGTAGGCTGGGAAGTCGGGACAGCTCCACGCCATTAGCCCAGGGCAGGAGCAGTATCGCCTTCAGGGCTGCCCTGCCTCACCCCGCCCCGCCCTGCTCACGGGGGGGGGGGGGGGCGGGGGGGGGGGGGGGGCGGGCGGGGGTTATACACACACACGACCACCCACACCTCCGCCGTGTTGAGCTGAGCTTGGTGCACGTCTAAAGTGCGAAGCCTGGGGTGTCAGACAAAATTTTTTCTCTTGCTTTACTTTGTTTTTAATTTCTTCCACTTTCACCCACCTCTCTAAAACCGGGGTCACTATGGGATCTGCAGAAACAAGAGAGACGAATGTAAGCATGTGTCCTCTTGGTGGAAGAAAAGCAGAGGGAGGAGGTGCTGGTCGCACACCCACACGCGCGCCCCTCTCTGCGGGAAGCTGAGACCCAGAGCACAGGGACTATGGCATCTCCGGGGCTGAAAACTTGGGCAGATCGTAAAGAGAAGGGATTATTGTTTTAAATACCTGCAGAAAAATTCCGACAGTGGGGAGTCTGGAACATCCTACCAGCAGTTCAAGAACAGAAAGGGAGAGGCAAGCAGCAGAAAAGAGGACTCGGCCCTCTAAGTGAAGTCCTTGGCCGGGTTCTAAGTCTGCAGAACCCACAGTCATCTTCACAAACGGGTGAGATGGGGAACACACAGGGAACTGCAGCTCTCCCTTTTTTCGTCTTTTGTTTTTAAGAAAAGGGTAAGTTCTAACCTCAAATGAAAAGTTTTTGTCTCTTATCTCTAATAAAAAGATTATGCAGTTTTTTTTAATGTGCTGTTGTTATAATAGTATCATAGGTTTGCTAAAAACAAATCTTCCCTAAGAAATGTTCTTTCTCTTTTTTGAATCAAATAGCACACCAAACCACAGACAAATTGTATCTTGCTTTTTACTAATGATCTGACAGTCTCCACGAGGTCAAAACTGAAAAATTATGAACTAGGACATAAGTGACTTCAATATGTAACAGGTTCAAAAACATATCCAAAGTACAGCAGCTAACAAAGTCACCTTAACTTAGATCACTAATGGGGTTTTCTCCAGGACGTCTTGTATAATATTTCTATTAAACTTAGACGAGGAATGAGCAGATGTGATCCATGTGTGGATGTCACAGGAATGGGAGGAGTCGGTAGCAGGTACCAAGGCAAGAGTCAATGAAAAGAAAGAGCACAAAACCATTAGGATAAAATGACAGCATGATGAAATAATCTTCACTTCTGCTCAAAAAAAAAAAAAAAAAAAGAACAGAAAAAAGAAAAGACTGGGAGAAAAAGCTGGCCAGGGTGGGGGAAAAAAAATTAGCTAGAGGCAAAGCTCTACCAAAGTGATCCAAAGATGTGATGATGCATCTACCTATAAAAGGTAATAGAGTAATATTAAAACTTTTCGATAGAGGGAGATCATTATCACACGGGGCAATGAATCTGGGTAACAAACTTCGAGTAAGCTGAGAAAACACTGAGCACCCAGAAGAGGAGGATAAGTGTCAGGGGCAGGAAAGGAGGGGACGAAGCCACCAGTGTGAACTCAGCCGCGTGAGCTCAGCACGCTCCCACTTTCCTCCTGGGACCATCCAAAAGCAACAAGAAAAATCAGAAACATCATTTTCAGCAAAACTGGCAGACAGACTTGAAAATATCTACGAGGACTTCCAAGATCTCCAGTTCACACAGGAGCCAAGGAAGAGAAAGCAAGAGAAACAAAGCAGAGAGATCCCGGCGGCAGCAACTCTCAACGGGCACCAAGCAAGAGCGGAGGATGTATGACCACACGGACTTCTTACAGACGAAGGGCCTACGAGGGGCAGACCGCTCCCCCTACCTGCGGCGAGGTTCTGAGACAGTAGGGGCTGCGGAGAAGCCCTTAGCCCCCATACACCGGATCTGATGGCACTTTCAGAGAAAGGAACATCTCCACTGTTTCCCTACAGCCTCGACTTTGGGACCATTTTTTGCCAGTCGCTGATAGAAAGTGATCACCTTTCAGTTTTAAGCATCATTTATCTTTTGAGTGAAGATGACCATCTTTATCTACTTTGTTAATAATAACAAAAGGAATCCCTATTCCTCATACCTTTAATGCCAGTAAAGGGCTACAAATCATTTATGGCACAAATATTCCCAAACCACTTCCTGGGGCCTTAATTACCAGGCTGACAAAAAGGTGCTGGATCACCAAGAAGACCCTGCCTCCATCTGCCCTGATTAAGAGGTTTAAAGAGGTGACTGCGCGTTTGAACTTTCACTGAGAAGCTGAAATTACAGGGCTAACTCAAGCCAGTAAAGTGCCACGTTCTCACTTAGCTGACAACCCTGATTCTCTAGCCTCTATTTAGCTGACAGAACAAATCGCTTTAAAACCTCAGTTCCTCTCCTCGAGCGATCGCTGGCCTAACCCCATAATCCTCACTCCCTATCATGTCCAGGGCCTGGATGATGGACACCTATCTCACTGTCACTAGGCCTGAAAGCAGTTTCCAGGGCCTGTGTTAGAAAGGGGCTCCAGCTGACCCAGTCCTTGATCCTTCAAGGTATAAACCACCAAACTCCCCTGCATCACTGAGCTGAAGGAAGTACAGCCCAGGGTTAGAAAGGACAGTGGAGGATACCGCATAAAGCAGCAGCTAGAAACAGCCACAGCCTCAGAACTCAAGCACTCTTGTGTACTGAGCACACACGGTCCACGTACAGCCTGAAAAACCTCGGAACCACTCAAGGTTTCTGTTATGTTCACAGAGCACTGAGTCTTAAAACATTAGAAGAGAGTTTGCAAATAAACTGCAAAAAGTTACATAAATAGCAACGCTGCCCCTCCCACAGAGCAAGGTTGTGCCCTGTGTTTTCTTCCAAAGCGCTGGCCGGATACTTCCAGTCTCCTTAGTTAGACAGACACTGGTTTTCTAAACCAGGGCAGACTGTGAAGTTTCAGAATTCAGACCATAAACACACAAAACGAAGCAAAGATTCTCCCCACAAAATGTACCCTTAAGTTAACTTGGGAAAAAAGCATGTGTCGTCGTTTAAATTAAACTCCACTGTATAGTATCAACACACGGCTTTACTGTTGTTTGGGGTTCTTTTTCTGGCATGAAGGATAAAGGTGAAACAATAAGATGTGTGAATTAAACGGAAACAGACTACTATGAATGGGAAATCTGAAGCTGTGATATATATAGTAAAAGGCAACCAGGAAACGAAAAAAGACTCTTTTGAGCCCCAGGTGAAACGTAGGGAAATAATGTCTTTGTGAATTAAAAGTGGAAAAGCTGTGGGTAACCATATTACCAACGTTGATAGTATTAATGAATTAAACGAGCAGGTGGGGGACTTCCCTGGTGGCGCAGCGGTTAAGAATCCGCCTGCCAATGCAGGAGACACAGGTTCGAGCCCTGGTCCAGGAAGATGCCATGTGCTGCGGAGCAACTAAGCCCGTGCGCCACAACTACTGAGCCTGTGCTCTAGGGCCCGTGAGCCACAACTACTGAGCCCACGTGCCTAGAGCCCGTGCTCCGCGACAAGAGAAGCCACCGCAATGAGAAGCCCGCGCACCGCAACAAAGAGCAACCCCCGCTCGCCGCAACTAGAGAAAGCCCTCGCAGCCACGAAGGCCACGAGGACCCAACGCAGCCAAAAACAAAAACAAACAAAAACAACGAGCAGGTGGTACAAAATGTGTCCCCCGCCCCAACAAGTAACTAACGCCAGCACTATGGCTAGATTACAGAACAGCATTTGTATCATGCCCAATATAATTCTCTTCTTCAACCCTTACTCTTAAAGGTATCTAAAGTTAAGGAATTTGTAGAAAAGTGTTTTTCCTGTGTACGTATGTTTTCAGAAAAATATGTACACCCCAACTGGGACCCAGAGGCCAAGGGTGGGATGGAAATGAGCTGGCCAACTCAGACCGTAGCGTACACGGCCTCCACGGAGCCGGGGCGACGCCACCTCTGGGCCCTGCGTCCCACACAAACAGGATGAGTGACTGGGGGCAGGTCCCTGACGTTTACAAAAGGGGGGAAAACAGGTCTCGGGCCTCCGGGAGCGCAAGGTCCCGCCGGTGCGCGAGCACATCTTCCCTTCAGAGGGGACCTCACTGGCCAGGCCGGGGAGAGGCACGACCTGCCTCACGAGGCCACGGAGAATGGTCCTTTGGGCATCTGGCCATGCCTGTGAACAAAGACCGGGACCCCGGCTCTGGCCCACCTCTTCCAGCCGTCGCCGCTGCTCCTTCTGCTGCTCGATCCGCTTCTGTCTCTCCGCCAGCAGCTGCCTCTTGTATTCCTCCTGCTCCCGGAGCTGCTGCTCCTGCAGGAGCTGCTGCCGCCTCAGGGCCTCGGAGCGCTCCTTGTTCTCCTGCTGCAGCCTCAGGAAGTCCCGGCGCAGCGTGGACTCGCCAGGCACGTTGACGATGGAGCTGCAGGAGGAAGCGGGGCTCTAAGGGGCGCGGGCCACTCCACGCCCACGCCCCGCCTCTCCCGAGCTCCTCCCAGCCCAGGACCCAACGAACTAACAAATCCACGGGGGTAACGAGCCTTCGGCTCAGTAGCATCACCCCTTCTTTCACCTGTCTCATAAATATCTTAAAACTCTGTCCTGGACGTTTGACAGGACATCTCCACATGGGACTCTCACATCAACTCAAACTGCGATGAAGAGCTGAAACCACCTCCTGCCACACGTCGTTAGACCCTCCGTGACCGCCCTGCTTCCCACCAGAAACAGCAGCATCACGTTCCGGGATTGCCCGGGCGGTAATACCAGAACAATCTCCAGCACTGGCCGTCCCCTCGCCTTCTCCACGCGGTCCAGCATGCCTTGTCAGCTCTCCCCTCCCACTCTCTCTACTTGCAAGGCCGGCGGCTGAGCCCAGGTGGGTCCCGAGCATGAGCCATCACACAGAAAAATTAGCATCACTCCTAGGTGGTCTCCCGGCTGAGAGTCACTTCTCCGCTTTCAAAACTCCCAGAACGAAGGGCAAATCAATCTTCCTAAACTGCTTCTTTCATTGTGTCGCGTCCCTAACCCTAAACAATTATATTACTGCTCCTGCAATCAGGTCGCGTCCCTAACCCTAAACAATTATATTACTGCTCCTGCAATCAGGTCGCGTCCCTAACCCTAAACAATTATATTACTGCTCCTGCAATCAGCTCAAATTACTCTAGAAGTTTTAGCCTCTGATGGATTCAAATCTTTTATGTAACTATGGAGTTTTTTTCAATAAATTCTCTTCTCTCTTGATATGCTCTCTTCAAACTCCCATTCTCTGCACACAGGTCCCCCCAGGTCTCTCGAACCACCGTCCCTACCCTCCTTCTGTCTAGCTAGTCAGCTACGTGTAGCTGCAGCTTGAACACCAGGCAGGCAAGACCATTATCAAAGACTTTAAATCCTCTCTTCCCTGATTAATGAGTCGCTGTGAGGTTCATGCGACCACATCTTCAAGCTTCTGCTTCACTGTACCTCGGGGAGCCAGAGATGACCGAAGCGACTACAAAATGGATCAGGACAGAATGCACGCCCAATAGAGGCAATGAAATGCCGACGACCACACCGGTGGCAAGAACAAAACCAACCCACCAACCAACAAGTCTTGGGAAAGACTCCAGTGTTTTCAAAGGGGGCCCTGCGAGCCCATGAGCAGGAAACTGTGTGTGTGCAGGCCTGCTTCATACGCTACAAGATGTCTTCCATCCACACCTGCTGGAGCAAGAAACGCCAGTGGCGAGCTCCCCTTCCCCAGGACCAGACACAACCTGCATGTTTCCAATCGACCGGGGGAAGAGGAAGCAATGCAGTCTCGGTAAAGAACCACGGGGTCAGGGCTCCAGAGGCCGAGAATGTTTATAGGAGTCTTTGAAAGAACAGAAGAATGCAAGATACTAAGGCACTTTCAGAGTAACTGCCGACTCCCTCCCGCTGCCCGGGCATCCCCTGCAGCCCCGGCACCCCCGAGGAGCAGGGTCACGAGCGCCCCGCCTCTACCTGGGCTCCCCCTCCTGCTCTGGCACCTCCTCTTCCTCCTCCTCACTCCCGCTGTACTCGTACTCCGTTTCATCTGTAAAGAAAAGGACAAGATAAACGAGTCAGTGCACGAAGCGTGACACCGCGTGTGCAGGTGAGCGTCTCCGAGGGCATCACCGCCCAATGAAAACCGTATATGCTTTGAGAAAATAGTAAAGTGTGTGCAGAACGTGGGGGTAGTAGGGGCGTGACACCGATTCCCACCGTGAACGGTGCTCGTGCCCTGGGCCGGCCGTACTTCCCACAGAAGAGCAGATTCTCTTGTATTCCAGACAGTCCCCTGTGGGATGCACAGCCATGCGGGGGCAGGGCTGTGAGAGGGGCCCCAGAGCCCTTGACACATAAGAAAAGTGGTCCCGGAGCATCAGCAAATTCACAAAGTCCACTCTGATGCCAAAACTCGAAAGAAAGAGATGAACTGCCCAAACCAAGGCAATAAGGAATGTGTCTGGTTACTTTCAGCACTCGGGGGATTGCCCTGAACTTGCTCTTTGTTAGTTTCTTCTTTGGCCTTGAACTTGGAGTGTCAAAAAAAAAAATTCAGCAACGGGTTGCCTGTTATCCAGCGTCCTTCTCTAAAGTTCCTCTTAAGAATTCACAGAACAGGAAGGTCAATGGGAGCCAGAGGCCCCAGAGAAGAAGGTTTAGAGAAGACGGTGGTGAAGCCTGGCCTGCGCGTTGCTGGGCAGGAGGCACCGCTGAATCCAGGCAGGTGGACACAGAACACGTCAGGATAGGAAACCCAGGCACTGGGGACCAAATGGAACCTTACGTAATCAGCAAAGCAAATGTTCATGCTGTGCAGTGAAGACAGAAAAGCAGTCAGGCCTCACCACACCACCCCCATAAAGTGCAGGAAACCCTGGGGCTCCTGAGCAGGAGAGGAACGGGACAGCACATGGACGGTGATGTTCCCAGCTGACGCTCGGAGCCCCCCGCCTGACGCAGACAGAACACAAGGTCCACGATGAAGTTAAAAAGCACGGCCACAAAGATGTGCCCCCGAGGAGCAGGACGGCATCGAGCGCTGACTGGCCACAGTGCCCACTACCCCGTGTCAGCCTGGCAATGCACTGCACAGCGCCGGTCCCCTGTGCTGGAGCCAAGCTGCCCCCTCGGCCCATCCCTGGGCGCAGAGCAGAGACAGACCACTCAAGCCCCGGGCAGGTGGGCACAAACGCGGGTGGGAAAGGAATAATAACCTATTCTGGTTGGCAAAAACCTAAACAACTGTTTTTTAAGATGAAAATAAAAACAGGTTTAATACCTTTCTCTCCTCTCTTCTTCCTGGTCCGGTCTATATGGTCCTTAAGCTGGATTCTAACCTGCCTTTCATTCGGCTGGTCCCTGATAAAAGGATGCTTCAGAAGCTGCTCTGTGGAGGGCCGCTGCATGTAATTCTTCACCAGGCACCCTTCTATAAAACTAAAAAATTTCTTTGACCTAGAAGAGGAAGTAAAAAAGATCATCAAATTTCTACCACAAAGGGCAAAGCTCCAAACTACCAGTAACTTACAAGCTTGCAGACAGAGTAGGGCTCCAGAACTCACTGTGAACAACGCTGCAAAGGCACAGGGATAAAACAAGGAACAAAGCAGGGACCACGGGGCCCAGAGCGTCACTTAAACACGGTTTAGGAGTCGCACCACACACGGGGGGCCTCGGAGGCAGCTGGAGTTACTGCTGCTTTCTGACCGTGTCGTCACGGGGTAGAGGAGGCCAGGGAGTAAAGGGAGGTCTTTGCTAACGTAAAGATGGCAGAGGAGAGACGGCGGGATCCTCTAAGACAAGGACAGACACAGAGTAAGAAAGGGAGCCGAGTAAGTGACTCGGGGCTTGATCCTGTCACTGCGACGTTGCCATCAGTTTCAGGCTGGTTTACGTATCAGTTCTCTACGCTTAACGTTCAGAGGCAGAAATAATAGTGCTGAGGGGGGGAATGACCCTGCTGTTAACGTTTACCCCACCAGCCACTTTATTTCTGCCTGTTTCTCCATTTCTGGCTCACAGTGACCCCCTCCCTAGCCTCGGCTGACGCACTCTTACCCACCCTGTCCTTCGAGACTCAGCTCAGACACCCTCCCGCCGGTAAGCCTTTCCCGGCAACACTGCACCCCGCCCTCCCCAGGTCAGGAGCCTTTCCTTTGGGGTTGTCTGCATGTAACACACTGCACACTTCACATTTATGTTTCTGTCTCCCCTCCTGGTTTAAAACGGTACAGGTCAGGACTGGTTCCTAACTTCTCCATTTGTCAGCAATGCCCAACTCTGAGCATGTAGACTACAATAGGTATGTAATAAATTTTTGTTGAATGAATGAGTTATTCAGTCTTTAAAAATGTGGTTGAGAAAAAATTAGTTCAGTCCTTTCCAGTTATTTCACTGCTTTTAAGAATCATTTGTATTGTCTTCTGTTTCTACTCAAACTTACTATTTTTGTTCAATTCAACAAATATTTATGTGTCAACGACATACATTTATTTATGCTAGGCTCTGTAAGAGATACACATAGGAAATAATGTATGTACACACAATAGCGGATGTATACTCAAACTGCGAGGAGGAAAAAAGAACTACTGCCGACAGTGGAGTGGGTCAGACATCAAGAAAAAGGAGGATTTCTGACATTCCAAAGATGGGAGAGAAAAGCCACCGTTCCAGAGGGACAGAAACCACATGAACAAGGTAGCAGAGTACTACAGGGAACAGTGGATTGTTTTCTGACACTAGTATGAAAAGTGGAAAAGGGTCAAAGAGATAGGCCAGGGTCAGCTCAGAGAAGGGCCCTAAAGTTGTGACTTTATTCTATGGTTAAGGAAGAATGCAGAAGATTCGACACAGCAGTGATGGAATGCTCTTAGCACAGAGATTCCCAAACCCCACTGCCCACAAAGATCATTTTGGGAGTTTATTAAAAATACAAATGCCTGGGTCACTCCTCAAACTTAAGAAACTAGAAACTTTGAGGTTGGAGCCCTAAGTTAAAAAATTCCAAAGGGATTCTCATGTGCTGTGTACAGATTAACATCTGAGAATCGATGATCTGCAGTGTATTCTTGAAAGTCGATGACCAGGTTCTGCTGAAAGAGAGTTCACTAATCATCTTTTAAAGGCCGCTTCTCCAAAAACAGTCGTGGAAGTTTACATCTGGTGGACAGGAAGACAGCAACCATAAAGGAACTAGGACTTCCTGTCTGTAACCCTCTCCCCCCTTAGAACACTTGGGTGAAATGAGGCAGCGACATAAACTCCTGAGAATGCATCCGATCAAGCTCAGGTAGAGGAAGTTTGGTGGGAGAGCACAGGCAGAATCTACTGTCATCTACATCCGTCTCTTTATCTCACTGCACTATATACACACAGTGGTTAATGCAAACCTGCAAGTCATGGACAGAGTGGGGGCCGACTGACAAAACTGTGAAATACCCCGAAGGTGAAGCATCAACTCGCTTTAATAAAACCTGACAGAGAAAAAGAAAGGGGAAAGTGAGCATCGTTCAGTTCAGCAGGCGCCGGACGAAGTGGCACCCAGCCCCGCAGCTTACTCCCTGGTGACATCTACTGGCCACCCACGGACGCCCCCCGGTTATCATGTTATCATAACACAGGAGACCAACCGGGGCTAAATCTTTGCACCCGTCCCGCCTTAAAGAACCTCGCCAAGAACTGGTTAAGTGGAACAAGATGGCCTCAGTTCCCCAGAGCTGAATGTGGTGAAAGACGGTATAAAGGAGGAAACCCCGCCAGCAAACAAAGGTGGGGAGGGCAGGGAGAAGCAGGAAAGAAACGAGTGGCGGTACATGTGCGTGTCCACACCCGCGATGGGAAGAGAGGCTCCACGACGCCCTGACAGCCGGAAGACCGAGGCCAGGAGAGAAGGAGGCTGAAATGGAGATCTCTGGCCTATTTCAGAATCAGAATCAAGAACCTAAGAGGAGACAGCACCACCTGGAAAACTCATGAGAACAGTTTCAGAAAGGAAAAAAAAAAAAACCCACAGTAGGTAAGACCAACAGCAGAGCCCAGGAAACAGGAACGGCAAAGGAGGGAGGGAGGGAGGAAGGGCCCGAGTGCATGAGAGCCTGAGTGCAGACGGGAATCGACAGGAAAGGACTCAAAGGAACCCTTGGGAGGAAACAAGTGGGCAGAATGCTCAAGTGAGAAAACAAAGCACTGCCCTTTCCCTCCGAGATTTTAAAACTACACCAAACCAGCTTCACCCCACACGGCTGCACTTAACGCTTTCCTGCACGGAGGTCGTCACCGTCTCCCTCCCTGGCATCAATTCTGTTTAGCAGATGCGCAAGGAGGGAGAAGGAAGGGGGTGGCCCAGGGAGAGGACCCCTCCTCCAACGCAGGCTGCTGGGACGACAGGGGCCCATCTGACTTCAAAGTTCTGCAGTAACTACAGTAAACCCTTCCATGAATTTTAAGATATTACTTCAGCTGAGGAACTACAAGTCAACACAGCTTTGCTTCTTAATGAAAAGATGGTTAGAAATATATTACACTGAGAGGTATGTTTAAGTATTAAAATGGAACCTTTTTCTTTAACGTGTTGGTGTTTCATAGGGTGGCTTGTCGCTATTGTATCATTCAAGGACAACTGATCAAGAAAAAGAAACATTAAAAAATAAAGCGATACAACACTTTTTAACTGGTGTTCTGGGGGCACTGGCCCTTGTGTTCTTTTGGACTCAGAATGGCCAGAGTTTTGCCTTGAAGTCAAACTAGAAAAAGGAACGATTTTTTTTTTAAAAAAAAAAAAAGGAAAAGAACAGCAACAACAAAGCACACACAGCTTACCATTTTTTGGACTTCAGCCGGGGAGGAGGGTTTCTGGGGATGAGAAACAGTGCTCTCATGGGATGCATGTCACAGAGAGCTGGGGAGAGGAGAGGGCGTGTCAGTACGTACTCAGGTTACTCATTCTTGACCTCTAGGGGCACGCGCTCTGCCCATCGTCTGATCTGCCCATCGTCTGATCGGCATGCTTTACGTCAGGCAGTCTGCACATCTAGTTATACAGCTGAGGGCGTACCCTGAATACCCCACTTAAACACAGCAAAATATGAGGAGGGAAAGCGCAACGAGAAGAACATACAATTTCGAACAGACATTGGAAAGTTTTCATAAATCAAAGATAAATATTGATTCAACGTCCTAAAGGAGTTAACAGCTTAAGTTTCTACACCATCTATCAGATGACAATGAGATAACTTTATTTTCCTAGGGTTGTTGTGAGGATTAAATCAGACTCGGTCGTAAAGGCCTTCACCCAACACCTGGAACACAGATGCGTTAAGCCCTCCAGGAACGCTCGCTGCTGACTGTTAGAGCGAGTGTGCCTGTGGAAGAGCAAAAACGGGGGCCAGATGGGACTGTTTAATTCTGTGCAATGACTGCCTGTTCTCCGATCACTTGCCCAACGAAGGCGTGTTAGGTGCACGTGTACACACGAGTATGTCACATCAGGTATTTCCGAGTGTTTATTCACCTTCACGAGACTCTTACAAGGCAGCTGGGAAATGGGGGCCAAAGAAAAGGAGGGTACTACTGTTCCTGCCGTGAAAGAGAACCGAGACAAAGGGCCAGGCAGTCCTTCCCCGTCTCGGTTAAGGGAGCACGTGGTGATCAAGACGGACGGCCGCTTCTGCAGTGCAAACTCATCCTTAGCTGTGGGCAGTCTTTTATCATTCATTCAACAAATATTTATTCAGCAGCGACTATGTATCAGGAAGTTATACATTCTTTGTATACACTTTTTTTGAAAGGGGGACTGGCAGAAAATGCTGTTTTTCCCTTTGCTCTCTGAAACTCCACCCTGTTCCTGATTAAAAATCAATTTCATGAAGTTGTCATTGATTTAATCCAAAGCAGAAGCAAAACTTCACACATAATACTGAAAAAAGTTATTCCACAGATAAAAGGCTGTGCCTCTATTTGTAAAGTTAAAATGTAAGAAATACTGAAATTTCCTCTGGTAGGACCAGTTTCACGGAATATTAAGTTCAAACTGTAAAAAGAAAAATTACTGTGTATTATCTGACATCAGAATAATTTCAGGTCACACACGTCTGATTACAACTTAAATAAAAGATAACATAGCCCACGGACCTCAGGGAGATCTTCAAAAGGACTAATGCATGCCAAGAATTCCTTTCACATCGAAAACTCCACTGTGTTTATGATTCCTTCATCTGAACGCCCCATCAGGAACAGTTTCATCCATGCAGCCACTCTCTTTGAAGCCTCGAGACTAGGTTTAAGTTACACAGAACTGGGCTGAAAAGGAACGCAAGCTACTTACGGGGAGCGCCTTCTGCCATCTCAATGGCTGTGATGCCGCAGGACCACAGGTCACTCTGCAAACAAAGCGGGAAGTTAGGACACCGTCCTTGCTGTGAGGCCACCAACTCACCACTGCTGATCATTCACACAAATGACGCACTTGCATTCTTTGGGGTACGAACCAAAAGGAAGTTCGCCAGGAAATTAAAAGCACAAACACATCTGGAAGAACACCTTCCAAAAGAATGAATGAAAGATACAATAAAGATAACACTGATTGTTAATTAGAACCGCTCGTATCTATGACCGAACAAAGTTGGTTCCCCATTACTTCTTCTCCCTACCCACCCACTGCAGGCTCTGCAGTTCATCATTTCTTCATTTCTTTCCAAGCATTTGATGATTTAGACTCCCAGCCTAGATAGATGTTTACTCTTATGTTTTATGACAATATCTCAAACTTAACTGTGATGTTAAACGTTTAAAGGCTAGAAAGTACTGTTTATGAAAGGTCCTCAGAAGAATTAATAAAATCCACCCTCGCTCACTAAACGGAATCATGCTGCCATGTCTCCCTACTCTTCCTTCAAACTTAGGGGTGTGAGATAAGTTAAGTGCATGCAGTCTTTCCCTTCCGATTCCCCAAAATATTAACTTTAAAATTTGAATTATACTCCTTTTTTTTTAGGCTACGCCATGCGGCTTGAAGGATCTTAGTTCCCCCACCAGGGATCAAACCCGTACCCCCTGCAGTGGAAGCGTGGCGTCCTAACCACTGGACCACCAGGGAATTCCCTAAAATTTGAATTTTAGCTTTCTCCCCTACTCAAATACAAGTTCCATGGGGACAGGTATTTTTGTCTGTTATTCACCTTTGTATCCCCAGAGTTGTGACTACCATGTGGTAGGCATTCAATATACACTGGATGACAGATGAGGTTTTATCAGCTAATTTCTTAAAATCCAAACAAGATTTTCTAAAAGCAGATAACAGATGTTTTTTCATCATTAGCCTTCTTTTGTTTAGACGCTATCCTAATAAAGAAGTTTACTTAAAGTTGCTCCATTGAAGGGTTTTCCTCAATAACCTATAACTATGCTATGGAGGCTCAAGCACATATGTTTTATTACAAGAATAAAGAGGCCCATGAACTGCTCCCTTGTTTTTACGGAGTTTTCTACACCCTCAGGTACAAAGAGCAATTCACCACCTTAACCAGAAACTAATATGGGCAGCATCAGTGGTGGGACCACCAGGTGTTGACGCTCCCTAGGGTGATGCAGACAAACGACATCCATCTCCTCTCAGGGGATCCCGGAAGGCTTTTCTCGATACTAATGGAGCCTCTCCAGTTCACAGAAAACAAGGTAAATGGCATTACAAAGACTGGCAAGTTACAATTCAGAAATGGTAAGATACATCTAAAGGGTGGAACACTGCCTCTTCAGCAGGCTGGTGTCATGCAGAAAGCGGGAGCTGGGGGAGAGGGTGTGACAGTCTTCACTGAAAGATACTCAACCACCAACCAACCAATACAACGTCTTGTCCCATACTGAATACTGGTTTGGACAAACCAGGTGTAGACGAGCTGGGTCTAATTATGGACTCTGCATTAAAGAATCATTTTTAATTTACTTAGGTATGATAATATTTTGGATGCGTTAGAAATGTTTTCAAATGTTAGAGATACATGATGACATAACAAAGAGTGAAAACTTCTAAAGTCTATAATCTATTTGAAAATATTTCAGCATATAAAAACATAAAATAAATATTCCTCTCCACCATAGGCTCACATTGAGTTCCAGTAGTTGGCTATTTGTAATAAATACTAAATACACTGGCGTGCCGTAAGATAGGAACTCAATTGTGAGTATCATTAACACGTACATCAACCACTCTGACTCATTTACTTAAGGCAACAGAATTTTTAAGTAGTTTTTACAAACGTATTCAACCCGAGTCTGATGATCAAATATGGGTTTTACATCAGGATCAAAAGGTGCATTATTGATACAAGTCCCTAGAGGTCACTCTAATAGTTTACATATATTTGTGACCAAAGCAAAGCTGCAAAGCTCTTTAACAACACTCTAAAATTTCACACAGACGAAGCTATTGCTATATACTGCCAGTATTTTTAAGATAATAAATATCTGATTATAATATATTCTTCAAGTTAAAAAGAACGGCAAACAGGGCAGAAGCACTGAATTTACTCAGGACAAAAAAAATTTCTACCGACAACAGAGTGACACACAGCCCCACCCCACCTTGAAAGCAGCATCGTACTTAGTAACAGAACAGGGGTGATGCAGAATGGACTGAAAAAAAAACAGCCTCAAAATACTGTCCCAGCAGATGTGCCCCTGCAGCAGGGGTCCATGTGGTCCTCAGTGAAGCAGCAGGAAGGGGGACTGGAGGCGGAGCCCCACCCGCAGGAAGGCAGGGCCGGCGCCTCACCCTGTAATCATAGGTGGCGTCGGGGTTCTCGTCACAGGCGATGACCTCGGGAGCCATCCAGTACGGGGTGCCTATGAAGGTGTTCCTCCTCCCCACGGTCCTGTCCAGCTGAGCGCTCACACCGAAATCCACTGTGGCAGGAAGAGGAAGGAGGGGGAGGAGAACACAATTAGCAAACCAGCCGACGGCAAGGCGAAGAATGGGAGGACCAGAGGCCTTCAGAGTAAACGACACAGAAACACTGCACAGACTGCAACCTCCCACCAACAGGGATAAGGGGCACCCTCTCCAGGGCCAAGCCACCAAGGCGGCAAGACGCTCCACCAGCCTGGGAGCTCCCTGGGACGCTGGACCCGCCACCTCCCTGAGCATCCCAACAGCGACCGCCAGAGGGACTTCCGGATGAGCCAGGAGCACGGGGGAAGGGAGTCAGGAGCCAGGCTAAGCAGTAAGCCCAGCTCCCAAGCCTTAAATAAGACAGAAGGAGAAACGGGGTAACGTTTTCAGCTAACTGCGCTGGGGCAGGGTATCAGATCATGTGGCACGCCCATCACATACCAAGCTTCACCTCTGCGTTCTCGGTCAGCAATACATTCTGGCCCTTGATGTCCCGGTGAATCACGTGATGGATGTGGAGATGCGCCAGTCCCTAAGCAGGAAAGTCAGGTCTGGATTTAGTTCTCTGTCGCTATAAGTGACTAGCCCAGAACATACCCTTTGTAATAAAGTGTGCACACAGGCCAGAAGTTTCTGGGAACATAAGATTCAACCTCAGTGCATTTCCAGCAAGACATCACCAATGACACCACACAGAGAGAGGCACCCACAATCCCAATGGGTCAGGGCCGGGGGGTGGGGGAGGGGCAGGGTTACCACCTTCCAGCTGCTCCCCAGCGGCACGCTTTCGAGGACCATCCGCAGTGTCTCTGCTGTCATTTGTGCTATTTGTGTGCAGGGTGGTTCCTTTCCCACGCTGCACGCCTATCTTGCAATGGCCGACCCTGGGGGCAGATCTGAACTACACGCATCCCAGGGGAAAAGCAAAGGGCGAGAGTGGGCTTTAAGGTCTGGCCCTTGAATCCAGCCTGGTTTTCCCACCAAAGAGCGACAAACTGCTAACTACTGATCGACCCGACCTCCACCCCACGTGCAAAACAACTCTGCCATCAAAAGAGCTTTATGTTCAAGCATCTTTCTTTCCCAAGGAAATAAATCCTACTGGGCACACAGCACTTTTTGATGACCTCGCATCTGGAACGAAGCCCAGAGAATGCCTCTGATGAGAGGTGGTGGGAGAACAAAAATACGGTTTTCATCCAAATATGGTCAGAAAGACCAAAAGGCATCATTCTCACAACTCATTTACTTGTCCTGACTTTAGCTAGAGAAGCCAAATCTACAGCCTGCCTCCGTAAGCTACAAGCAACCTATTAACTCCCAAACGTCTCAATTCAAAAAGGGCAGATGAGAAGTAACGACTCATTTGATTTGTCCTGTTTAACTTCTTTGTGGGGTTTTATCGTCATCATTACCTTGTAGGTTATGAATTAAATGTAACAGCTGCCCTAGAACATTAATTTTTCTAACATGGGGGTTTCTAAAATCATTTACCAGTCTGCCTGTGAAACAGAAGAGAGCTTATGTCATGGCTCTGTGTGTTTTTCCAGCACTCAGGATGTGCAGTGTTACGCCACAAAGCACCAAGTAGAGGGGAAAGCACTAAAAGCATACGGCATCTTCATGGTATCGTTAGGAAGAAACTCCCTCCTTTCAGCCCAGTTCAAAGGTGTACCTTTGAACAGCGGAAGAACAGATGAAAAACTGCAGCTTCCCTCTTTCGTAATTCCTACTTTTATTACTTCAGTTCATTTTTTATTCTCTTAATGTTCACAAACCCCCCTCCTCACACTTCTCCAGAATTATCTTAGCAGCAGACGTTAAGCAGCCACATCTTCTCAGACGAACGTGGCCTGCCTGCACTCTGGGTCCTGTCGAGCAATCCCCCTGTCCTAGGGCTGCGGTTACTGCCTCTGGGAGGGCCCGCGGCTGGTGTGTCTGCCAGCTCGTACAGCGCATGAGCCCGAGCTGCGAGAATCTGCGCAGCGGACACAGTCTTCCTGAATGAAGGGCCTGGGAGGGAGGGCGTGTTCCACCGCCCCCGCCATGGTGAGCTACAGTCCTTCCTCTTCAGCAGAGATGGCAAGTCCAGTACACAGTCAGCGTCTGTCCAAGAGCAAATGAATCAAGGTCCACAACTCGGAAACACGGTCCTGTAAGTCCGTCGCATTCACAGAATGAAGCAGCAGCCAAAGGCCGTCTTCGGTGCTGGCTGGGAGAAGCTGTAACTGCCCACACTCAGGATGATCTATGCTGGTTTCTATGAAAACGCGAGGCTGCCGTGTGGATGGTGACCATGGAAACGGGCCGGAAGGAACACGCGGCTTCATGTCTCGAGGCTCTCGGTGGGCCCAGGAGAGCTTTTCTACTGCCGTCTGAGGCCCACGTGCCCACAACTCTCAACCTGCTGAGATCTTCACTCCACAGCAACTGACTCTACTGTCCACCAAGGAATGAGGACGTCTGTCACCACAGAAATCAGCCTCCGGCATGCCTCTGGGATGCCCTGCTTTCCTTCCCCATGAGCGGCCTTCTCACCACTCTGCTCTCTCTTTCCCAACACTGACTCCCGTGACCCGTGACGAACACACATGAGTACATGACACTGACTCTTCCAGAAGCTTCTGTTTGAGGTTAGTCCATTTAGACGTTCGTCGTAGGAAAACTTCCCATCCTAGATGAAGTGACGTGAAGGAAACTCTCATTTCAGGTGCCCACGGGGGCGGAAAACACCTGCTGCATCTTGAAAAGATGTTCATTGAGCTACTATGTTCAGGTTGATCTGGGGCCTCAAGGAACCTGGGCTTCTTTCAAAAAATGCTGTCTTGAGTTCAATGGTGGAAAAACAGTTGCATACACTTAGTTACCTACCCACATGTTATATTAACTGATTCCTGACACTAAAACTCATTTACTTCTCATAATAATGGTACTTCCTTCATAGGACTGGGACCTAGATTTTACACATGAAGAAAGTAAGTCTTGGAAAGTTGAGTAACTTGGCAGGGGATGTGCAAAAGGTAAGCAACAGAGGCAGGACTAGAATCCAAGTCTACCTCACTTGAGGCCCACGCTCTCAGCCACTGCTCTCTCCTGCCCACAGGACTCGAACCCAAGTCTACCTCACTTGAGGCCCATGCTCTTAGCCACTGCTCTCTCCTGCCCACCCTGAGTTTTCGTTATCAAGATAGTAAATACACCTGCCCACTCACTGAACTCCCTCACAGCAGTATAGGGCAGGAGGCTTAGTTTCCCATGTTAAGGCTCCTATAATAACCATAAAAGAATCTTGATATTTTTATAATGAAACTTGTATGTGATGATAAGAAGATGGGGTCTCCCATCTCACCCTCTACAACTGGTTTTCCTAGGGGAATTGTCTATTGTCAAGGGCTCTGTAAACTTTCTAAATAAAAAGAAATTCAGACTACCTCTGAATTCTAGACGGCATTTTTGAAAACCTGCAGTCCTCTGTGAAACTTAAACGTAAAAAGTGGAGTAAATTTATCTATAAATAAAAAATAAAGTACCATTTTTTTTATTAGTGACAGAAACGTAAGAATTAGATTCCAGTTCAACTCCATAGTCTTTATTTTTAAAATGTGGTCGGTAAATGAAATCCAACCAAGTAACTTAAGTGTGTAATTGAGGGGTAAAGTAGAGAGAAAAACTGCACCGGCTGACCAGAGGAAAGAAGCCCACTGGCAACTCACATGCAGTTTTCCAATACGAAATTTTCGCACACTCTGCCTGTGCTGTTAGGACAGCTCTACTACTGAAAGGGATCGTCTAGAAGCCGCTAACACGGTAGCCAAGAACTTGCTCTGACATAAACCAGCTTTCCAGTTGGCTGTAAATAACATTAAACATTAGAGCTTCTCCTCATAAACACTGTCACAGATTCTAACAGTTAATGCCGAAGTCCACAAGATGATTTTGAAAGCCAGCATTTAGCACCATTAATATTGCTTTATAAGCTTAGACACACGATTCCCATAAACACAAGAGTTACGGATTATTTCTCCTCCTCTCCACTCTGATTTTCTTCTTCATAACTGCAGGATGAATTCAGGGAAATACCAAAAAAAAAAAAAAAAAGCTATTGTAAGTCTAGTTTCTTTGGATACTTGCCAGGCTCAAAACCATGATGTGGCTTAAACTATCAAAGCCAGCTGGTGATACAGAACCCTTGGCTGTCACAAAAAGAATAACCTGTTCAGGTCGCAGCTAATGCGCAGAAACCCTCGGGGCCGGGCAAGTGGAAATGGAAACACAAGCCCACGCCTGGCTGCCTCAGCTGTGCCCCACTTACCCTCAGGATCTCCCTGGAGATGTAGGCTATCCAGTCTTCCTTGAGCGTGTTGCCCTTGGTGTTCTTCACGAGGTCTGTGATGGACCCGGCCCCGCAGAACTCCATAACAAGCTGGAGAGAGACAAGACACGCTGCGGCCAACACGTCCCCCCAGTGGCCAGAGCATCACAGATGTCAGCACACACCCGGGTAGGCCGGGGGGCAGTCTAACCCCCCTCCTTTCCTAAAGGTCTGGGCGCACGACCACTGTGGAGGCACCGAACTCCTGAGAGCATATCTCATCACACCCCATCTATTCGGCACGGACATCCGGTCCAGGAGATCGGCGTCTGCATGTTCCACGTCGCAGCCCGTGCAGAGGCCCTGAAGCCCCCCTTCTCTCCTGAGCACAGATGCAAGTGGACCGCTTGCTCCTAATCAACGCCCACTCATCAGAAATCTGATCTAAATACCCCTTAACAGGCTTTCCAACTTGCCAGTGTCTAAACTGTTCTATTTTCCACACATCGTGATTCTCAAACTATTTTATATTAACTGTGTTTAGTACAGTTTAAAAATTTCTCTTTAAAAAGAGAAATACTATTTTTAAGCAGCACATCATTTTTTAAAAGACACTATTTACAATACCTAAATGTTTCCACAACACGAACACAAGTATATTTCCAAAGTACTTAGAAAATAAATTGAGTTGAACTATTCTAAAAATTTAACTGTGTTTGGATACGGGCAGTGGAAATAAAGGTAACTGTTTCCCTTTTACTATGCTAACTTTGCAAACAGTCTCTAATGGCTTTTTGAAAAATCAGAAGAGCATTCATCTATCTTCCTGCCCTATAAGCCCAGTACCTTTGACATAACGTGATAACCACAGATCTGACACTATCTCGGTGTCATCACCTTGAATAGAAATGTATTCAATAAGAGATACGGTTGAATATGTATAAATTCTAGAAATTTCCCTGGAGTCCACTGTTCTTAATAAATTACTGAACTAAGTTTGTTTTCTTGCAATTTGTCTCTCATTCCAACATAGTAAAGAAAGATGCATTTAGTTGAGATTCCACACTAATTAATTTCCATAAAGTTTTTATCACATTGCTTTCATTTTCAAGCTAATTTCCTTGCTATTTTGTTACTTTTTTTTTTTTTTAATGTGCCATTTTATTCCCAAAACACAAGTTAACTCTTTTTCCTGCAATGTGAAATCAACACCAAAATAAACATTCAGGACACCTTCCACTGAGAAGGCCAGGGAAGATACCAGATGTTACCCCTTTTTCTTTGCTTTTCTCTCCCCTCCTCCCTCTGGAAGGTTCTTAATGCCCTTTTAAATACAATCAAAGAGGAAACCCCACAGAATGCTCAGGAAACGTCTGCCTACCCAGAGTTGGTCATCGTGTCCTGGGGGGCTCTTTTTAATGAAAGCACCGTAATACGTTGCAATATTTCTATGATGAGAATATTTCTTCAGCATATTTATCTCCAGCTTGATTTCCTCCTCTTCATCCTTAAGAAAAAATAGAAATAAAATGTGCAGCTTTTGAATGACATGCAGGATTTTACTTTCTCCACACGCAGGCAGTCAGACGTTCCCAGCCCCTCCAGCAAGGGAGAGACACTTTACTCTTGTGCCAGTAATCGGGGACTTTCGGCGACGCATCCTTTGAAATGTGATTACAAGCTCTGCAAGAAGAAATACAAGCACAAAAGGTAAAGATGAAACAGGAAGCAGCAGGGGCAGAGGGCACGCGTGGCCTGGCTCTTCCACGGGCCACGTGACCCCAGGCAGTTCACTCCACTGCTCTGGGCCTCAGCTGGCTCATCTGTAAAAATGGGAGGAAAAAGGAAACTGGCTGATACTACTTCAAATGACTAGGAAGGGCTGCTTCTTTTCTAGAGAACATTTGTGAGTATAAATCGTCCGACGCACTTAAGGTTCACCTCTGAGAGCATCACACAGCACCATCACCCTGGGTCGGGGGCAGGGGCCAAGCTCAGGGGCCCTGTGGTCCTGGACGGACAGCGCCCCCAAGACACTCGGGCCAGTCCAGGAGCCCAGAAACATAAACACCACTCAGTGGCGGCAGGTTGTCCCTAGACTGGGCTCACCCCCCCGCCTCTTGCTTTACTAAAATAAGACGAGCAGAGGAAGAAATGAAGAGTCTGTATGAGAAGATTAGAGGGAGAATGAAGGGGACAGATGGTGACAAAGGTCCAGAAAATAAAAATAAGTTGCTCTTGTGAATGTTGAGGTCTCCGCCTTCTCCCACACCAACACCGCCCCCCCCCCGCCCCGGGGAAAACCGCGTCATCGGGGGCGTCCTGTGCCCTGCTGCACACACGGACACGGGGAGAGGGTAACGCCAAACCACCTGCAAAGAGTCATCCGAAGAAAGGTTTACAGGTAGCACGAGAACGAGAGGAAAGCAGAATTAAAGTGAGAAAAAAGAGAGAATGTGCAGGAATAGAGAAAATCTGCCTTGGTTAGAAAAGGGGTGTTTGAGGGAAGATAAAGAAGATCTTTGAGCAAAGCCTCATAACCAGATCTCTAGAATTCCCTTTATTTCATGTATTTTCAACAGGAAATGATGAGTGGTTCCCTAAAACCTCCTGACTTTTCTACACTGACACACTCCTTCCACTTTAGCTGATATCCTTCCGTCTCCAGGGAAGACTCAGGGATTCTGAGCCGCATAGGTACGTGTATATGCACACGTGTGCGCACGCACACACACACACACACACACACACACACACACACACACACACACACAAAACCTACTGTTGCAGCCTAGCATCTCCAAGAACCTTTCCTAAGGCCTCACAGACCTAAAGTAAGTTTGGTTTGCAAACACTGCTCTTCGGGCAACATCATTAATTAGATATTAACAGTGAGACCAAATGAAAAAAGAAAATGTCTTTTTAAAAGCAACTTTCAGTTGGTCATTACTGCTTAATAAACCCAATACCCACGAAAACACGTAGTCATCCAACACCGGTGATTCTCATGGCGGTGGCTTCCAGCTCGGTCCAGAGACGTAAGTATGAGACTACTGCCGCGTACAGAAGTATGAGACTACTGCCGCGTACAGAAGTATGAGACTACTGCCGCGTACAGAAGACAGGCACGGCTGCCATGTGACTTTGGCAGGTGGTGACATAAATATGAAGCAGAGTCACATGGCTAAGCACAGTCTAGACACTAGTCTGTGTAATAATCTTCATTCAAAACCCACATATATGTAAATCACGCCGAATGCATATGAGTTTCAACGGCCATGGTTAAAGCTGCAATGAACAGTAAGAGGCTGAACAACTAGGATAATTAACTAGCTTAATTCTAAACAAAACCAGGGCTTAGCCTGGCTACTATTACACAATCACACACCTCTATCTGGGACCTTTATAGTACAGAAACTTTATACTATAAGACATAAAGGGGCAACAGCTTTTGTTCATACTGGGCACAAGGAAGCACGCCCCAAGCAGAATTAGGAAGCCCCATCCATCCACAGCTTTATCTTACGCTCACGTTCGCGCCCATGCTGTGGAAGGACCACCACCTGCCGGCACAGGGGCCCTGCTCTCTCTGGATGGCAGCTCACGACTCGCCGCCCACAGCCTCTGGGTTCCTGGGCAGCCAGGACACCCCAACGAGGCCTGTTGAGACTGACACGTTCCTAACAAAAATGAGCGCGAGTCTGGCCATAGCCTCGCTCCTGCTGGAAAGGAGGTGGTGTTACTCCAGGATTAGAAAGTCAACTAAAGGTTTGATTTTTTTCCTCTTATCCAAAACCAGTAAACCTGTAAGGATCTGGGGTACAAAGACTAAACAAAAACGAAAGGAACAATGCTGAACTAGAATAGGGAAAAATCAACACACTACTGATTTTAATTTTCTGTGCCAAGAGCGCAGCCACTCACTTCATGCAGTAATGTGTGCCTTCCCGGACGGAAGGCGGGACTTCATCGCTCCATCCCTAACCCTTCCTAGGGGCCTCCACCCGCCCCCCACGCTGCCTAAGTCACCCCAGGGTCTTTAGTCCCTGTGATGCTCTGCCAGTAGGTTTCCCTTCTGGACAGAAAGCAAACGCTACCTGCAGTTCTCCCACAAGAAGCTTCCTGAGCAGTAATTAAGGGTCTTGACATACTGTGGCTGGTTTTGACATATTTTTTCTTTTACTGACAAAAACCAGTGTCTTCCAGGATCTAACTCGTTCACCGCTCTGTGTAAGAACAACCAAGACCCTCCACCGGCACCTGATGTTTTTGGAGCCCACTGAGTTAAAATCCTCACACATCTTACACGTTTAAAGATCCCCATAGGCTTAAATGCGGTACTGCTCACCGGTGTGAAAAGCACTTAATATGCACACGGGTAATACTGCTGGAGGACCATCACGGCACAACGCATCTCCCTGAACCTAAGATGCTGCTAGACAGACACCCAACCACTTTTCGTAACGAAACTATGATTCACCATCAACCATAAGACGCAGGCTGTAACATCTTTGAAACTGGGCTGCAAGTTACAAACAATGAAATATGACATAAGAACAGCTTAAACACAGTTTGGTAACAGCTTTTCTAATATGACTGAAACATCCAAATATTTTCCGAAAATACAGTAATCAGATCGCTGTCTCTTGCCAGAATACTTCCGGGGTCTTAAGTAGTCAAACCCTGAAAGCAGACGAAACCGAACTACAAATACCGAGAGGAGAACATACTGTCCTCTCAAATCATCATTTCAGGATAAGGATTATATACACTTTGAAACGTTCCTTCTCTGGCTTCTCTGACTTTCAAATAGATGGCTACTGCACAGTTTATAAAATAAAAAGGCACTCAGCACCACTAACTGTCATTCACTGTCTAATTATGAGTGCCCACCTTGGAGGAAAAGCATCAGAAACGCAGAATCCACCATCAGTTTGGAGCCAACTGCAGCTGGAATCCTAATCACGACTAATGCTTATAATATAGTGTCTTATACGGCGTCTTTAGGGTAATAACGAACCAACTTCTGAGTTCGAATCTCCCTTCAGTCATTAGGTGAAAACAAGTTTGGTGTCCTCATTCCAGTATTTAAATGCATGCACACCACCACCAAAAACAAACACCTCATTTTGCCAGAAAAGATACAGCGGAAAACAGACTTAGAACAGACTAACTGCATTTTCAAAACGATGACAAATCCCACATTTGCAAAGAAAGTGGATGTAGCAAAGCTCCATGGGGAAGTGATATATCCAAGTATCCTGGCCGAGTCCAAACGCCTCTGCCCTTCATCCTCCCCTTTAGGAGGCCACAGTCACGTACAGATGGAAAAAAAAAGATTAAGGGTCACTTGAGAGAGGAGAGCGGACATTTGGGGAGGAGAGCAGGCCCCCCTCTGGGTCTCCTCCAGGGATGAGGCAGCTGCCAGCCCCTGGTGATCTAAGGCAGCTGAGGCCAATTAGCATTCTGGACTCTCCCCAGTGGGAGCAAACTCCAACAGAAAAGGTCTTTGTCTCAGGCTAAGACTAGGGAGGAGTTTTCCTTTGCCTTCCTTGGCTGCTAGAGGACGGGGGGGGGGGGGGGGGGGGGGGGGGGGGGTGGGGGGGGGGGGGTGGGGGGGGGGGGAGCGGGGGGGGGGGGGGGGGGGGGGGGGGGGGGCGGACGGGGAGTGTACATCTGAATCGTGGTCATCTTCAAAAGCCGCTGTGGGTTTGGGAGTCATAGGAAAAGCCCTGTCCACTCCACAGTCTGAGCACAGAGCAGTGCATAGGACTAGTAGGGTTTCTTAATGACTCCTTAAAATGTTGTTTAAACTCTCTTGTTACCAAAATTCTGTCTCCTTCCACTGCCAGCAGGCAGACCTCCAATGAGCCCGATTGGGAGGACCCAGGAGGTCTGGGGGGTGCTCTCCCCAGCAGCCCCTCCTTACAGAATTAGGCCTACTCATTAAGAGCTGAACAAAAACAGGAAGGGCCATTCATTAGTCACTCTATCTTTACTAGATGGAGAGAATACTAATAAAATGAAATACACGGGTATCTCTGGCAGATTTCACCGCCAAAAGGTATATACTTAGAATGAAAATAGCCATTGAATATCCATTTTAGAAAAAAGTTTACAAGTTTGTTTTAGTTAACGACTACCAACCCCTTCTTTACGGGACTGTGAACTGGCAGAGAAATGAGGGCAGATCACCTTTCACTTGGCAAACCCCAGCGACATCTGAGAGTGTTATCATCACACCAAGCTGAATTAACCAAAATTAATTTTTATGACTCAGACATATGAAAAGTTCTGCAACTTCACTTCACTGATAATTCAACCAGACAGAGGCGAACACGACTCTGCAGGGAAGCTTCTAGAGCAAAATGAAGGTCCAGGATCTGGTCGAAGGAAGGAATGGAACGTTCTTTAAAATTAATCTGCGTCCATCTCAGAAGACCCATCAGCTCCAGAACAAAAACCCCAACAGAAAAATGACAAAATTAACATAGCTGCACTCGTGACATCTTACTCAACAAGGAATACTGCCTTGAACACATTTCAGACAAAAAGACATGCTCCCTAGTTTTGCTACTGAGCCAATGGACTTCTGAGACCCCAAAGTCCAACCCTAACGGCCCTGAAGCGCTTAACCTGCTCTTTCTGTCGACGGACACCACCACGTAGGACTTTACTTGACTCAGCGAAGGGTTCTATGAAATCTGCTATACTTCAGCGAGGCTGTGTCACTCGACTGGGCTCTAAGAGCAGCGTGGTAAAGAAGAGAACTACAGAGCTGCACCGTCCACCGGGAGGGGCATGGCAGGGTGGTAACTTCAGACTGTGACGAGACGGTGCAGGACGGCAAGTACAACCCATTTTCCTCAACATCACTCACTCACGAAAAACCTGGGGAGGCTGGTGCTTGCAAGGAGGCCAAGACACACCTCTGGGATGACCCCTTACCAACAAGCACAGCATGGCGAATGAACACGGTGAGCTAACTCAAATCACAAAGTCAGGTAAGACCCATCGCTATTTTCTCCAGGATCTAAACGAAACTATGAGAACTTTCCAAAGTGTCAAGCCCCAATTTACAGGACACAATTCCCCAGGATACAAGTTGCTTCGATAGTCTAACTTGAAATAAGTCACATCAATACTTGATTTTAGAACCCATCCATTTTCCTCCTCCATTGGGGACCCTTTAGTATGGCCCCTAAAGTAAGAGCTGAAACCTAGGTCCCCACAGAGATGGAAAGCAGATCTCCTGGGTAAGGCCCAGAGTGACCAAAATCAAATCCGCCACCAAAACACTTGATTGTCACCCCAAAATATGCTCTTTGACATGGGATTATTTTAAGCTAAAGGGACTTGAAAAGCAGCAGGGACAAAAAAGGTGCTCTGACCTCCCCTTTTCTCCCTGAAAGCAAGCGATAAAACTCCCATATGAAAGGCATCCTTCCTATACCAACTGGAAAAAACATTCTTATCACCAGAGCCAGGGGACTGAGGCCCAAAGAATTCTGTACAAGCAAGCCTCTTATCTTCTGTTAGCTGTCCCATATGGTTTAGTTACTGGTCCACAGTGGCATCTCTCTGTTCAACCTGGTACACAGACAGAGTCTTCTTTGAGTCTTCATTTTCCTTGTGAAGGCTCCCATGTATATACGAGATAGACAAGTTAGCAAACCTGTTTGTTTTCGTCCTGTTAATCTTTTATTACATGATCAAGAACCTAGAAGGGTAGAAGGCAAGGGTTTTTTTCCTCCCCTACATAACCAAACTTGTAATTATATTATGAGACCAGAAAGAGATCAGTAATCCAAAATGCTCAGAAGATGACAAAATAATATATTCTTAACATCAGCATCTTGCCATTGGCAACACCAGTGTACAAGTATATTTAGATAACTCCACACGTTTCAATGTGTACACAGAAAGAAAAAAGAAGAACTGTACCCAAAGATTACCTCTGGATTACAGAGGTTTTCTTCTTTAACTTGCCCAATTTTCAACAATGCTATTTTCCTACGTGGGGGAAAGTTAAGAGTTTCGAGTAGAGGCGTTAACTCCATAAGCATCCAAATGAGTTTCCTTCTGGCCGTTCGCATGTCCAGCTCCCCCGCCCTCCCTGGACAGGGGGCCCTCACGCCCCCCTTGCTGGTCCCGAGTCACCGCCAAGCTCCCCGCTCCGGCCACTCACTCCAGCGCTCAGCTGTACGGAGAGGGCGAGGGGAGTTTGAAGAACGGGAACCTTGCTGGTTAACCTGCCTCCCGCTGGGTCAGCGACACCCAGAGCTCGGACCTCCACGGTCACATCTTCCTGTTGGTTCCAATGGTACCAGTCCAGGCCCATGACTTTCTGAGATCAGAAATTTCCAAGCTCAAGTTGTTTCCGGAGCAGAGGAGAGGTACCTGGAGCCCGGAATCAACCATTGCGCCAGCTTCACCTTCCTGACCTGCCCGAGGGCCCTGGACAGAGTCTTGCCTCTGTGCCCACGCCCTTCCCTAAGCCAGGGGCGAACTCCACCAAGAGCACTGCGCACATGCTAAAACCTGAAAGCCAGGCCCTAGTAAGCGGTGGCAAGAAGGGGCACAGCTCTGGAGAAGCTATGAGTGTGGACAACATCACACGTCTGTGCTCTTCTGACTGGCCCCATCGCGTACTCACACACACAGAGCCCCTGCTTACACAACTGACACGGCAAGTCAGTCAAAGGCTGGCTCTGAAAATAGTCTGCAAGTGAAAAGGACAAAGGCCAAACTTCTGTTCCTGGCTAAGAAGGAGGGTCAAGGGCCAGATGTACTCCCACTTGAACAACTACAATAGATAAAACGAATGAACGAGTTTTAGGACCCTGCACACCAGGGATTGAAGGACAGTGAGCTCTGAGAGACGGGAACACGAGGAAAGACCTACAAATGCCGAGCTGCTGCCCCGGGAGATTCCAGGCTGCAGCAAAGCGAGAGGAAACCCCACCGAAGCCCAGAGGATGCTGAGCTGAGGACACAGAGCTGAGGGCAGCTGGAGCGTGCAGGACAGAGGTCAGGGAGGAGAGATGCAGAGACGGGGCAGGAGATCTGAGCAGAGCACCCAACACATCCTCCTGAGGTCAGGGGAGGACCCCCAGAAGATCGGGGAACAGTGCCTGCTGCCACTGTCCAGACTGGAAAATCTCCGCATTCACAGGAACTTGGGCACGGCATTCAGGAGGCTCCTGCCTCAGCAGTGCGGTAAAACTAGCTCTAGACTAAATGCTGATCTGACCCCAAGGAACGGACCTTAAAAGGCTCAGATGGATTCCAAGTAACTAACTGCATCCCAGGCGAAAGCTCAAGAATATTACAAGAATATAAAATGTCCAAATACCCAATAAGGTACAAATCACATGGCTGGCATCCAATTAAAAATTACCAGTGTGCAAAGAAGTGGGAACAAATGCCCATGGGGGGTGGGGGTGGAAGGGGGTCAACTGAAATGAACCCAGGTAATGGAATCAGCGGACAAAAACACCACACCACCTACAACCTACACCCTTGCAGGTAATAACCACTAAGCCTTTCGGGGCATCTGCCGGTGAAGGAATCTGAGACTCAATTTGTTTTATATGGCTCATTAAATTAGAACCCAGGGTGTTCAGAACACAACAACTTGGATTTACAGATGTTTTGATTCCTCTACCAGGGTGGAAGGCTAAAGACCCTCACCTCCCAACAACACAGAGACCATCTGGTCCCACTTTCCCACCACTAAAGGAATATCATCATAATTTTGAAAAATTTAAGTCACACATAGGAAATCAACTGAACAAAATTAATGTGCAAAATATGCTTTCGATGAGATCGTTAAAGTAACTTTTGTTTGATCTCAATTGCTATAAGCAAGCTATTTAGTTCATGCCTGAATCAAAAGTATAGAAATTGCCAAAATCAAGCAAGTAATAGACCATACTCTCTGCCAGGGTCGGGATGGGTAGTGACTGGTGGTGGACGGTGTCCAATGGCCAGTATTTACAAAGCTCAGTGATCTTCTAATTCTGACCTCGAGCATCACAGTGGCCAAGCAAAGATTTTGGGGCATGTTTCATGGTTTTACCTTGACTTTTCCCTCACCCTTCCTGTCTCCCTCACCTCCCACCCTCACGAGCTACCCTAATTCCTGCTTATATGATCTGTGTCATGATATACCACAGCAGGTGAGTGCAAGAGGAGAAAGAAGCAAGGACAGTCTAGAGAAAAGTAATCAGATCTTCCTTCGGTCAGCCATCTTGCAAGTGTCATGGTGTTAAGCCAAAATAGGAAGTAAATACCTCCAACCTGGCTCCTGGCGCTTCCCGGATAACAGAAATCTGCAATCGTGTGCCAATCGTGGCAACAAGGAAATAAGCCTTAGTGTAAAGGTGTGTTTTGTTACTTTCAAATAATTCTCTTCACTGTGGGTAATCTGCGTATCTGGAAAGGGATTCCCTCTTTGCTCTGAAATGGCAGTTTCCACTCAAATACCATGGACTGGCCTGACACAACTTTACAGCCTGGAGAAGTGTCTGGGGGATTTTCATGGAAACCACGTGTGAAGAGCCGTTCCCTCAGCTCTGAGGATGCTTCCACAGAAGTGACTCAAGAAGACAAGGACTGAGTTCCACAAGTCTTTGGGGCAAACAGAAAACAGAAACGAGATAGTCTAACTCCTGACAGACACCCCCTTTCCAAAAGCTTTTAGGCAACAAAATTCAGGTAAGTGCATCACGGGCAACATTACACGGCATCCGCGCTCATCCAGGGGGACTTGCGCGGATGTGGACCGCCCCAGTGCTTCTCAAAACTCCTTACTTGGGCCTCCTGGTGGCGCAGTGGTTAAGAATCCGCCTGCCAGTGCAGGGGACACAGGTTCGAGCCCTGGTCCAGGAAGACCTCACATGCCGCGGAGCAACTAAGCCCGTGAGCCACAACTACTGAGCCCGCGTGCCACAACTACTGAAGCCCGTGCACCTAGAGTCCACGCTCCGCAACAAGAGAAGCCACCGCAGTGAGAAGCCCGCGCACTACAACGAAGAGTAGACCCTGGTCAACGCAACTAGAGAAAGCCCGCGTGCAGCAACGAAGACCCAACGCAGCCAAAAAAAAACCATATATATATATATATATATACACACACACACACACACACACACACATATATATATATATATATTTTAAAGTTTATTTGGCTGCCCCCCACCCATTTAAAAACAAAAAACCTCCTTGCTTGTGAGTGATGGTGCCTCACGACCGCGGGTGGGGAAAAGCTACAAGATAGCCTCAGTGATTAAACCTCGTCTCCTTATTTTCCAATTCCAACTAGGAAAATAATCTAAAACGCCTCTCCCTTCTACTTTCCCCTACTTTTTTTTTTTTTTTTTTTTTGGCGGTACATGGGCCTCTCACTGTTGTGGCCTCTCCCGTTGCGGAGCACAGGCTCCGGACGCGCAGGCTCAGCGGCCATGGCTCACGGGCCCAGCCGCTCCGCAGCACGTGGGATCTTCCCGGACCGGGGCACGAACCCGCGTACCCTGCATCGGCAGGCGGACTCTCAACCACTGCGCCACCAGGGAAGCCCTACTTTCTCCTACTTTTTAGAAACATACCAAATCACGTGAAGAGAGAAAATGGGAGGAATACAGAACCCTAACCCTGAGCCCCAGACATGCACCTGAGCAGCCGACAGGGGGGTCTGACCCTGTAGGATCCACCCCCTCCCCTAGACTAGATGGGGGACTGACCTCGAGTCTTAATAAAACCCAAAGGGAAGTTCTGCTGTGAAGCAGACCAATCCATTCAGGTACAGCCCACGGTACAGCTGGTCCTTCTTGGGAAAAGTCTTGATGGATGCTTTATACTCCGTCAGAAATTTATACAATGTGTCCCCGAGCCTCCCAGCTGGAGACACCCTTCCCCCCAGAACAGCCACCTCCCCCCCAGCTCTGCACCACAGTCACACCAGCTGCACGGCTCAAGCTGCAGAACCTAGAAAGGCAACGAAAACATCCAGTAGCATAAAAACCATGCATCTGGGGACAGACAGATCGTCATCTGTCTCAGCACTCAGCCCCACAAAACCCCGCTTAAAATCTACCTCCTGGGCTTCCCTGGTGGCGCAGTGCTTGGGTGTGCTCACCCATCCAGCACAGAGGGAGAGGTCCCTGTTACGGCATCATATATAAGCCTGCTGCAATAAGGTTGCCGGTGCAAAGGCTCTCTCACTGAGGACCCTAGTCCTGGAAGGCTTCTCCTCCCGCGAGCTGCCAGCTCCGTCTTCTGAACCAGGCTCACGTCCCAGGGATGGGTCACAAAGCTGACGACGGTGCCTGGCACCTCGCACCCCCCCCCGCCCCCCCCCCCCCCTCACACAATGGGGAGGCCCCCGCACCCCAAAAAAAAAAAAAAAAAATCTACCCCCTCTGTGAGGACGTAAGCTCCAGGAAGGCAGGGACTCCACCCTGCTCACGTCCAGGCCCCTGACAGGCCCTGTCAGACTAAATGTGTGCACTGTGTACAGCTGCAGCTGAGACAGGTGATCTTTAAAGTAAGAAATAAAAAGTTAAAAAGAGTAAATCTCTGAGCCTCAGTTTCCCTGCATGCAAGAGGAGGAAACTCTACTCCATTCTTGGCTGGGGAGTCACACCCCAGGGTGGAGGAATAGGAAAGTCAGGTAACATGCAAAGACCCCCATGGCGCCCGGCACACGGCAGGTACTCAAACGTGAGGTTCGGAAAACGAACTACAATGATCTTTTTTTGCTCTATAAACTGATATAATACAACTCCGAACACGAAGCGTGCCTGCGGCAGCCTGTCAAGAGCAACCGCAGTGAACTCAGACCAGCGAACTCGGAGTCACCCGCCCTCGGGCAGCAGGTACGTGGACACTTGCCAGGCTTACCGACTCCCTGCTGTGACGGCTGAGAGGCCAAGCGAGGGCGCCGGCCCCCGACAAGAGCAACAGCCAGATCCTCAAACGGTCGTCCCACCGTAAGCTGACTGCACGGTCTGCTCAGGCCTCCCGCTAGAGAACAGTTAGCGACGTGTGTCTTCAACCACGTGTCACCTGCTCATACGAGGACGCACCGATGAACTACAGGGGCTCCTCTTGGGAAAATGTGGAGAGATGCCAAAACTCCAGATACCAAAAAGATGGGAGGAGAGAGAGAACCAATTATCTTCATTATGTGATTCATTTAGAAAGAAGATGACTCAGTGCTGAGACTGGTATTAATCAACTGTATTCTGAAGCTTTTAAGGAGCATCACAGCTACGAGGGGGACAAACTCACCCTGCTACAGCTTCATTCCCAGTATTTTCATTCTGAGACATGTTGTGATCACAATAAACGGCACTGCTGATGGTGAGTACTATTTGTATTTTATCAGAAAAGAATTTTTCTTTTGACGGTGACTTTAAAAGATATACAGAGTTACTGTTTAAAACGTGAATTTTATCGCATACAGGAATAAAAACTGTTTTCCAGAAAACAAATTTTTAATTTTAAGAGTGGAAGACAATAATACAGGATTAAGGCTCTCCGATATAAAGAGGCAAACAAAAAGTTTCCACAAATTTTGAAGATGCAACTTCAATATCGTATCTAAACCTCACTTCTTTTACCTCAGAAAGTCCCCTATCCCCTCAACCAGCAGTTATTTAAAGCAAAGGAAAGGTGTAGATTCCTTTGTTTCTACATCACCAGAAAGATAAGCGATCAGCAAACTTTTTGTTATTTATCACTTTATATAGAACTTCAGGGCAGGGTACTACATGCACAGTTCACAAAGCTGTAATAAGTCATGCTGGTCTAAAACTAGCTCCGTGAGATCACGGTACCTAATACATCTTTCCTCCTTTTACACGCGAGCGCACACACACACACACACACACACACACGCGCGCGCGCACACACTGCGGAGAGTAAGCTGCAGGCTGGAACTGCTGGAGAGGGACCGGAAAAGCCGGCCTGGGACATCACAGACGCAACGGTCACCCAGACGCTCCCTAAAGAGCACCCAGCACGCCCCCCACCGACCCCCGTACCACCAAGCGCCACCCTATGTGCTGAGTGTCTGCGAAGCAACACACACAGTGAGAGTCCGCGCGGCCCTGGGGTCAGGCTGGCCACCTCGGAGGGGGTGTGTTAAAACGAACTCTCAGAGAGGCCAAGAGTCGGGCCACAGAGACCCTGTTCTGCCCTCAAGGCGATGAGGCTGGAGAAGGGAAGGGAAGGGAAGGGGAGGGGAGGGGAGGGGAGGGGAGGAAACCAGGGCCGTCACCACCAACACGACGTACAAAGTCACTACCTCAATGGCGTCTCCACCGAAATGCAAACCAGTTAGTTCCGTCTTCAAATACATTTCTCCAGTGGAAACCCGGAAAGGTCACTCACCAACCCAAACTGCCACACACGAAGAAGGGTGTCATCCCGGTGGGACCAGCCCCTGCCGTCCACCTGCAACCAGCACAAACCACCAAATTCACCATCTGCCGGGACTCCAAACGCGAAGGCTGAGAGTTCGAGATGTCACATTTCCTGACGGCCTTTTAGCAAGAACCATGTCCCTGTGTAGGCTCCTCCAAGGAACACGTGCATTCAGTCAGCTGGCTGAAGGCCACTTCTGCACAGGTGGCAGCCAGGGGCAGGATGCAGAGATGGAGAGACACACCAGGAAAGGGCATCAGGCTGCCCCCGGGGGAGGGGAGCCCTGCCAAGGTGCAGGCGGGCAGACCTTCCAGAGAGAGTTGAGGGGCTGGAAGAGCCAGCACAGGAGGGACCCAGACCAGAGGGATCACAGAACACAGGATGAAGCAAGGACGCTCACAGGACGCAAAAGCACGTCCACAGCACCAGAGCCTGGACTGAGTGAGCAATGAAACTAAACACATCTGTAGGAGAAATCAGAAAACACCCTCTTTTCCTGCCAGGCTCAGGATAAGCTGGCGACCTCGCGTCTGTGCATGGATGTTTACACGTGTGTATACTCGCTAGCTGTCTGTCTGTGGAATACTGAGCCTTGGGCTAAAACAGGCACACAGAGCGCTGTAGCCTCTGTCTGCAGAATTCATTAGATTGATCGGTTTATCTAACTAAGCACAGATGCAGGAGGGCTTAAGACTGAGTTTAAAATTTAGTTCTCTAGGGCTTTTAAAAGGAAGAAAGAAATGCCTCTGGAGTTAAGAGTCCAGAGTAAATAAAGGGTTAATTTGAAGCTTGCTGTTCAGAGCTAAGAGCCCCTCAGTGGCTAATTTTAACTGAAGACAAGGACATCCTTAACTATTTGGTGGGGGGGGGGGGGGGGGAGTCATAAAACCTTAGAGATATAATAAGTAACAAATTCTAGAGACCCATGTGTTTTTAAATAGCATGTTGAACTTTTTCAAATATTATAAAAACCAGTGTCAATTCAGGGAAAAGGCTTCCGCACAAGTGATTAAACTTTAATTACGTAAATAAATTATAGTATGTAGTAATTCATAATATATAATATAAATATAATTAAGTTAATATATACACATTAAAGAGATATATAAAGGAAAAAACCCAGTGGTACCATGGAATCTCCCCTAAACATTCCATCTAAAAATGTACACGAGGGCTTCCCTGGTGGCACAGTGGTTGAGAGTCTGCCTGCCGATGCAGGGGACGCGGGTTCGTGCCCCGGTCCGGGAAGATCCCACATGCCGCAGAGCAGTTGGGCCCGTGAGCCATGGCTGCTGAGCCTGCGCATCTGGAACCTGTGCTCCGCAACGGGAGAGGCCACAGCAGTGAGAGGCCCGCGTACCGCAAAAAAAAAACTAAAAATGTACACAAGCTGCTACGAAATGCGTCTCAGACACAGCAAACCTTCTGAGATTTGAATCAAAGTAAATTCGCTCTGATTGTTTGTCCACAGTCTTCCCTGCTGTTTCAACCACCTGCTCTACCAAAATGACCATTTCTTAAACTTCGAATGAAGAAAGTTAGCATGTCTCCATCAGCGCTGCACGAAATGATTTAGAGGCAAAAACTCAGTAAGACGATGGTACTTTGAATTCACTGAAATCTTCAAGTCTGCACTGAAAACCATTCTTGGGCTCTTGAGTCACTCGTGCCTTCTCCATCAAGTAAGTACCCACTGGCATCATTCCACTGTACACCAAATAATTTTCATGGAGTTGCAGGAGAAGATAAGTACATTGTCAGACCAGCTGTGCCTGGTGTGCCTGCTGCCAAAGCACACTTGGAGACCCCACGGCTGTGCCCATCCATCAGGCGTGATGTCACAGCCCCACTTAGAGACAGCCTGGCAGCCGGCATCTCCCTCCCACACAAAGGAAGCAACAGATGCTGGAGATGATACAGAAACAAACATTGGGACTGAACCACCTCAACTATTCAACGGAGGGAAGGTGTAAGTCAAGTGTCAATAGAAATACACAGAATCTACCAAAGAGGTTTCGAACAGTCAGGCTTTTTTAAGTCATATGCTGCTTCCTTTCCCTAACTTTGCTTTTCCTTGTATTCAGATAAGTTAAAAGAATAAAGACTACGGCAAACACCTTGTCATTTAAGGAGCATCTGTTAAGGAAAAGTATATTAAGTAACCAGTATGTACAGTGGCAGTGAGTGCCCACTTTTCAAGATCTTAGTAAAAACTACAAAGTGCTTCTCATCACATGGTGTTATGAAATTACTCAAACTGGCCTATTCTGACGGAGTTCACAATCTAAAGGACACACCGCCCAAACACAGTACACGCACAGAAGTAGCCACTACGTGAATATAGAGAGTAAACGCGCACTATCAACAAGCTTACAGGAAGCAGTTTACTGTGAGGTGGCGACTGAAACAAAGTTATATGAAGTGTATGTCTGAGACTAGACAAGGCTAAGGAATTCACCTTCTAAATTATTTAGGAGAAATCTTCCTAGGATAGGCACAAACTTATTTTTAAACTAAATGCAGCCACACAGATAAACACACATGTTCAACTGGAAACTCTGAGTGATCGGCAGCACTAAGAAACAGCTCCAATCCCAGAAAAGACTGGAAACACGCCAGAAAGTCAGCCGCACTCACCCTGGCGGAGGCGGGCGCGCGGGGAGAGGGAAAACATGTTTCCATCTTCCTATTTTCTAGATGCGTATGTTACTTTTAATGTTAGCGAAAAGGCTATTTCACCATTTAAAGAACAATTTTACATGTATATGCGTATATACATATCTCTCTATATATGAAACTAGAAAAATACTCACATTAACATGTTAACAGTAAACAAACCAAGGGGACAGAATTATGAAATGCTTTTTTTCATCTTTCTTTTTCTCTGGATCTTCTCCCTAGAATATCTACATTTCATAAATAAAAATAAAAACAAAAACAGTAATCTAGAAGTCATTTAAACTTTTGGTTCCAACTGCTTTATAGAGCCAGAATTCATAGACCATCAAACTCACCACTGTTAAGTGTACTAAACTTTCCTTGGGGGGAGGAGAGGATAAACAGAACTAAGCAGCAACATTCACAGGCCCAGAAGACCTTAAACCTCTAAGCTCCCATGACCAGAGCAGTTAAGAAAACATTCTCCGCCTGTGATGACCTCAGCTTTACCGAAGCAGCCTCGGCTGTGAACTCTGCTGTATCAGAGCCGGGGTAGGGTCACAGGCACGGGCACTGTGGGGGAAGAGGAAGAGGCAGAGTCCTCGTACTTGCACAGTGCCAGCCAGCCCTCTCCACGAGCTCCAGGCCACCACCCCACGCACGGCGCACCCACACCATCCAGCACTCGGGTCCGGTTATCTCCAGCCCGACCAGCAAAGAAAGGAGCAATGCGCATCTGTTCTCCATCCTCCCCTAGGGGAAAACACTAACACAGAGGCAAATAACTAGGACTGGTGGTTACTGGTAAGGCGTGGGGCTTCTCTTGAAGAAATAACCACTCACTCTGTTAGACTTGACCGTGAAGAAGCATCTTTGATGTTCCACCTTCTGCCCCTTCTGTCTGTGAACTAAGCGAAGACGGCAGGTACCCTAAACCTCCCCGCCACCACACACCCCACGTGAACCATGGTATCATCACGAAGCACTTACACAAGCACAGCAAGACATGTCGCTGTACTTCCTCAAACCAGCATAAAGACGTGTCGGGTTAGGTAAAAGAAGGTAGGGGAGATGAGAGGGGAAAAAAAAAACCGCTGGAACTGGGTGAGCAGTATCACCCACACCACCCTCATCATTCGGAAGAGTCAGGACCACGTGCACGGGGACATCATTCAGAGGGTCAGGACCACGTGCCTCCTTCAGAGTATCAGGTCCACATTTATCACATCATCAAAACAGTCAGGTCCGCAAGCACCACATCGTATGTGACAGTCGAGTCCAGTCCGTCCCTGCTCTCGCAAAGGTCCAAAGAGACACTGCTGCCGGACCTCGTGATTCCAAGTTTTAACCTCCTCTCTCTCAAGGGTCTTCTTTTCCTTGCACCTTTTGAACAAAACCATCTCTGCAGCTATTTTCCAAATAAACTGTTTTCTTCTTTCTAAACTACTTAAGGAGAAACAATAACTACGGGGTCTTCTTTAGTTCTAGCCTCAGGCAAAAACACATCCAGCCTCTCCAGTAAGTGAACAAAAGTGAGAGGAGACTAGATGTTTCCTTGAAATGAAACCACAACAAGGAGGGTGCCAGCTCTTTCCTGGTATAAACACCTTCTCTCTCTCTCTCACTCACAGAAGAGGTCACCCAGGGGCCCACCGCATGGCCACACAGTCCCTCGACCTAACAGTTACGCCTGTTCCTGCTGCCCTAAGGCTACAACAAAATGCCTCACCAAAGGCTTTGCTGTGTGTTGTCTTAAAATACCCTTGTGGTCAGAAAGGAGAGAGAGCAAGCGCTGAGAGGGTCTCCTGTGAAGGTCTGGGAGGGACCGTGGCAGGGGGAGGGGGACTGGACAGGGCAGGGGTGGGGGGGGGGCAAGAACTCAGGCTGGCCCCCATGGAATGGGCTGGAATCCCATTTGTCAGGGTCCATCTCCCCGTCTGCATGTCACCCCAAGCCTCTATCCCTGAAGCGGGGAGGGGAGGACCCCTGCCAAGATCGCAGGGTCAGCAGAAAAATGACCAGCGGCTCAAAGAGGGTGAACAGTCAGCAGCGGTGTGAACGTGGAGACTCCTCGAGGGCGCTGGGTAAGAACTCTGCTGGAGACCTGTCACAGCAGGGAAACTCAAAGCCAAGGCAGATGGAGTTCAGAGAGAAGTTCCCACTTTATCCCTGATCATCGGAAGTTAGCGACGCCGACTTTTCTCTGAACTCTTGCAGTTAAGCAGATAAAATTAAACCAGAAAAGAAATATTTAATCATGCCCAAAACGCAAGAAGTTAAGAAGCGAAGGTCTGTTTTCCCTATTATAGTGCACCTGAGCATCTCTTATCCGTTCAAGGAGAACTTCCTCCACCAGGTCAATTTCCTTGTTTCTGTAGCAATTCAGTTCAGCACCTGCTTGCTACATGCACGACTGGCACCAGGCTACTCAGCGAGCTCCACGCCCCCCGGAGGAGACTGTTCTCTTGGAAGCTCGTGTGACGTCGCAGAATACTAAGAGCAGAGAGAATAAACAAACGCTCTCTACGTGCAGCAGCGTGAATGGCTCTCGCAATCAGTAAGGTCAAGTCAAAGAAGCAGACACAGCAGTACCTTATGGTTCCGTGCACATCAACCACAAACACAGCAAACATAATGGATCGTGTTAGAAGTCGGGAGGGTAGTTACTCTTGGGGGAGGAGTGGTCACCGCAAGGGCCACCAGGCGCTCCTGGGCTGCCAGCTACGCTCTGTTTCTTGCTGATTCGTGAGTGGGGTGAGTTCAGTTTTCAGAAATGTCCTGGATTTGTCATTTGTGCACTTTTTTGTATGCATGTCATACTTCACACACACACACACACACACACACACACACAGAGAGGCAAGATTCACATGCATAAGATTTTCTTACAGACCCACAAACTATGCTAACTTCCTATGAATTTCAAATACACAGAAGCAGAAAAAATAGCTTACAAACCCTCTTGTACCTCTAATCCGGAGTCAACAGTTACTGACCCATGGCCCAGCCGTCCCACAGGCCACCACCGGCCACGACGATTTTGAGCCAAACTGGATACTGTTTGAAGGCAGCACCGACAGGATTTCCTAACAGACGGGGTGAGCGGTACGTGGCAGGAAGGCAGCGGTCGCAGGACGCCAGGGCTTCTGTGCCCTGAGCAGAAGGCAGGACGCCCCCCCGACGGAGAAAGGAAACGGCTGTGGGTGGAACAGGCTTCGGGGGAAGATGAGGGACTCACAGGAGACCAGGCATCCAATGAGATGCTGCACAGAGTCCAGGAGAAGAGTCTGATCCCCAGGCCTGAGGCTGCTACCCCTGCAGAGGCCTGTGTGCAAAGCTGCGGCCTACGCTGGCACCCGGAGCTTGGATCTGGGAGGGTTCCCAACATCCCCTGGATTGAGAAGGGTGGCTCCCTGTTCCTGGGGTGTTTGAACAGACAATACGGTTTATGCTGAACACCTACTTCCCGGCAGGGAGTCTGAAATTTCAGGTACATGCCAGGCAGAGGGTGCTTACGTGACCAGCTCCAGATAAAACTCCAGGCCCTGCGTCTCTGAGGAGCTTCCCTGGTGGAGAGCACTGCACGCGTGTTAGGACAGCTCACTGCTGGAGGAATCACGTACCTGACTCTACTGCGACAGGACTCCTGGAAGTTTGTGCGTGGATTCCTTTGGACCTCATCCCATGCGCCTCTTCCCCCTGCTGACTTTGCTCTGTGTCCTTCCTTGGTTGTAAATCACAGCTGAGGGCGCAGTTATAGACGGAGCCCTGTGAGTCCTTCTAGGGAATCACTAAGCCTGAAGATGGTCTTGAAGACCTCCAATGCACAACTTTTTTAATAAGTTTGCTAGGAATGGAAGAAGGGAAGTATCAAGATTTTAAAATCAAATTTTGCATTTAGAGCCCCCAAATTAAAAAAAAAAAAGCAGCTGGTGGGGAGGGAGGATGGGATTGTTAAATAGTACAGTGTCCGTATTTTTAAAAACAGCAATTCAGGTTGTACAAAAATTGCTGGGTGTTTTCTTTAAATTCAACTATTTGTTTTCCTTAGAAAAATGCCTTTGATTCATGAAGTGACAGGGAAGCTGCATCTGCCTGGAGAGCAGGGCTCATCAACGATTACAAAGAGCTCCTTTTCACGGCAAGTTCTATTTTACCAAGAGATTAAGAGCAGCTCCTTCTGGAACAAAATTAATCTTTCTATTCCACCCTACATCTGAGAAGAGTCTGCATTAAAAAGACGAAGTGTTTAGTAATTGTTTAAATGAATGAGTTAGTGCAACTTCATGAACAGCATTTCAGGGCACGAAAACAAAAGCCCGCAAACCATGGCTGACATATGCCCTTTCCGGTCCCAATGAACACAAACTGCATCTGACCAAAGCCATGAGTACTTTTTCTTATTTCCAGTAAGAATGGATGGTAATATTTTTCTTTTCCGATTTAATTTTCTTTCTTTTTTGTAAACCACAAAGCAACAGAAAAAATACATACATATTAAAATAAGGGCTGTCTCTATTGTTATAAAAGGGTGTATAGATAGACAGATATAGATAGATAGATATAGATATAGATTTTTTTTTTGCCAACACTCAAAACACTTTGGAAATTCTCCTTTAAAATTGCCAGGACATTGTTCAGAAGCAGCAAACAGAAGCTGAGCGCCACCCATGTGATGGGCTCTGTCCAAAGCCTGGAAATGCTATGAGAATCCTAAAACAGTTAGCTCCCCACAGAGTTTATAACCCAGTACAGAATTAACATAAGCATGCAACGATCATGTGGCTCTCCAGGTACCATTAAAACAGCCCTAGCAGACAGCTCACAGGGCCAGACAAAAGTGGTCCCGAAGAACCAGACAGTGTGACTACGCCAGGGGACAAAGAAGCCACCTGAGGCAGGAGCCTGCAGAGAGGATGGACACAGAGGAGGAGGAGAGGTCTGACCTCTGGAGAGGTCAGAGAACAGCTGCTCAGGAGGGCAGGTGTGTGTGTTAAAACGTCTTCAGCAAAAGTGATGAGTTATATTGTTTTAGTATCTTTAATGAGAAGGGAACAAAGGAACCCTCATTCACCATGTAAAAATTATATGCTAGACACTTTACATCTATTATATAATTTTAATTCTGACAAAAGCCTGTGAAGTAGGAATTAGTATTCCATTTTACAGGTAGGGAAGCTGAAGCTTTATTAAATTGAACTTCAGGCCCTAGTCTACCAAAGGTGTTAACACTGTCTTACAGTAAAAGCCAGGACGTGACTATTAAATAAATGCGGCCGACTTTCGACGAGGCTCATAAACTATAAATTCACTCTGAAAAATATTTATAGGCCTCAAACTTATGTTCACAGGAAAAAGGAGAAAAGTAAATAAATCATTTTTATTAGTTCAGTGACCGTTCTAAAAACAAAAGCCAGAAATGTACTCACTCTTTCTAACCACTGGTGATTTTAAGAGACTCCTTTATCTTCTCTCCTAGAGGAACGTAGTCCAAGTGCGAAGAGCAGGTTTTACTATTATTTATTTATGATTAATGTGTAACACCTACAGTTATTTTTAATATTTTTATTACAAAAAATGAGAAGGCTATAAAACACGGTCATACCTCCAAGAGTTCTCTGTTGCAACAATACATGACTGTAATTTTCTTGGACGATGAAACCAATACTGTACGACTATGACGTGTTTCTCCAAGTGCCCATCAAAACCAGAACACCCTGTTCAATTCATCAAAGATTCGAGTACCTACAACTTACTGGGCATTGTGACTAGTTACCTGGTGCTAGTTAGGCCCCAAGTACAGGACACAGAGCTGTGCTCCCCGAGTGAAGCAGGAGATGTCACCGTGCAATAAAAGAAGATCGGGGTGCTATTCTGCAGTGAGCTATGGAACTCCGGGCAGGTCAATCAATCACCTTCGTAACATCGTGCTGTCATCGGTACATAAAATGAAGGCTTTTCAGTGTGAAAAACATACAACACCTAATCTTAACCTGCCTCTACTTATTTACTTATGAAATAGGCAAGAACAGGAGAATTTTCATATTTTGTAAGTTCCCAGTTACATTCTTTTCTTTTCTTTTCTTTTTTTTTTTTTTTTTTTGGCGGTACGCGGGTCTCTCACTGTTGTGGCCTCTCCCGTTGCGGAGCACAGGCTCCGGATGCGCAGGCTCAGCGGCCATGGCTCACGGGCCCAGCCGCTCCGCGGCATGCGGGATCCCCCTGGACCGGGGCACGAACCCGCGTCCCCTGCATCGGCAGGCGGACTCTCAACCACCGCGCCACCAGGGAAGCCCTACATTCTTAAATTAGAAGAAATCAATCCCAAATAGCAACACATTCTATCCTTGACAAAAACAAAAAATCTAATCCTTTACAAAATCTCACTGTCACATCCTCACCAGCAGAGTTATCTTTAAAACACATCCACAGGTACCTATTTGCTGAGCGGTTTGGCTTAACCCTAAGTTAACTTCACATTACTTTTAGAGAAAGAAGGATAGTGGAAGGGGAGTAAGTTTGGGGGCGGGAAGGACTGGCAGTGTGGGATTAGCAGATGCAAACTAGTATAAACAGGCTGGATAAACAGCAGGGTCCTACTGTGGAGCACAGGGAACTATACTCAATATCCTGTGATAAACCATCATGGAAAAGAACGTGAAAAAGAATGTACATATGTATAACTGAGTCACTTTGCTGTACAGCAGAAATTAACACAACATTGTAAATCAATACTTCAAGAAAATTTAAACGTAAAATAAAAAAACAGAAGAGGAGCAGGCTTTCCAGTCAGTCTGTTCTTGTGGCCCAAGTCCCACCTTTGTTCTTCCATCTGCTGTAGATGCAGGGGAGAAGGACATCCATGAATTCCAGCCGAGCCTGTACCACACCCAATGCAACGCCTGGCACAAGTCCTTAAAAACTATCAGTTCACTTCATCCACTCTACACTTGATCACTGAAGATGAATTCTAGTATCTAGTGGACTTTTTAAAGAAGGAAGTATTAGAAATAGCACAAAATGCACCCTAGCTCTTTTGTAAAAGGTCCATGCTTATTTGCTCTACACCAGGTGTTCTCAATGGGGTGACATCGCCCTCTAAGGGGATGAAAAGTGGTTCTAAGAGGTGTAGGAAAAAAACCTACCACTTTTATGTATAAAGATACACGTACAGTACATGAGCAGATGTGTGCAGACTGTAAATTTTCATTGGGGTGATTAGGAAAAAACAAAATCTTAGAAGTCTTCTTGGGGAGGTGATTGTGAAAATAAGGGTGTGATTGGTGGGGACACAGTGGGACTACTGGTTCTCAAAATTACTGCCATATTTTTTAATTATAATAAATCAAAGCTTAATCAATTTCTAATGAACTTTAAGAACTTTTCTTCAAGGACTTGCCTTATACCAATATTACAATAATAATAAAGAGGTACAACTTGTGACCTTTATCTACAGGAAGGCTGAGGAAGACAATCCAAATTAGGAAGCTGAAATCTAATATCAAGATCATTTGAATTAAGTTAGAAGTTACTGAAGGTAAGAAAATGCCAGATAAAATTTAGCATCCCACAAACCTGTGCATCATTTCTCTCCCAGCGGCTAAGAGAGAGAAGGTAGTTCGTTAAGGCAGCTAAGAAACAGAAGATAAGGAAAGAGTATCTGGAAGAGGGGGCACACAGCCTGCCGCTGAAGCTGACAGCTGACACTGATGCACTGACCGCGCCCCTGACGATGGGGTCAGCCCCGTGGCCAGCCTGCCGGAGCCACAGGAGGCTGGGGGCCAGGAGCCAGGACCAAGCTCTCAGGCCTGCAGCATCTAACTGGCCTCTGAGGGCCAGAAGGAAGGGACAATAGGTCACAGTCCACAGAGACCTCTCCCTCCCTTCCTTCTGCTCTCACCTCTGTCCAGACAAGAGCAGCACGTTCAGTACATCGTGCCCCCTGCAGCTGAACAGTGGTAAAGCTGTTAGGCTCACAGGGCCTTGCCCTGTCACCGGGGTGAGCGGGTTTGCTCCCTCCTGCCTGAGCGTGGACGCCCCGCGAGCGAGCATCCGTCTCCTCCTCCGTGGACCCAGCTCAGGTGGCACTCAAAGCCCATCAGAGCCCATCAGACATGCCCTACATCGGGCCGCTTCTTCTGTGGCACCTGCCTCCCCAGGCTGACCACGAGCAGAGGCTAGGTTTTACACAGCTCTCACTCTCCCATCACTAGGAGCGTTGTGCCAGGAGCAGGGAGGGCACCCACCAAAACCTGCCGACCAGTGTCCTGCACCCCAGTGGGCATCAGGCCCAGCATCTTCCCATCCTCCAAGGAATATGCCTCAATCACCAATCACTAACACTTCAGCTGTTAGGACTGAAAGACAGGCTGCTCTGGCTGATCTGATGGGCAATATCCACCCATCCCTTAGGGTCCAGACCATAACAAGCCTACTGAACACCTGACATTTAAAATTGTTAATACTTTCAAAGGCTCTGTCAGTTGGGAATCAGAGATCTGAGTTCTAGTCCCTGAAATCCGACTAGCAATGTGCTCCTCGGCACGAAGGCTCAGTGTCTCTAAGCTGGAATCCTTCAACTTGCAGGTGTGAGGGGGCGGCTTCTTTCCTTATGGTCCATTAGAACGAGGGTTTTCAAACTTGAGGGTGCCTCCGAATCCCCTAGTGGGCTTACTAAAACCCAGAACTTGGGGCCCCGATCCAGCATTTCTGATGCAGGAGTCTGGGATGGAGCCCGAGACACTGCGTTTCTAACAAATTCCCAGGCGCGCCTGCTGGGAGACCACACTTTGAGAATCTACCACTTTGACCCCATCCTACGCCAGGAAGGCCTAGTGAAGGAAGGACCATGGGGCCAGTCCAGCCCGAAGACTGGACTGGGGGCAGTGATGGGCTGCAGCGAAACATCAGCCCACAGAGCACCATTTCATCTCTGTCTGCCATGAAGCACTACGTACTGTCTGCCTCTGTTCTCTCTGCATCACCCCAAGAGGATGAGCCCTCCTTTGCCCAAAGCAATTATCAAACACAAATAAGGGCACGGAGCTGCATGGCAGTATTTGGGTATACGGTGGCCCATCATCCAGACGGTCAAGCCTAAGCTTTTTAAAGTTATATTTTGAAATATGTGCCTTTTTATAGAGTTTTGACTTGTGAAACGTGTAAATGATTCACACATTCAAAAATTAAATCAGGAGAAAAAGGAAACCCTCTATAAATGAATTAAAATAGAAACTGAAGCCAGTAGCTACATATCAAATTGATAAGCCATACAGAGAAATTAGTATTTCAAGTAACTTCTGAATATAGCACTCTGTAAATCCGTCACAGATGTAGCCTAAGGACAAAAACGGCTTCAGAGAAAGCAAACTTCACTCCATGCCTATTGATAAGTAGTACCATTGTTATTGTAATTCTGAAATGATTTTATGTTTATCAAAGGATAAAGCAGGGCTTCCCTGGTGGCGGAGTGGTTGAGAGTCCGCCTGCCGATGCAGGGGACACCGGTTCGTGCCCCGGAGCGGCTGGGCCCGTGAGCCACGGCCGCTGAGCCTGCACGTCTGGAGCCTATGCTCCGCAATGGGAGAGGGCACAACAGTAACAGGCCTGCGTACCGTGCAAAAAAAAAAAAAAAAAAAAAAAGGATAAAGCAAACATATATATTATTTTATTAGGAACCAAAACTTTTCAGGCTAGGAGAAAAGGGAAAGAAATACAAAATACACAAGATTTTAAAAATTAAGGAAAAACTGATTTTGAAAAATATATTCCCAAGCTCCATCTACTAAAAGGGCCTGGAAGCAGAAAACCTCATCAGCGGTGAGCACACTTAGCGTCCAGATATTGGTTTCTAAATGCATTTCCCACTGAAAAGAACTAAGGCTCCTCAGAGGAAGGGATCCAGATTCTGGAAGATGAGCCTCAAATATCTACTTGTGCCAAAAAACAAGGAAATACTCAAAAACTAATGGGGTCATATCAAAGGGCTACAGAAGGCGGTCCTGAAAGAGCTCCCATGGCCAGATCTGGCATGATTTCATTAAATAATACTAATGGCAGCTACAACTGATGGAAACACATTGAATAAATAAAACTGCCCATGTCTACAGCAGTATCTAGAATAAGAAAGAAGACAAGAAAGGGTGGGAGTGGGTAAGAAAGGAAACTCTTCTTTACAGACTGATGCAAGCTAACAAGCCTGGAAGACAGACTCTGAAAACCACCACCTTGCAATCGTAACTATTCACACAGCATCGCCTGCAGATGACTTCCCAGTGCAGAGCTGAGGGCGCCCCTCGACGGTGGGGAACTCTGCAGTCGCCTCCTCCATCAAGAGGTCTAACTGGCTTCACTAACACTGGGACAACCAGGATGGGCATGCCCCCTGAGGTCACGCAATAGGAAGAGCCCAATGCCACCAATGAGGTGTTCTTGCCAAAAAATTCTTATTCTGTGTCTATTCAAGCCTCGACCTAATTTCCAGTTTACAGGAAAGACAGGAGGAGGAACAAGTTAAAGCACAACGTGAGGAAACTATCAGACAAATCCAGAATGTGGGGTATTTTACCAAACAACTGGCTGAGCTCTTCCAAAAGTCAATTTCTCTTTAAAAAAAAAAAAAAAAAAAAGAGTAGGAGGGACATGGAGGTGCAGAGGAACTGATCTAGAGCAAAAGTGACTTAAGAGATAAGCTAACTGTCATATATATATATATGTACCTCATGTTGTCTACCCAGTTATGTCAATGGATATATATATAATGGAATATTACTCAGCCATTAAAAAGAATGGACTAATGCCATTTGCAGCAATGTGGAAGGACACAGAGACTGAGTGAAGTAAGTCAGAGAAAGACAAATATCATATGGTATCACGCATATGTGGAATCTAAAAAAACAGTAAAAATAAACTTATTTACAAAACAGAAACAGACTCACAGACATAAAAAACAAACATGGTTACCAAAGAGGATAATGGGGGGTGGGGTGGAGGATGATAAATTAGGTTTGGGGGGGTTGACATAAACACACTACTATATATAAAACAGGTAAACAACAAGGACCTACTGCAGGGCACAGGGAACTGCACTCAGTATCTTGGAATCACCTATAATGGAAAAGAACCTGAAAGGGAATATATATACGTATGTGTATGTATAACTGAATCACTTTGCTGTTCACTTAAAACTAACACAACACTGTAAATTAACTATGCTTCAATTTTTTAAAAAAGATCTTAAAAAAAGAGAGAGAAGATAACCAAATATAATGCATAAACCTCCACCAGACTATGACTGGGGAAAAATGGTTAGAAAACCTTTCTCGCCACAACTGAGGCTACTGAAATTGACAACATGAGGTGACAATCTGAAATCATTCATCCTCTCAGGTGGTATTATGATTATGACTGCATTTTAAGAGAAGTGTGCTCAAGTATTTACAAGTGAAGCGTCTTGGTATCACAGCAATACGCATGTACCACACACACAAATGAAATGTTCAGTTGTTGAATCTAGCGAAGGGTAGAGAATGTTCGTTTTCTGAACAGTTCTGTAATTATGAACATTTTCATTAAAAAAAAAGTTGGGTGGGAATTATTAAAATGAAAACACAAAATTCAACTCTCAGAAACAAATCCTAAAGAGTTTGTGGACCTCGAGTTGAGAATTACTGATCTAGATAATTCTTTTTTTTTTTTTTTAACCTTCCAGAGTGTTAAACAGAAACAATGTGATACCCCAACTGCAAGAAACAAACTCAGTCCCTTATGCGTGATGGGAATAATACAAGTTTGACACTGAGACACAAAGACTGAAATGAAGGGGCTATCAAGAATTCAAACAACCAACTCAAGTATCCCTCAAAACGCATCACACCAGGCACGCACATGCGCATGTCAAACTGGGGAAGTCTGAAGAAGCTCTGTGGGCTGTATCAGTGCCGACTCTCCGTGGCTGCCTTGGTTCTAAGCCATGCAGGCAGACATATCTGCTATAATCTAACAAACACTGGAGTCCTGGTCAAATCCTTAGCTGGCTTTGTTTTGTGCAGGACTTCAGTTGTGACACTGTATTACAGTTATACAAGATGTTACCCCTGGGGGAAACTGGGTGCAGGGTACAAGGAGCTTCCCTGTACACTTTCCTGCAAATTCTTGTGAATCTATAATTATCTAAAAAACAAAAACAACACATTATAGATCTCATGTCCTGGTCTTGTCCAGTTTGAACACGTCCTTCAACCCTTCCCACCACCAATCAGATAAGTGACACGCTTTCTTTAAAAAGAACCCTTCAAAATCCTAAAGAAAATCGATTCTTAAAATAGTTCAAGCCCAAGAAGAAACATAAAGACATTTGTCCATCTCGAGCAAATAAATGCCCCCTTTCCAGACCCCTCAGTTTCCCAGACAGCCCCTGGCACCTCACCCCAGGGTGAAACGTGAATTCTCGGTCTGCTTTGTTTTCCAGGGTCACATAATCAAGCGCGGCAGGTGACTGCGGACTCGGGGCAGCCTCGGGGCAGCCGGCCTGGAGTGCGTTTATTCAGGGCTGCAGAGAGCTCACAGCTGGGGGCAGAGCAGCCGGGCCACCTCCCTCCCCACACCTGCTCCCCTCTGGCCTTCGGAACCTGAGGAATAACCGGTAGCCTGGGAACTGCCTCTCAATTTCACCTAAGGAATAGGCTCAACCAGCAGGACGAGTCTGTGATGCTTCCTAAGGATACGCATCCACACCTTTTTGCTCCCGAGATGAAACTGAGTCGAGTCTGAACCCACGCAGGACCCCGCTCTCAGCCACAGAACCCTCTGCAACAGCGCCCCCTGCTGGAGCTGCAACAAGAAACATCAGCTGCAAATCCTCCCTCCTGCCGCCTGCTCCCAGGTCCCACGCCGGCCACTGCCCTCAACTCTGCAAGAAGAGCCGAGGGGCAGGCCCTTGATGTGGAGGGTGGGAGGCCTGCTCTCCAGGGGCCCGGCTACACAAGCTCTCCACCCGCAATCACACTTGCTCGGGGCGCTGAGTGTGCCCCAAGCTACAGCACCAAGGTCACTCTCTAGTGAGGTCACTGCATGAAAACGGCACACAAGAAACAGTACTGAGAGGCCAACACAGTAAATGGTTGATTGGGTTTGTATTTTGTTCTGAAGACTCACCGTCTGGTTTTCATTTTACCTGAACACAGGGGTTCTGCGTAATTATTTTTAAAGGAATCTTGAAAATGCACTTGTCCAACACTGCCTGATTTTTTCAGGCAAGGAAACACCTCTTGTATGCAGCTCACCAAAAGTGTCTATTACACACACGGGTACGTGTTTTACAGCCGTGCTCACAGAGAGATGATGGTGAGGAAACGCATCAGGGCACCAACAGTGATGACTCTAAGTGGGGGAAGAATGAGGATTTAACGTGCCTTTTTACTTTAAAGCAATGATCATACGTTGCACAGGACATCCACAGAGCTGACAAGCTCACTTCGATGCCCTTGGAGATGTCAGGAGCGTGTCAGCCAGGGCAGCATGGGCTGAAGCCAGGAAAGAACCTCAACTCTCAGGGCTGGCAAATGCGTCATAGAATTCCCAAAGATTACGTTAAAAATAGTACCCCGAGTCTGGCAGTAACCGAGTCAGGAGGGTGCGGATAACTGTCAGACGACGCAGGCTCCAGCTATACCACCGGCCACCTGTACGGAAGCGTGAACAGAGGCCCGGTGGGAAAGGCCCCGATCGGTACACGCACAGGGCACTTATCAATAACTGACTGTGGTATTTAAGTCACAGGAAGTCAGAATTGGCGGCTCCTTCACTGCTCTGTAATCTTAAAATTAGCATTTCACTGGAAAGAATCCAACAGGATCACTAGCACGCAACAGAATCGCCCAGGAGGTTACAAGAATCTTCTGGCCAGCCAAGCAATGGTACTTTTCCATTATTAAAAAATGACAGAGGAAAGAGAGCAGTCACGGCATAAAATGTCACATCTTCAAATATCTGTATAAGCTTCTAGCAGTTGCCCCGTGGTCCAGAGACAACATTTCTAACTCTTACTAAAACAATATGCATGCTGGTGATGAGCGTGTTACTAGAGACCGAGGGGAGAAGAGGGTGGGGGAGCCGCCCCTCGAGATGATCAATCGCACACCTGAGACCAGTTTAGCCATTTTCGCCCTCCATGGACCCCAGGCTTAGGAGATCAGGGCTTGATTTAAAGGCATCCCAAATCCTCACGGTTTCTGGTTAACTCACTCTAGAATCTGTGATATATGATGTAAATCTTATTCATAATTAGGCAAGTTAGAAGCAACCATGAGCGGATAAAGTTTCAGATGAAAATAATTTAAAGTAAGATGGATTTGGCTCATTATAACCCATGGCTATTTTTTTTTTTAATTAAATGTGGACCCATGAGTATAGGTACACGCACACACACGGGCTCACACACACTTACCTTTCATTAGAGTTAATTTCTCCTCTTTCCCATCTAAAGCTACACAGTAAATCCTCATGTGACCATTTCAAGGACTATTTTTTGCTACTAAATTTTGCCAACAATCTGCTCAGCATTCTAGCAGATGTTTCTGTTTTCAAACCTCTGGGAACTTGGCTGTATCTGTTTTCCTTCCCCATGTTAAAAATAAAAGAAATGGCCCAGATGTGGCCCTAATACCCCAGAGAAGCTTTTCCCACCGACCAACCTCAACCTCCCTACTCAGGTGACCTCTGTGATCCCTTCTCAAATCTTTTCTTTGCCATTAGAGAAGATGTTTCCAATTCTGGTCCATTATATTGTCAAGGATGACATCACTCAGATGTGCTTTTTTTTTTTTTTTTTTTAAAGAAAATGCTACTGATTCTTAGTTACTTGGGACCCATCTGCAACAACCCCAGCCAGCTCATCTGCTGGCCCTTCTGAACCCATGGTGTCACATGAATGCAATTTGCTTAAGATCGATTCTCCAAACACAACAATTCCTTTTAAACGGTGGGCTGGAGAGACAGGGGGATCCTTGTTTTTTATCTAACGATTTCTTTAAAAACACTTGTGACCCAAGCTTACCTCAGTAACATCCATAACTTTGATGGCTGCCAGCTGACCTGTTTTAACATGTCGACCCTGAAAAACAGAAAAAAGAAAAGAGAATGGGCACGGCTGCTCTGCACAGTCATTAGTACAGAATGGCTGACGTTTCGGCAAGTCACCTCTTCTGTACTTTTTCCCCAAAACTGATGAAGGAGTCCTATGCTCTCCAATAGAACAGGATGGTTCTGTTGGTTTGTAAGACTCGTGAACCCCACCTAATAAACCAAACCATCAGTAGAACAAAGGAGTTTTGATAAAGAATCACTTCCCTCTTTCTTTCCCGGGCTTCATTTACGCATCATTACTTCTCAATCTGAACAACTTAAATAATGTTTTCTTCCATACATCAGGTTGACCAGCCTTCCCTTCTCAACATTCCACATAAAGGAAATGACCAAAAAAGTCTGGATATCATTTATTGTCAAAAATGGGTAACAGTCATTTTCCGCTCGTATATACCCCCAATACCCATTACTTGATTTTACAAGTTATACTGAGAGTCTTCTTCGAAGCTTTCCTGTGATCCCAATGCAGGGAGGCTGGAGCATAATTACTCGGAATAAAGCGGGTACACAAAGAGATGGGGGGCACAGAGAGAGCGCGGTCTTACAGCTGTGTCGTAATTCCCGGTCTAGAACCTAAACGTTTGTTATCCATTTATATCACGAGCATTTCAAACAAGCCTGATGCAGCTCTCCTGTCCCCTCCCCCAGACCAGGAGGGAGGGACTTAATCCCTACCCATCTTGCAACGCTCTGCTGGGCATATCTCAGGAGAGCAACAAAGAGCTACCCTGACATCGTGAGCACCGGCTCCTCAAGGGCTTTGGGGAATACGCTCCTGCTGCCGCCAACGTGAAACAGCAGGCACGTCCCCACAGTCTCCGAGAGCCGGCCTCGCTTGTGGCCTCGTGATGGAAAGAGCTGTGAACTTTAGAACCTGAAACCTGAGGAAAGCTCTCCACTTATTCTGGAAAGCTTGGGGCAGGGACTCAAATCACAACTTGGACAAAACAGTTCCATGAAAATGACACTGAATTACAACTCTCTCTCAACTCTCTGCGGTCACAGCGGGATGGGGTCCAGCGCCGGCCCAGGAGCTCACCAAGCAGGGTTGGGCGACAGCCTAGACAGGGGAAAGCAGGGCAAATAAAGCCCACAGGCCCGGAACCTCGTTCCAGCACCACCCACCTGCAGAGCCCCCGTCCTCGGGCTCAGAAGGGTGGCCCCATCCCCGCATCCACAGTCAGACATCTGAAGAAGCTCTGCCTCTGCAGCAGGCGGTGCGGGGTCCCACGCGGGCCCGTCCCAGGAGCCCCGCCTCCTGCCTGGTCACCGGCCCCAATGCCAGTCCCCAAATGCCCTTCCAGCCACCCAGCGTCCCCAGGCCCACTGGCCCTCGAGCCCACGTCACACTCCCCTGCATCCCCAGAGCCCAGGGCACAGCCTGCACCGCGGCTCTGTTCACAGCTGGGTGACTCACGATCCTGAAAGGAACGTCACCCTGTCTGTCGGTCCTCACTCGGCACATGACGTGGCCCGAGGGGCCACCTGGCACGGGGAACAGCCCCACCGTGGAGACGGCGGGGGGGAGACCAATGCTGTGTCAGGAAATAGCCATCTGCTCACGGCACCCGGGCCCACATGTCCGACTCGAACGGCCACGGTTTACTTACTCCCTGTCCGTCTAACAGCCAGCGTCCGTGGATGTGTCCACCTCTGACTCGCTCGTTTCAAGTTTCCACCCGTGGGTTCCAGGCTCTGGAAGCTCACCGTCCTGAGCGCGGTACCCACAGCTGTGCTCACACGGACACACGGAGCCGATGACCCTCTGCAGCTGCAGGACAGAGCTCCCGGCCCGGCTCGGGCACCACGGCTGTGCCCACCCGGCATCTCCTCCACTCGGGGACCTTCGTCCCCTGTCAGTGGGGTGACAGCACTGTCCACGTCACAGGGGTGTCAGTAAGAACAACCGAGGGGCAAAGGACAGCACATGGCACAGGGTCAAGTGCAACCCTGGTGATAAAATAAGGCTGCACCTTGTTTCCCTCCATCGATGGCAGGAGGTGGATTTATTAGCACAGACGGGCAACACAGTCCTGAAGCCAAGGTATAGCTTCCAAGAATCCACGAACAAAGAGGAGAACTTAAGAGAACAAAGTAACCCTTCAGGCCTTTCCACGTAAGGGACACGAAGACCAGTTCCTTCACCCCTGGTCAGCCCTCACATCTGAAAACAAATGCCCGTTACTCTTCCTGCAGTGGGGTCATGTCCAAATTACCGCAGCAGACTTCTCGCGGATGGAACCAAGCGATGAGAGGGAATGCCCAGAGAGTTGTCCAGCTTCCCCGCTTTTCAAGAGGGCAGGTGGTGAGACAGAAGTGTGTCGGTGAGATGGGGAGGAAGGAGGGCCTTCTGAGCATCTGATCCTCAGGAAAACCCACAGGCCGATAGAAAAACCTCCCCAGATGTTTCTAAATTAGAGGCATCTTCCTTTTCTCCCTCAACGCCTGAACTCAAAGCCACCGTGTATCCTTCAGCCTCAGCAGTATGACGATGGTGTGACAGCTGAGGGTCGTGGGTTCACTCTATTTGTTCACGTAGAATGAGACTCCCTCACCGAGGGAGGATGGAATTAGGACCTAACAGCAAATCATTATTTTTGTGTTGAAGGACAGCCCACGCAAAGGCAGTAGCCTTCACTAACACACACCAGGTCTTTCAGAATTAGGTCCATTTGAGTTTAAATTTAAATCAGGAAACTAAGAATTCTGCTTCCCTCCCAAGAATCAAGACAACATGCTGGAAGAAACAAATCTGGGACTAGGCAGCCTTGGACTCTCATTCCTCTGCTACCTCAACTGCTGTAATTTCCTTGGAAAAGCTGCCTATAACTTCTACAAGCTTCCTGTGGGATCCAGTGTGCTAAGGGACCTAAAGCCCCTTCTAGAATAAGGCAGGCTATAAATAAAGTGCACGGCGTCTCCACCCAGACATCACCCCTGGCACCCAGGGAGTACCCAGGGGACGGCCTTCCTCTCCCCACAACCAGAGAGCCACGCCGAGTCCCTGACCCTGCTCCCTAGTTACACCTGCAACCATCTCAAACCCAGCCAATGTCGGCCCATTTCTATTTTCAAAAGGCTGGCCAATACAGTGGGGTGCTAAAATAATGCACTTCTCTAATTGTTTTTATTTTTTTTTTAAAGAAGAAGAAAAAAAGAATACCTCCAAATGTGAAACTAACAGAAGTCATAGCCTATGTGCTGAGTTGGGCCATCTTTGGGTCAAGGAACCAAAAGGGCCAACAAAATAGCCTGAGGAGGAAAGCTCCAGCCGAATGCACCGAGTGTTAATATGTGTGTGATCATGTGCAAAGGAACAAACTTCGTGGCACCTGATTCCTTTCTAGTCTTTAAAATGAGGAAAACGCGCGTTTCTCTTTCTAAAAGGAAAACTCAAACTACCCTCAGCAGGCGTCCAAGCTGAGGAAAATGCCCTAATTGTCAACTCTCCTGCATGTTCCTGAGTCGAAACTGCCACCTTGCATTTGCAAATACGTATTACATTTATGACACAAGTTCCAAGAAGGAAAAGAAAGGAAAACACACACCACCACATGGTTTTAAGATGCGGACACTGTGGCAGCCTGTCTGTCTGCCTCTAATGAAGTCTGTCTGTAAGCCACAGAGAGGAGCCAACGGCAGAAGGAACAGCATTCAAGGGAAGCTTTTAAATCCCAAGCGAAAAAGATGGTGAGGTTCCTATCTTCCTAATTTTCCACTATCGCCAAGTACTAGGAAGCTACCTCACGCTGCATAATCTTTACCTAGGACCCCAATAACTCCATTAAAATGCATTTGATGAATAAGTATGCTCGCTGCGATGGTGCTCGTGATTGTTTGAAATGACTGAACACAACTTCTATGTTTACTTTTTCACGCAGAAGAAGTCTACAATGTAATGTACCCTTTCTGTACTCTTGCATTATTTCAGTGATATTTATGTTACTTCCTTTAGGCACCCAGAGCCCTCCGATCCCTGACCCAGAGAAACAAGAAAGGAACTAGTAAACCTTTTTTATCTTAACTCTTCCAATTAGCAAAACAAAGCATTTAAGCTCTTTATCTCTATGACTGAAATTGTGAACTCCTTAAAAAAATTTTTTTTCCAGAAAACAACTGAGAAGGGAGAAACCTTTTGCAAAGAGTTCAGTGGTACATTCTTATTGCCCCTAAAACTTAAAATATGCCTAATATTGGTCCTGAAAGAAAAACTATTTTTGATATTTTGTAGTGCATAAAAGTCTAGGTTAGGGAACCTGAAATTCAGACCCAGCACTTCTCAATTATCATGGTGTCTAATTGGTTTGCAAATATTAATTTCATTTTCTTCTGGTCAGGGATCATGATTCACCTTTTCTTACTACAGTTCTTGGAACTTCCTTTGTTCCACAAATATTTATCGAATAACTGTTATGTTGCAAGCGCTTTGCTGGACCAAAAAAAAAAAAAAAAGTATGCTCACTGGGAGGCAAATATTCCGGGGTCTCATCCACAAGAGGAAACTCAGGCAGGAAAGTCAAAGAAGGGGATCTCTTGAGTCTGTGACACTATGAGCGGTAGGGAAACACACCTTAGGGATGACAGGTATTTTCTTGCCTCCACAAGCCTGAACTTGTGTGTGTGCGTACTCACAGCCTGAACTCCAGCAACGACACCTGGAGACAGGCCGTGAGGACAGGACACGGGGCACCAAGATGTCCCCACTCTTGCGACATTTAGTGAACAAAGAGCTTTGTGTGCGTTATCCTTTACTCCTCACACAACCCAGCATGGGTACCGTTATCCCCGTTTTACAGATGGAAAAAGTGAGGCTTGGAGAGGATTAAGTTAACCAGCTCAGGACTCACACGCAGACCTGTTCCCTACACCAGGCTGTGGACCTTCAGAGAGAAAGGACCGCAAGTGTCCTACTGAACCAACTTCCAGAGGGGGCTGCCAAGGCTAGTGTTCTGCAGCTTAAATACCTTAAGTGATTATAACCAAACATGGCAATGCAGTAGCCAATAATAAAAACTGATTTTCAATCCCTGGCCTTTCTCGCTCATGAGAAACCAGTAAAAGCCAATGAAAGAACATCCCGAAGGGAATTCTCTAGGGAATCTGAAGGTATGTGAGCGCAGCATTGGCGATCACAATGCCTTTGCTTCCTGCTGAGTTTAATCTGAAAGAAAACTTTTCAGATTAGCTGCCTGAAGTTGGCTTTCTATTTGCTTAAGAGCAAAGCCCATCAATGCCAACCTCAGTAAGCAGAGGGCGGGCTGCACTTAACCGGTGAAGGGAGAGCCCACCGCCCCCCCCCCCGCCCCTGCCTTCAGGGAGCTGGTGGCTGAAGGCTGCAAAACAGTCCACGAGAAGGAGCGTTACATGGTGACAGAAAAACACTACTCTGTAGCAGGACACTCAGGAAACAGGACAGGGTGAAGCCAACGGCTCTGGGTGACACGAGGTGCCTTTAAAGGTGTCGTCAGAAAGACACCACTGTGAGGGCCGCAGGGGGTCTGCAAGGACTGCCCGGTAGCCCCAGAGACTGCAGGGGGCAGGAGGTGGACCCCTTGAGATCTGAACCGGAAAGCATCCTCACCAAATCCCAGAAAGGGACACGTGTGCAGGCGTCGCCAGGCCAGGGGAAGGGGGGAACCCAATGATTCAGACCCAAACGTGAGACTTCTGTAAGTGGAGTGCAGGAATCCATGACTTTTTAATCCCATCTCTAGTGATTCCTATGCATTCTGAATTTTGAAAACCGCTTCTCCACGCTTGTATGAGAAAGCCCAAATTCAAGTTCTCATATCGTTTCTGGACTACATAGTATTTGTTACCATGAAGATATGCACTCATTGTCTTAGCTGGGGTTTCGGTGTGCAAAGGTCAGGCTCGTAACAAACATGTTCTAACAAATGTCAATTATGTGTGTCACAAAAACATGTAGCTATGTTCTGAAATGTCCGAAAGCTCAAAGAACAGGCAAGCCCAGTTCATCGAAATGGTTGATTTTCCAGATGAGAAAGTAAACCCAGGGAGCAGAAAGGAGACCATTTAGTGGCTCAGCCAAACCTGGTCTGTCGATTCTCTCCCCAGATGGCTCACTCACATCACTGACAGTTTAACTTAAAAATTCCAGTGGGGAAGGGAGATGACAGAGCACAAAGGATTTTCAGGGCAGTGAAAATGCTCCATACAATACTACAATGATGGATTTACGTCATCATATGTTGTCCAAACTCACAGAACGTACAACACCGAGAGTGAACCCTAATGTAAAGCGAATGATTACGACGCGTCAGCGCAGGTTCATCAGCTTCAACACCTGTACCGTGGGGGGGAGGGGTGCTAATAATGGGGGAGGGTTATGCAAATGTGGGAACAGGGCTGTATAGGAAATCTCTGTACCTTCCTCTCAATTTTGCTGGGAACCTAAAACTGCTCTTTACAAATTAAGTCTTTAAAAATGTTTTAATTCCAATTATAGTTCCCCCTTATATGTCCTTGTTTTAAAGGGCAAACATGAAACCCACCTGACCACGTGAGGGACAGCATGAGCTCAGCACCAGGAGATGCACTGACCACTTTCTAAGGCTCCACGTCCATCCACCCCAACGGCAAAGGCCAGCTTATCTGGTTCTGCACTGTAAATCCCAAGACCACAGACCCCACTCATGAGTGTTCTTTTCCAGGAAATGTCCGCAAAAAAATCCAAAATGTAACCAGAGGGAGAGGGTGTGTTACCCAGACAGCACCCCACGAGCCATGTAATTAACGCGGGAGAGAGACAGCTTAGAGCACTTCGGGAAGGAACTCGGTCTCCTAACCACCTCCTGACGCCAGAGTAGGAATAAGGGCGACAGGATACCAGTGACACACTTTCTGATCACACTCCTCCTCCCAAGCCCAGACCCAGTGCGAGGCAGGCACTTTATCCTTGTAACTACTATTTATTATTATAATCAAGATCTGTTCATCTGCCTCTCCCTCCGTTCCACGTTCAGGGCTGTGGATGAGCAGGGAGAGAGAGAAAGCACAGGAATATGTGAGTGTTATGAGATCAAGACTCGTGATTTAGTCAGAGAACCACGCTTCTATTCCCTGAAGTGTTTAAAACTAAGACCTCCGTGTAGAATTCTGCCTTTCTTAGGTTGGAGCTGCCTCACCCTACACCAACACTCCCTTTAAAGAAATTTATGCCTCAGTAGCAGAGAATGTGCAGACTTTTAACTTCTACGAAGAATGAAACAGCCAAAACCAATAGCAGGGTTAAGACCCCCACTACCCCGCGCCCACCCCCAGTGAACGAGTCTTTTTTGTTGCACAGCTGAGTTAGTAGGTAGTAAAAGTGAAATAATTTATGCAATACATCTTTTTTTTTCTTTAAGAGACCAATCTGGATGGAAATCTTTCTAAAGCCTGAAATCTTGAGGACATTAAAGATGCTTTTCTTAATGGCTCAGGGAAAACATCAACTACCATCCTGTCCTTGCAATTAAGTGACAGCCGCAGGGAACATTATACGTCAGGCAGCAACATTCTGACTCCAACAAAGAAAGCGCCCAGTCATCTGGGCTCCGCATGCCTGTTCTGTCACTTTCGGTTGTGTTCTAGAACAGATATGGGGGGGGGGGGGGGCGCCAGGTAGGCTGACCAGACAGCAAGCTAAGTTCCAGTTAGGTGAGCGATCACTGCAGCAAACACCCCCTCCTGTTGCAGAGTGGAGACAACCTGGATGGGCGCGTGAATGAAAGGGCCTGAGGAAGAGGCACTACCGTGAGCGCTTAGGAGTGATTCCCTCAAAGTTGTGTGTGTGTGTCTGTGTGTGAGCGCGCGCGCGCGCGCCCGCACGCCTGGGCAGTGGGTGGGCAGCTGCTTTATAAAAACACCTGGTGCAGCTGCATTAAAAGAGACAGTGCCCCTTCCAAGGAGGGAGCAGCCCTGCAGTGCAGCACAGATGCGAGCCAGTGTCTGGGCTATGGCGTCAAGTGTGAGGAATTACGTTGTGAGAGGGAGACCAGCAAATTAAAAAGCACCAATAGTAAAGGGCCCACAAACACAAGGAAGGACAAAAACTTAGCATATCCATTCTCACACTGATAGTAAAAGAAAAGGCACTGGCAAGTCTTCCTATCAAAGCATCGAAAAACAATGGAGATCTTGGATTCTGCAAGCATCTATTGCTAACACTTATTACACACTTGCAATTGCCTTCTCCTCTACTCACCAGAAAAACCCAACTGACCTCAGATTGAGCAATTTTAGTTTAAAATAACAAAAGAAGGTTTAACAGCACGAAAAAACCTCCAAACCCTCTACCAGAGGTAAACCTACGTGTGAAGCTATTCTACCTTAGGCACTAAGAGATAAGGCACCACATTCCACAGCTGAGCAGTCTAGACCTGAAACCAACAATGTGATGAGGACAAGATAAATTCTAACACTGTCCTCCTGAAGGCGATGTGATTCAGCACTGGATAAAGGAAAGCTGACCAAGGGAGACACACACACGACCCGCAAAACACACACTACCTACTCACGGGCTCTCACAGCAAGAGCTGCGCATAAAATACATTCTTTTCATATTTGCTGACTATCTGAACCTACTAAAAATAATGAGTTCACCTTTTTCTTTTCTATGTTATCAATATTTTTATGATTAAAACTTCTGTTAATACTTTTCAAGGAGAAAAATAAGAAACTATTTTTTTCATTAGTTCCTTTATATCACATATTAAGATGTGTAAACACTGCATAATAGTGCCCAAAGCAGACACTGGAGTCAGGAGCCCAGGAGGGAAGTGCCACTCACTCCAGCGCACACCAAGGGTGACCTCAGGCCAGTTCCTCAACCTTTTCTGGACACCGCTGTCTTCCTCTGTAAAACGGGGGTAAAGACAACCTTCTGCAGGAGGGCCTGTTAACTATAAAAAAGGAACACCTGGTAGCAGGCCTGGTCCTGGTGGACAGCACCGTGACTGGAGTGGAGGGACTGCAGTGGGACCACAGAAGGGACCAGCATCACCTGTCACAGCATCTGAGAGACCAGCTTTAAAAGCAGGAGAGTCCTCTAAAGAACCACAGGTCGCTAGATGTTTCCCTCCAATGTGAGATACCTTCCAGGGGGGAAAAGATAAACCTAGCTATACAGACTCTACCACAAAATACTAAATGTGTTTATTCGTTCAGACTTCAAACAAAATATATAACCAGAATTTTTCTCTTGAGACCCATAAAAATTAATAGCACTTGATATATATGTATATCAAGTATGTATACACATATAAAATTAGATATTGATATATTTTCTTACTCACTTCAAGTCACATACCACGTCCCATTACTTTAATTATTGCAAAAGTAACGATCCATGTTTATCTAGAATATAATTCTCAGTCTGAACTCCTCTCTCTTCAGCCTCCCCTCGGCAACAGGCAGGGTGACCACAGTCCCCTATTTCAAACTAGGGAATCCTGTCTTTACTGTTTTATATAGTTTTAATTCTTGAATTGCTCAAATGAGGAGGTAAGAATCAGGGAAAGGAGCTGGGCCGCATGTCTGACCAGCTGGGGAAGCACGCGTTACACCGAAACATAACCAATGGGGGCTGAACGGGCCCCAACCAGGGTGAGGCCAGAGCAGACACAGCGCCAGGGTTCCAGGAGGAAGCATACACAAGACGGTGGACTTTTAATGAGAAGTCTGCTCGTCACAGCGGCTGACCATTTACCCAGAACAAAAGACGAGGCACAGAATTCTGGGTGCCACCTTCCTCCTCTTCCCGGGGCTACGCTCCTCCCACTTCAAGAAGCTTTCCTACATTTCTCCCCGTGACTTCACAACACACTCAATGTTTAGAATTATCCCCACAGGGTAACTTCAATATTGAAATATCACTTCAAGCATCGTTAAGGCACTCAAACTGAACTCTTCTCACTGGCTGAGTAAAAGGTTAAAGGTTTCGGACACAAGTCGGAAGGCAAGAGGTTAAGTGATGCGAGGGGTCCTGTTCCCTTCTGGGCTCCCGACCCACCCACGGCCCTTCCTAGTCATCACCAACCCAACCTGCAATTAAGGTTTTCAAATTGTGCCTTACTTCTTCTCAGCCCTTCAAGAAGCTGACTCTAAAATAACACTGCCCTTGAATCTGGATATATTTCCAGTATTTATATAAAGTCAGACTATATGCAGCTTTGTGTCTCACTGAACAACTTCTAAATACAAGAATAACCTGGTTTCTGAACCTGAACCACTTCCGCTGCTGTGTCTTCGGCACTGGCACAGTTAGAAGGCATAATTCTTCCCTGGCGTGTGGTCTCTAAGGGCAGTGTTTGTTTTCCTTCTGGTTTTCAAAGTCTGTATACAACTTAATTTGCTTGTGCTAAAAATTCATGATATTTCATACATATTCATAACTCCACTATTCTTCCTAAAAAGAGATAAAGGTTTGTTCTACACACAACTCCTAATTTGCCTGCACTGAATATGCATTAGATACTTCATTCATTATTCCTAATTCCCCTGTTCCTCCTTTAAAAAGAGGTAAAAGAGAAAACCCACCTTTATAAAGTTTCCCTTTGAGGTTCCACTTGACAGGATCCCTCACCAGAAATGATGCACCCACGCCATCAACTCAAGCACCACTCTTTCCTCCCTGGGATACAGAGCTCTGCCCGTGGTTCAGCCCAAGCCCACCTTCCCTTTCATCAACCCCTTGATGAGACCCCCGTGAAAGGGCCTGCTGCTCCAGAGCTGGTTCTGTCTTCAACCTACAGCCACAAGCATCCAAAATTAACCTACAGAACGGAAAGGGAACGCTGAACTGAAACTCTTCAACCCACAAATACACCAAGTTTTGCTTTAAACCCATGACCTTAAAAGTAAAAAGAAATTTTGATCACCTGAGCCAACTGCTCGCTCAGGCACTAAACAGATTTATGACCTTGAATGAGTCCCTTAACTTCCCAGAAGCATGGCCATCTCACCATGAGATGTCGATGGCTCTGAGCTGCTCCCCAGGCCGACACTATGGTTCACCAGGCACTGGGTTACACACCAGAGACACACCATGAACCAAGCAGGTGAGGTCTGTGCCCTCATTCTAAGAGGGGACACAAGCCATACAAAAGTGAATCCGATGATGGCAGTCCCCTTGGACCAAAAAAAAAAGGGCTCTAGGGGAAAACCTAGCCGAGTGAGGAGAGGGCGTGCCCAGGGCAGTGGGGGGTGGGGGGTGGGAAGGAGTGCTATTTCATAGCGGGTGGGCAGGGAGGCCTCTCCCTCCGGTACCCTGTCATTTGGTGATGAATGACTTGCCCTGCAGGACCTCGAGAGCCAGAACTAACCTACACAAAGAAAACAAGCACACAGGCGCGCAGGCTGGGCCGCCAGCCCTCCCTCGACCAAGGCGGCGTCCTCGGTGGCTTGCAGGCGACGTGCAGGTCCTATGCCAGCTGCCACAGTGGTGACACCCTCGGCTCCCTCTCGTCAGCAGCACACACAGCCCCAAGGACGTCCCACGGCAGCGTGCCTGTGAAACGGGCCCGCCCAGCACACAGGAGGGCAGGACCCCCTCCGGGCAAGCCAAGCCAGACCAGCACTGCCACTCCCCCCTGCAAAGCTGAGCCTGGACTATGGAGAGAGGGCGGCGAGAGGCAGGACCACAGGCTCCGGCCAAAAGAAGCTTCAAGATTTCTCCACTGACCACCTGACTACACCGCTTCTCTTCAGCAAAACTCAGCCTCAAGGTTGAGGTGCGAGGCCTCTACTGGCAGAGCCTGGCTATGATTCTCCAACCAAACATCGAAAGCAAAGTCTCCCTTCTTTCTCTAAGGACAACAGTCAGAGAATCATGTTTCGGATTGAAAAATAAATCCCTAAATTTACGGTGCACATCACTGCATATTAATATTTGGTATGTGGCTGCCTGGGCTGTGAGGTTAAAAATTTAATTACTGAACAGTAACAAAAGCCAATGAACACAGTCACATGAAACACAGCCTGCGTGCTGTCTTATTATGGCTGCACTTCTACCATTTCAGACTATCCTGGCAACTTACGAAGGCAATTCTTTGGGGGTCTACAGCCAGAAACCGCTCCCCAGACGCTAACAGCAGGTTCTCCCTGATAATTCATGACTAAAGTGGACATCACATTTCTCTTAGTGGGTTTGGGGGATGGGATGGGGTTGGATATGGCTGCTTTTTGTGTTTTTTAACTGAACGTCCCAAAAGTTAAGAGGCTGCACATTTCTAAAACCCAGATTTTCAGTTTCTCTTGAAAATCAGATACGTTAAAGCTGGGTCCCGAGGCCCAGGGAGATGATGTGCAGAGCTAGGCTGGGCTGAGGCAGCCCCCTTGGGCCAGCAGCGGCTCTCCAGCCATTCCCACAGCTCCCACCCACCCGGACCCTCATGCATGTACGAGCGTGCACCACGGACCAAGTGCCCTCCGTCAGAGGCTACAGCAGCAGACCCCTAGCTGACAACTGGTCACCAGGGGAGAGTTCTGTTGCTGCTGCTGCATGTTTTCTGTTTTGCTTGTAATTGTACATGCTTGGGCCTCATCCACATCTACTGGATCAAAGTCCCTAAGGAGTAGGGCCTGAGCATCTGTACCTTGTAATCTCCCCTAAATAATTCAGAATCACTGCAACCGTGGCCTCATGACGGCAGGAATAATGTCAGAGAGACGCCAGCAGGCACCACCAAAACCCACGTTCTCAATAAAAAATTAAAAGGCCCCCAAAACCCCCTCACCCTGGATCACGTGCTATAATAGGTTCAGCCTCACGCCGTAGCTCGTGAATGCATGGCTGTCACCTCCCGGACGTGGGAAACACACAGCGTGACAGCGTGACAGCGGGGTAAGCACCAGCCCCAGATACCACACAAGAACAGTCAGGCAGAAACACCGGCTGCTGACCACCGGGCAGCGCCTGCCCCCTGTCCCCCTCTGCCGGGGCCACCACCTGATTCATCAATCCAACAGGACCCTGGGCGAGGAGCATGGCACTGCCCAGGACCGCCTCGGGCCGGCAGACAGTCTGCACACCCTCCCCGACGTGCTTCAAGAAGTTTTGTTTTAAGGGGGAAAAGGAGGCACCCAGATGGTGAATCACTAAGTCAGAGACCAGGAACATAAACCATCCCCTGCCTGGCCCTCGCCCAGGGCCTGCACACCGCCAGCCCCAGCCAGTGGCCAAGGAAGCGTCGTGGGCGGTGGACACCTGTGTGATGGCTCACTTGGCGATGCACAGACACGACCTTCACAAACCACCGCCTCCAACGGGGGTGGGGGGGGTGTACATCCTTGGAGTCCCTCAGGCTATGTCCTCTGAGAGCTTCCCGGCAAGTCCACCATGGCTGTCCCCACCTCAACAGACCCTCCAGGGATAAACCGTGAGATACAAGCCCTTCACAGGACATACAATTGGGGGGGGGGGGGCGGGGGCCAACGTGACCATGAGCTGACCCACCGCAAGCTGCAGGGCTCTGGCCACCTGCCTCTGGCGTGGCCTGTGCAGGAAGCTCGAGGGGGAGCCTGGTGGGGGAGGGAGTCCTGTAAATCCCCAAGTGCCTACAACTCTGAACCCAAGGGAACATCACAAGGGTTCTGCTGAGGGCCAGTCCTGTGTCCTGCCCATGGTCACGAGAATCAACTCACAGTGGCGCACACACCAAAAGAAAACAAAAGTCAACTTTACTTTATGACAAGGTGTGAAATAAAATTTAAATGCTAAAGGGAAGCAGGAATAGTTCAAAACCCAGGGCACCTCCGGACCTCGGGCCTCTTTCCTGTTTACTCAGGGGGGCCGCCCGCTGGCAGGGGGGCAGGCGGGCAGACAGACACATCCGCTGAAGGCTTTTGCTTTGTTAGCAAAAGTCCTCACTTCCTCTCCCCTCCTGCCTCTCACTTTTCTTCCTATTCTAATGACATCGCCATGCAACAAAGTTACACTTCCGGGTAAAACAGGGAAGCCAGGGCAGGTCTAACTCCTGCCCCAGGCGCTCGCTACCTTCGAGGGGGAAGCGCTGGCTCCCGAGGGCCCCTTAGGGCCCAGAGATTGTGCAGCATTTACGCCATCTGAGGGGTGCCCACTTTATGAAAACCCAAGGCAACGAAACTGAATGGTGCCAACCAGATGCAGCGGTACAGTCCCCCTGCGGGCACCTGCACCTCCAAGGATGCCTGTGGAAAGCCCAGCACAGGTCACCATACAGAAACGCACAAGTAATTCCTTACTTTGTATGAAACTGATGAAACACTGCAACACGAATGCCAGAGGCCTTCACTCACTGAGTTTTGCTCTCTGCCCTACTTTTCCCATCTCATGCGATTCCTCCAGACTGGGGGATAACTAAGAAAACACCACAGCAACTTCTCTTTCTCATCCTTTCCTGGACAGAATAGTCTCATCTGGATCTCTAGAAAGGGAGTCACAACAACTCACAAGGAACAAAACTTGTATAGAGACAAATATTTCTACAGTTATGCCTCTTCTCAATGAGTAGGTGCATTCCCTAAAGCAGGACTTAGAATTTTTTTTGCAATAGTCATCAAAGTCCACGTTTGAAGAAATTTGGGGATGTGAGCTACAACTTCACATATAGGGTTTGTTTAAAATGGATCGGGACACCTGACTGTACGCCCTGGGGAGACAATTTGCCCTTTTAGGGGATAAAAAACAAACAAACAAACAAGGAACCTGTGTGAGTGATTTTCAGGCGGCTGAGATGCTGGGTACAGATCTGTGGGGCTCTTCCCCAGTCCTCCCCGTCGGGGGCCACACCCAAGTAGAGGCCAAGGGCAGCAATGTTATTTGGACAATGTCCGTTCAACACACTCTCGGCCAACAGAATTCTGAACTCCAGCACAGCAATCGCACAGCACAAGGACGGCAGGTCTCACCGCGCGAGGGATACCCGAGAGGCCCAGAGAGAGTCCTGTGACCCCTCATGGACTGCAGCGTCAGGACCACCAGCAACCAGGTTTCCAAACCATCAGTCGAGCACAAGGCCTCCAGACACCGTGTGTCACTCTTAGGCCTCTCAGTAGATGATGGAGGGGTTTTGCTTCTATTTAAAGGTTGACCGTGCGCTGGGCAATTGGACATCTTCTCACTGCAGTTTCCAAGTCTTCAGGCAACGGCGCCCACCCTGGAGCACCGTGCATCAGACCATCGTGTGACCCAGGGTCTGGCCTCATTTACTGGGGCCCCGGCAGAGCAACACTGCTCGTCTGCCGTCTGCACGGCCTCCGTGCAGTTCCGGATACAATGGGAGGAATGAAGTTCAGCCGTGGGGGGGGGGGGGGGGGGGGGGGGGGGGGAGGGGGGCGCGCCAGGAGCCACGTTCAGTGGGGAAATGCTCCCCTTCTTTCCAGCAGGTACTCAGAGGAGCCTAAGAAGAGGACGCCTCGAAAGGGGACTAGACGAAGGGGCGGGGCCCACAGGCTTCAGGAAGACGGGGGCCTGAGTGTAAGGGATACAGCGAAGGGGCCGGGACTCTCCAGGATGGCCAGGCCATCCTCTCGTCCCGCTGCAGCCTCTGCTCTAGGAAGAGTTCTCCCCATAAGTGAATCATGACCTCGGGAAGGTGCGGGAAGGTCTGCTCTGGCTCCTTCCCCTGCGCTGCTCCCTCCATGAAGCACCAGCATCTCCTCCCTGGCGGGGAGAGGGGCTACCTGTGCCACCTCCACCATCTGGCAGGACCTGACGACAGCTGTCTGCTCTGGGTCCTGTGGCTGGCGGCCAGGCAATGCTGGGAAGCCCAGCTTGGGCACCTTAGTCGAATCCATGGAGACTGGGCCAGGAGGACCACGGGGGCGTGAAGACCCACCCTCCACTTAGAAATGAGGCCGGAGAGAAGACGAGCAGTTGCTACTAATCGAATTATATCTGCATGACCACTGAGTTTTACAGTATAATATTGTTATTCTACAAAAATTACAACAAAAATATAACGTTTTGTGTAATGTAGACCAAAAACATGTTTTTAAAAGATCCCCTTTGAGGGCTCCAACTACACTGTGTTAACATGTTGTTAACAGGAAATAAACTACCAGCAACTTTCTAAAGAACAGAACTTATTTATTGAAGGGGGAATATGATAAATCAACAGTAACCAAGAGATGTGAATGAAGCTAGCTCATCCTCTTAGGAAAATTTTTTACAAATATAATTTTGCTTATAACAAATTAGTAAAAGCCAGAGAACTATCTCACTGGCATCAATTAGCTGTTAGAGTTGTCAGTCACCCCTATTTCCTTCAGATATTCTTTTAAATATACAACCCCCAACAAATGGCTCAAAATCATGACTCAAAATCTCAAGACATTTCTGGATGAGCATCACAATACCACAATCTTATTATATCATTAATATGCAAACATGAGAACTCAATTCATTTCTAATATAATGCAGAAGTACATACCACAAAAACCCTACTCCCATTAACTTACTTCTTCTCAAAATTCCATCCACCATGACGACCCTTCCCTCCAATTAAGAACAAACTCGCATGTCTGGAAGCAGAGGGCAGGGACCTTACCCTGCTGGCTTTTCACTATCACAACTCTGGCACCGAGCTGATGGTACATGTTTGTTACGAGGAGCTGAAACTCACTCTACTTTTTTGTTTAAATGATCACACAAGAACAAATGAGACTAAATTAATCAAGCAGTTTAAAAATTTCCCAGTAAAGCAGCCGCATAGCACAGGGAGATCAGCTCGGTGCTTTGTGTCCACCACCTAGAGGGGTGGGATAGGGAGGGTGGGAGGGAGACGCAAGAGGGAGGGGATATGGGGATTTATGTATACGTATAGCTGACTCACTTTGTTATACAGCAGAAACTACCACACCACTGTAAAGCAATTATACTCCAATAAAGATGTTAAAAAAAAAAAAAATTTCCCAGTAAAAAGAGCCTGAGAAAAGAATCTGAAAAAGAATGAATATGTGTATATGTATAACTGAATCACTTTGCTGTACACCTGAAACTAACACACTGTAAATCAACTATACTCCAATAAAATTTTTTAAAAGAATCCAAAAAAGAATATATGTAAAACTGAATCACTTTGCTGTACACCTGAAACATTGTAAACCAACTATACTGCAATTTAAAAAAAAAAATTTTTTTAAGAAAAAGGAAAAAACCAAGTCAAATAACACCACTTAAGATTCAGTGAACTACAGTTATTTCCAAGAAGCCATGTAGCCAACATAGGCACAAGATTCTGGCAAAAGCAAAAAGCAAAGATGTTCTTTCTCATCTAAAATTACAAAACTAGCACATAATAAAGAAAATTCCAGCTTCTTCTCCTTTTAGCTTTCTAACCAAACACCGCCACAGTTTTTAGCTGGAAGGGTCTGGACAGGCTGCCACCAGCTGTGGCACTGGCGCCCTGTGCCTCCCCGAGAAGGGAGCATTTCTCACCACAGAGCAAACAAAAGGCTTCTGTGCCTTCTGCTGAGAAGCAGCAGCAACGCGGACAGGCCGGGAGAGGGCGTCTTGTGTCACACACTCAACCCAGCCGCTCCTAAAACCCTCAGTTTAGACTGCCACTGGCCGCAAACACCTCTTCCACCGGCCCTCACCTCCTCCACCAGGGAAGACACACACAGGGTCTGGGGCGCGGGGGACAGAGGCGTCGCCACATTATCTCTAGACACACGCAGACTAACGCTAAGGAAAGCAGGCAATGTCTAAAATGGGGCCTTTAACCAGAAGCACCAAGGCTAAGCCAAAACCTGGCCACTGCGTGGCCGGTCACAACACAAGCACAAATTTGGCTCCTTGAGAAGCTAGCTTTGTCTTTTCTAATCCGACACTTTATCCTTTGTAAAAGCAGTTTCAACTCTTAAAAGGAAAGCAGCCTGTACTAAATAATGTTCTCTATCTCCTAAGCCCACTGGTCAGTTACAGAGGAAACAGGTCGAAATCTCACTGAAAAGGAGAACGCGTACCCCCTAACTGGATGTGGAAACACAAAGTCACTTCACTGCCCCCAAGTCGTTATGATATTAAAATATTACTGTGATTACGATGCAAGATAATCATATACTTAGAAAGGCAGCTTAAGTAACTGCAGTAATAAGCCACGGGTAAAGAGGAAACATACAAATAAGTAACAATGAAGAAAAAAGGAAAGAAAATCTGTGTTTCAGTTAGCTCCTCCAAAAATGTCTGAAAGCCAATCTTTTATTGGAACAAGAGTACCGCTTTCTAGTAAGGCACCAAATCCAAAAGCCAGTTTTATTTGTGGGAAAGTAAGAAAAAGGGAAAGAAAAATAACAGGTCTGAGGACAAGCAACAGAATATTACAGCTCATTCTAGCCCGGTTATCAGTAAGTCAAGCTGTCACAGCACTTATTAAAGCACATCTCCTGCCATACAGTCCGCATACAGCGAGTGTCCCTTAGAGGGGACATCTCTGTCTAGGAGACCCGTCTGGAGCCACAGCCCAAGAACTCTGGTTTGGATAAAAACAGGCAGAAGCATCTCCGAAGGCTGAGACATTTGTTCACACCAAATGCTCAGTATTGGTGTTCTTTCCTGGGGTCTGAGAGTTCAAGGACAAGGCCAAGCTGGAGACAACAGATTTCAGCACAACCAAAGCCAAAGAAACGCCAACGCAGGCTGCCACGAGGAGAACCTTCCTAAACTCCAAACTGAAGAGCTTCTGAAAAGCCTTACTTGTGGGAGAAGAGAGAAGCTCTTTACAATTTAATTTCTTTTTAATTTCTAATAAAAACCAGGGTAAATTATAGGACCTCTCCAACCAACCTCCAGTGAGGGTTCACGTTTGCTGTTGGTTTACTCTTCCTGAAGAAGAGTCTCAAACACGTCCCTGAGGTTTTCCTCACCAGACGGGGTCCCCTGCCCATGGTCCCACCCAGCCATCCCCTCTGACTGACCATCAACAAAATCTCTCCAGGGGAAAGAAGTCGCCTCAACCTCTGCAACCAGACAGAGCTTTGCAAGAATTATTTCCGAGCACAGGAAACACAAAGGGAAATGAGCTTGGAGATCCTGAAGCCGGAAACACGTTAGGAAAAAACACACAACGTTTTAGTTTGAAGAAAACTTTAAAATGAAAAAGAAACACCCAACTCTTAGACGATAAAGCTCTAAATCTGGTCGGGGCTGGAGGTCAAAGGCTTAAGATTAATCTCCTTCAAAACTACCCACTCGGGGCTTCCCTGGTGGCGCAGCGGTTGAGAGTCCGCCTGCCGATGCAGGGGACACGGGTTCGTGCCCCGGTCCGGGAAGATCCCACATGCCGCGGAGCGGCTGGGCCCGTGAGCCATGGCCGCTGAGCCTGCGCGTCCAGAGCCTGTGCTCCGCAACGGGAGAGGCCACAGTAGTGAGAGGCCCGCGTACCGCAAAAAAAAAAACTACCCACTCGATTCAAATCACTGCTTGTTTCTACTGCTGAGAAGTCACTTTAGAGAGACCTGGGTGACACCACAAAGACTGAGAGCCCTCACAGCCCACCCTTAAGACGTGGTGATGCTCCCCTCGCACAAAAATCAAATCAAGTTCCCTGATTCACAAACCCCTCATCCTCCCTCCCAGGACCCCTTGTACAGCCACCAGCTTCCCTGCCATCCACCACCCCGCCACTCAGAAAGAGAAGGGACGGTCAAGGCCAATAACCTCAGTTTTCTTTCATTCCAAAGACTTTTATAGCATAGAGGCTCACCCTAATTTATGGGGTAAAGGAGGAAGTTTTCCCAGCAGCAGTGGAGGATAAGAAGGGTCCATGGCCCCAGGTGAAGAGAGCCATGGGGGGTCAGGGGGGCTGTTCAGAGCATCCCCCTACCCACCCACACCTTGGAGTAAGGGGTACAATCTTTAACTGTTAAAGATTAAACAAGTAAGCTGAAAAGAGGCCGAACGTCAGGGTGGCAAAGAAAGACCTTTAGAAGAATTCATGTTGAGTCTACATTTTAAAATACAACCTGCAGAGTAACCGCCTCCAAAATGGAAATACTGCTTAACTTTTCATTGTGAGATTTCTAAACACACAGAAAAGTGGAAGGAATGATCCTAAATATAATGAATATCCAATTATTGAATACCTACAGTCAACATTTATTAACATTTTCACATAGTTATCCATTCCTCTTAACAAGATAGATTTCCCCACTGAACCATTTCAAAATAGGCCATAAACATCAAGAGACCTCAATCCTAAACACAGAGGAGAGTATCCTCGTGCCAGCACCACAGACCATTGTCACAGCGAAGAAAAACAACCATCCCCAGATTATCCAACACCCGGCCCACGTTCAAATGTACCCGACGCCCCTACGCCGCTTTGAGCTTGTTTCCATGTCAATCCCTCCAGCACCTCTGAAGCCACGGTGCTGACTTTTTGAAGAAACAGGGCCAGCTGCCTCATAGGAGGGCTCACGTTTTGGATTTATCTGATGATTCCTTTATATCACGTGTGTTGTTAACCTGTTCCTCTAGCCCCAATTTCACCTTAGATTCTGGTTAACACTTTTGGAACGGTATTTCATGGATAACACCGCATATTTCTACAGCATCAAAAGAGATTATACACCATGTCAGCCTGCCCGACTATCCGTGATCCTAAAGTTGGTCACTTAAGTGAAATAAACATTTCAATCTGATATTATTTCAATTAAAAGCATTTAGGATTTCTAGGGATGTTTATAAAGAAGGGAGAATGCAGGAGAAAGAAAAGAGGAATAATTAATAAGGGAAGCAAACGAGCCAAAATACGGAAGAAGTCAGGGTCCTGGTTTGCGTCAACTAAATTAGCCAAATTCTGAGCAACAAGTATGACCAGGAGGTCAGGGGTCTGTAGTATTCAGGCATAATCAGCTTCACAAAACTCTCAGCGCTTTAGCGCACACACACCTGCTAGGCGGTTAATAACACCACGGAACTAACTCATTCCCCAGGTACCATTAAAACATGTTTGCATGCAGTACGCACGGCACACCATCTTCCAAGTCATTACCTACTTCCCAAACATGCCTTCCCATCTGGATATTCACAAAATGGGCCATGCCAACAACCCCCGGGAGGCAAGCAGGGCAAGGATGTCCTTGTCCTCGTCTGACCAATGGGAATCTGAGCCGGAAGGCAGGATCAGACAAGATCACAGCGTCAAAAGGAGGTTAGATTCCAAGTCACCTGGCGCTCAGGGTAACGACTTTTCCAATAAAATAAGTCATGATTTCACAGCAAGGTGCAATGTGGATACAGTTCTCCAGAGACACCTTTATGTGTGGTAGTGCAGTACAATGCTATATGGGCGTGGTGTTCATATTTTATTTCCGTAAGGTACAGTTTTATGCATGCACAAATATACATATGCAATACATAGGTCTTTTAATCTCACTGTTCCTCTGAGTAAACAATATTTATAAGTATGTTAAATAAATCCTCTTTCAGGAACATCAATCCCACACAGACTTCCCACCTAAGTAAAGCTGTGGCGATGACAGATGTGACAGCACTGCTGCCATCAGCGCCTATGTGCTCAGGCAGGAGCTCTCAGCGCCCCACCGTGTGTGGCTGGCCTCCGGGTCCACCCCTCTCCACCCACAGTCCCGCGTAGGCGCCCTGTGCCCGGCACTGACCTATTCAAGTCAGGTCCTGTTTTAAATGCACCAGGAGAGTTCTTTTGAATTTCCCAGTTACTCATCTCACTGCGCTGCTGTGGAGTCTCAAATCCACAAACTCTGGGGCTTCTTTGCCAGAACTATGGGTGGATTTAATATCTTCTGAAAACCACTACTCTGCTCACGGTTTCTTTAGCTAGAAGATGCAAAGAAGGACTTCCCCGCTTTGTTTGCCATTCTTGTTAACAACTATGGTCATACTTCAATTGGGAAGAAACGAATTGAAATTTGATTTTCTAAGCCTACCGACTTGGCCACCAAAACCCTAGGAAAATCACAACCATCAAGAGAAAATCCAGAGAAAATGATATAAACACAGCATCCAAAGTCGTCCGACCGTGTCAAGACTTGTACTAATACCCGGCGGTGCCCAGTGGCTCGGCTGGGAACCCGCTCCGGTCCAGCCCCTGGCAGCCTGAGAGCGGAGCCTTCACCCGCTGGCGGGTGAGAACAGGAAGGTAAGAACGGGGGTCCCCGAGGGCCTCCTTCTGCAGCCCCTCTGGACGGGCCTCTCCCTGGAGCTCTGCGGGAACCGAGTCCGAGGCCCTACTGCTGCCTGCACTGCAGGCAGCCCCGGCGACACAACCAGGCAGTGACGGCGTGGGGAACCCAGCACGGGGTGCTCGGCCACCAGCCCACTCTGGTCAGCATCCCCAGGAGCTGCCTAGCGGGTGCTGCAGAAGTCACATTTCCACCGCAGGCAGCACGACAGCCCGGCCCCCACCAGCAGCTGCAAACTAGCAGGAAGCAGACCTCGGCTTCCCATCACCCTCTCTTCCCCCAGCTCCACGCACACCCACCCAGGGAGGGCCAGTGCTCAGGGGGGTAGCGTGTCAACTCAGAGGCATCCAGCCCTCTGCCAGCCCCCAGTGGACCACAGAGCAGCTCTGTCCACCACATGCTCGGGGGGCTCTTCACAGCGATCTGGAATGAGGAAATCCCGTCTACTGCCAGACTTTTGTTAAAGGGCTCCCATTTAGACGGCCGTGCCCCTCCTAGTCTCCCCCTGTGCCACTCTAGCCATTTTACCTCCACAAGAGCTGACAACTCAGCAGATGGCATCAAAAGTGCTTCTGTACTCAGGCCTGAACGGGAGTATGAAGGCCCAGGGCCGGACAGAGGTTCTATTCAGAAGGACCGCCTTTGACAGCTCCCCTGGCCTTCCAAACCCCAGGAACTCGAGTCACTGCCAGGGGGGGGCCTTCTCTGCCCAGAGGGGACGGGGCGGGGGACACAACCCCCGTGCTACCTGGGCTGGCCGTGCACCCCCCAACACACACAGCGAGGCCAGGCCACACGCAGACTTTTATCAAGGGGTGGCAATTCCCAGATTCCACCTTCTCTCCATGAGGACTTCTTCCAGATTTTTAATCCCTCAGAATGTGGGATTCACAGTTCCTGATGCCAAAGGTCATCACCTGAATCATGACACCATTTACTGGACACTAAACTAAAAGTCAACTCACCTTCCACACGCCTTCTAGTCCTAAAAACAACCCTATTTGGCAGGGAACCCCCAGCCCTAGTTTTCCAGACAAATGAGCAGATGGAGAGGGTTAGTTAACTCGCCCACTCTGACAGACCCACCAGGAGTCAGCCCAGGTGTGGTCACCTACCTCTACCTCTGTCCAGGTGCCGCGACGGGGAAGCGGCGGCTGAAGAGGGGTTCAGTGTCCCTTTCTCCTCCGAGCTCCCACCCTCACTGGAATCTAACTGCCTGACTACAAGGTGAGAAGTCTCGGGAAGAGGGGCTGACTCTCCCACTCACGCCTGTACGCCGGCACCCAGGCGACAGCCACACAGAGATGCTGCAGCCATTCTGCTGGATGTCACCCCTCAGGCGAATCACTGGAAACGATCAAGCGCCACCAGCTCCAAGATCTACACAACCATAAAAAATTACGAGAAGAAAGGCCTAATGACAACAAACCCCCCAAACCTTACTTTACATCGTCTTCAAGTACCACATCTACACCCAGACCAAGTGAAAAGAAACCCGTATTGTCACAATGGTATCCTACCTTCTATAGCAAGTTCGTAAAACAAATGCTTCCCTTTAAAACTCTAGTTACTATTGCTTAAACATGATTTTGTTCCCAGAGTTCTTACAATTCCAAAGATTTAAAGGTGATTCTTTGGACTCAATCTAGTCTTTCTTTATCTAAGTGCCAACAAGTTAAAAGGCTCAGTTTTGAGCTATTTAAAAAAAAAAAAAACTGTATTATTCTAACCAACAGTATTTAACGGCTGCCTCTCCACTGCTTTTTTTTTTTCTTTTTCATCTAGTTCGTATACAGATGTCTCAGTGGGTCTGGGAGCCAACTCTTTAAGAAACTAGACAGCACTGAAAACCCAGAAATATTTTAAAGGCTTAAGTGAAATAGAGGCTAAAAAAATTTTTTTCAGGAATTAAAGGAAAAGCTCGGTTAATTTTCATTTGTATTATTACCGCTCCCCTTCACAAACCAACCGCCTTCCTCTAGGTTGGAGAATTCCGGACAGCAAACTCGGAGGAAATGCCGAGGAGATGGTGTCACACAAGACTCCTTACGGAAAAGGGAAATAGATAAGACCTCTTTCTAGGAGAAAAATGCCCAAGGAAACCCAAGGAAGCAAACTTTATTCAAATAGAGCAAAGTCTAGCCTGACTTAATGAGCCTCTGCAGGCTAATGACGAGGAAAACCAGAACGCTAAAATATGTGAAGTTAAAACGGCAAATCCACGTTCACAGTGTCCAACTCCCAGGAGATCAATCTAACCCCAAGAGAACGTACCTCCGGAGGTGTGAGCGCGACCATCTCTAACGTCTATATTGCCGACCTCTGCCAGGTTTCCCAAGTGTTTTCTCTCCTTCCTTCAGGTCACACGTTTCATCTTAAGAGGACGAGTGTCTACAGCAAAGCTGTGGCATCAGGCAGGGTGAAGGTGATCACAGGAGAGCGGGTGGAAAACCCCAGTCCTGGGAGAACTTGAGTAAATAATGAAACTTATCACCCTTGATACCGACCTGATCCGAACCATAAATAAATGCAGAACGGCACAACCCTGACAGCATCCAGCGCGTCCTCAAACCCCTCTGTGGCACCTCTTTTCAGAGAAAGGATGTGAAATAGCTACTGTTACAACAATTCTGACACACAGATATCTCTGATTTATCATCTTCCAAGAATAGAGGGTTCCATGACTATATTCATTACTATAAAAACTATTTTAAAAGTTTTGTTTTTCCATGGAGGCTCTATTAAATGACCTATCACTACTATGTTTACTGAAAAAAAAGAATTTGGACTGTGTTCGAGTCTTGATTTTCACCGCTAGCAGACTACCGATTACTTTTCTATAGATCCAATCTATTCACTTACTGTTATTATTGACCAGGAAGGCATTCTCGAATTTTATAGAGAGACAGAGAGACAGAAAGAGAGATTATATACACAGTACTTTCTACATCCTGTACAAAGTATTCTGAGGCTATCAACAGAGGATGATCTAAAAAAATTAAGTTAATATATCATTATTTGCAAAAGCACTTGTCAAACTGTAATTATTTCAATGACTTTCTTATAGCTCTGTAATTATATAAAGCAAAGTCCCAAGGCTCTTTATGTGCCAAGCTTTTTACATGAAAGAAGTTTCCCTCCTGTTATTACTCCTGACCCCAAAGGGACACACAGATACTTTTTAAAAGTCCAACAAACCCACTGCACTCTGCATGAAGTACAGCGGAAGAACAGCAACAGCGTTAAGGATCTTCCCCCAAAACAACCCACCAAGTAAATATTAACGTGAACATTCTTCAGAGCACAGCAGAATAGTCTGTAAGTGAGGGAGGCCGTGCGATGATCAAACGCACGTGGTAAAAGTGACACGGGTTAGACTCCAGGCCATCACCACCGACCACTTTACCCCTGACTTTCAACACTACTTCAACAGTATTTCTCAACTGCTAGAAGGCAGGTGCTGGTGCTCCCGGCAGCAAGACAAGAAGAGTCTGGACAAGATGGCGTCAGCGTCCAGATTCCGGCTCAGCTTAAGCAGGTCTGTGTTAAGGCTCACACTAAAATTTTACAGCAAGTCTAAGAAGGAGCACTGAGACCCCATGAGTTCATTATGGTCAAGGTGTCTTCATGACTTCCTGAAACACAGCTGACCCAGGAAAAGGCAGAGGTGATGCACTTGATTCTGCCTTCAACTTAAACTGCAAGTGAGCGGACATTTCTACTCCAAATTCTTCACTGTAGTGAGCTTACTTTAAACCTCGTCAACACAATGAAACGACCTCTCCTCACCTCATCTCAACCAAAGACAAAACGAAACCAAGTCTCCCAGGCAAGCAGAGCCCAGGAAATTACTTTTACGTGCCCGGAAAGCCTGGGCACAAAATCCCAGCTCAGCAAGTCCCACCGTGTAGGTCCAGCACTGAAAGCAAGGCGGCCCTCAGCTGCCCCCCGAGCCCTGTGAAGCAGGGAGGAGGCAGCACCACACCGTGTGGACCCGCTCAGGTCCACCCCGGGCGGTGAACTAAGGAAAGGGGCCAGGAGCCATCGCCTCACGCCTGTGCCTATGGCTCAAAGCACCGAAGTGTTCTTAAGGGCAAATGTTCCCCTCCAACAAAACACGTTGAATTGTACGTCAATACTGCTTTCTTGCTAAAGAAAAGGGGCCTCAGTAAGAGCATGCTGCAATCAAATCCTTCTCAGAGATCAGTGACAAGGCTCAGAGATTCACTACCTGATTTAAGGTACACAATTAAGTTTTAAGTCCTTTCACGGAATTCTCATGATAAATTTAAAGAATCCCCCTCAAAAAATGCAAACTGATCTATAAGAAGGTCTAAATTAGAAATAAACGCTTTACTTCCTATTTAGAAGAAAGCACTTTAAAACTTTTGAGAAGGAAAAGCAGAAGGGTGATGCGGAGAATTCCTAGGCTGAAATTTCTGGTCCCGGAGCAACTGACTTTGCTAATCGACAACCTGGATAAACTGGTCAGAAGAAGGGCCAATAGGAAACCGACTCAGAGCACCTGAAATGTGAGAATCACACTATGAATAAAGCTGCCCTGCCACACACAGAAACAGGAGGAAGTTACTACAGACAGATGTGCCCTTAGTAACGTCACCAGGCAACGAGAAGGCGGGCAACAAACCGCCTTGTCCAGCACCCGCAGGAGCCCGAGCCCAGCCCCCATGGGCTCCCCCTTCAAGGCAGAAGACCACTCTGCAGGACTCTGCACCAAGGCAGGGTGCTCGCCACTGAACAGGCGCCTCTGTTTAATTAGGAAATGTTAACAGGCAGATGGGAACACGCCGAGGAAGAAAGGATTCATGCAGCAACAAAAAGTGGGAAGCAGGGAGAGAAAAACAGAGACCAAAAACTTGTCATCTGTGCAGACACAGGGATGGTACGCCAAGTATCATCTTCTGGAGTTTCTGTTCCTTCGACAGCTGTCCCAGGCGCCTAGATTCTCAGTAAGGGTTTTCTTCCAGAAGCATCTCCCCTGGGGACAGGGATAATGGGAGATGTGCGCCGGGTGCTGATGGGAGTAAACAAGTATGAAAGGAGCAGAAGACGGGCCAGCCTCTCCCTTCCCTGCCTCTGAGGGTTATTCATTCCCAGCACCGGTCATGTGAACTCCGAGTCTGCGTGACACACAAAGGGCCTTTACTAGGAAGTCCACAAGGGAAGCTTTAAGAATGTTAGCCTAGAATAGAGAATTTTTCGGTCTGCTTAAAAAAAAAAAGACATCAAAACAGCAAATTAAAATTTAAAAAGGCATCTGACAAACCATGTCACTGCCTTACGCGTTAGTGATTCCCAAATCTAGCCAACAAGGTCCACACCTCACTGGGTTTTCCTGGCAAACGTAATATTCCTAAGGAAGCAGCGGTTCCCATCCACGAATGTTTCACCTGAACAGGTTCTCTGGACAGCTAATGGTCACCTTTAATTCCTTCCGGAGCAAGGCGTCAATAAATAAAGAGAAACACACTTAACCACCGCACATCTGCTCACTGTCTGGAGGCAGCATCCAAGCCGGGTCTCTGCAGCCGTTACAAACGCTGCCCTGGACCCCCGCCCCACCCCGTTGTCAAACCACCACCCCGCCTTCCATCTCCACACTTTTCCCTGCCAAACCATCAGAAACCAAAGTCATCAGGCTCAACCTTCCCAGCGATGAGCTGGTGAGGACTGAGGAGATGCTGCTCCCTTTGGGACCAGCCAGCAGGCCCCCATACACTCTAGGGCTTGGTTTTACTCACTCTGCTTAGTGAAAACAACAATGCCTTCCCCAACTCGGAGCCTCCAATTTTACACTGTGACCAGGACAACGTCAGAACCCACACTTGAAAGCGATTTCCCACAGAGCTGGGCAGTGGCCAGTGCCTGAATCTGACAGTCGACCTGCAGATTCTCTCCACCCTTGAGAGCATCTCACATTCACACCAACAGAAGATGCAGATGGCGTCGGATGTTAATCTAACACTGGAAAACAAAAGCAATTCTCTGACTGAATCTCTGCAACTAACAGAAAGAAAACAAAGTGCCAAACACACCTGGCTGGTCAATCATCCCTCCCTTCGTTTCACCGGAAAAATAGGGACCAACAATAAAAGCCCACCCCTGCCCCTGCGCCTCCCAAGGCTGGCCGTCCTCCCTCCTGGGGGCTGTACTTCAGTGGCTCCTACAAGGCCCACAGAGAAATCCCCAAGCAGCAGGAGCTAAGATGCCCACAAGCCACTACTGCCTCAGCCTTCTGTGGTTTAAAGAGTTAAAGCATCTGGGCTTCCCTGGTGGCGCAGTGGTTGAGAGTCCGCCTGCCGATGCAGGGGACACGGGTTCGTGCCCTGGTCCGGGAAGATCCCACGTGCCGCGGAGCGGCTGGGCCCGTGAGCCATGGCCGCTGAGCCTGCGCATCCGGAGCCTGTGCTCCGCAATGGGAGAGGCCACAGCGGTGAGAGGCCCGCGTACCGCAAAAAAAAAAAGAGTTAAAGCATCTTGGTGTGACTGGCCCTTAACTCTTTAAACCACAAAAGGTTGCAGCAACTGTCTAAAAGGTGCATAACTGATTAAATCCAAAGCAATCACCAAAATCCCTTAATGTGCTGGCAATTTCTATAACGAGTACTGCTTGAAACAAATGAATTGCCTTCTAGACTGGACCTTGGAAATGTTTTCACGGGGTGTCCTACAGTTGCAAGTTTAGATTAAACAAACCTCAGTGGATCCTTGCAGACGAAACTCTCTGGAAGTATAACACATAAAAATGCTAAAAGTGACACACCTACTTGTTAAAATCTACATTCCTGCTTTGTTAACCCCAGGATGCCAATGACTTGATTTCCCAGGATCCAGGACCTCAACAGAAAAGATGGCTATCTACCCTATTTTGCCAAGTCCGCAGGGAATGTGTTTCCACGGTCTCCTGCGAACAGCACAGTGAGAATGTTTCTGTTCAAAATGCCAAAGGCACATTTCAAAACCGTTTATTTCAAACAAAGACTTTCTCTGAAAAACCATGGGGTGCTGGGGGGAGTGTGCGCTGTAGAAACTGTTTCAATCAAAGGCCGATTTGGGAAGGCGTTTAAGCTTAACAAGCAAGTCAAATCATAGCTCTGCCACCGACCGGCTCTACAGGATCTCAGGCAAATCGCAAAAACTTCTCCAAGCCTCAGTTTCATCATCTAAAAGATGGAGATACGGTGTCCGCCTCCTGGTGTTGGCTGGAAGCATCAGATCAGATAGCGTGTGTACAAGGACGCTCCACTTCTGGAGCTAAGTAACCGCGGGCAGGCACAACACGTGCAGTAAATGCTGGTCACTGGCATCATTTACCCAGCAGCAGGCACAGAGCTGGAGTGTCTGCTGATGTACCCTGCAGCGGGGGCCTGGAACCCACTGAAAGAGGACTGGGATTCACGTGGCTTCACGGTCGGAAGCAGGGCAGCGATAACTACGTAAAACTCTTGGTGCAGCTTAGGGGATGAACTTGAACGCCACCTCTGAACCTTCAAGCTCCGTGACCACAAACAGCTAACTTAACCTGGCTAAGCCTCCGGTCTTCTCTTCGGCTACATGGGGATACTTATCACATCATCTAAGCCAGGGGTCCCCGACCCCCAGTACCGGTCCGAGGCCTGGTAGGGACGGGGCCGCACAGCAGGAGGTGAGTGGTGGTGCGCGAGGGAAGCTTCGTCTGCGGCTCCCCGTCGCTCGCGTTACCGCCTGGAGCTCTCGTTACCGCCTGGACCGTCTCCCCCAACCCTGCCGCCCCCGGCCATGAAAAAACCGTCTTCCACAAAACCCGTGCCTGGTGCCAGAAAGGTTGGAGACCGCTGATTTAAGCAAATCCCCCCAGGTGACAGCACCAGCACAGCATCCTCTTTCTTTCCTCTTTCCTCCTCCTCCTTCTCCCTGAAACTTCCTGATGCAAAGTGCCTCTGGCATAAGGCATGAGCTCGTCCACCGTGAAAATCAGAACATGGGCTGGGTGTTGTTATATGAAAAGGACCTGAGAAAACGCAGGTTGATGTAGGGCGTGGCATTCTCTCCTGAGCCAAGAATGAACCAACACGGTCGAAGGAGATAAAGCCACCTGTCAGATAAGAACATGAATCACTGAGAAACTAACTGTTCAATAACAGCTGAGCTGGCGCACTGTGAACACAGCCCGAGAACTTTAAACCTGTGTAGCCATGTGGTTCCAGGGCTGTTTTATTATCAATGACAGTCGAGTAATCTTTCGTTCACAGACCAGGCTTTCGATACCTTGGGGTGACCGCATTTATCTTAGGGCGTGTCATAAAACTTTCAATTCCAAGAGAAAATTAATTTTAATCCACTTTATAACCCTGGAAAGGAGGGAGGTTCAGAATAAAAAGATAACAAAAAACAAATAGGGAACTGCACACTGCAGAGTCTGGGAAGTGCTATTCTCTTCGGGGACAGACGCGGGCTGGCTTTCCAGACCCCAGGTCCCTTGTCCTGGGAGAGGGCAGGAGCCACCACCCTGGTAAGGACAGCTGACACCTGCCCCGCCGGCCCCCGAGACCACACGGAGGTGGAGGCCGGCGCACGTGGAAAGTGCGTAAGTGAGCGTGCTCCACAGGTCGGACTGCGGGCGCTCAAGGTGTACAAAAGGCAGTTTAAAGGGCACCTGTTGAATCAGTTATACGTGTGCCACCCCCCCTCCACTCCACTCTACTGGCTCATTGCCCAAACTGCACCCAAGTCCCTCCTACCCCATTCTGGGGAAGCTACATAAGAAAGAAGATTTGAAAAACAAAAGACTCTGGGAGGAAAGAGATGCCTTGCCTACTCCTTTGCCCATCCCTCCCTTGTTGTCCAAGCAGGGACAAGAGAAAGGCAGGTGCTCTGAAGAGTGTCCATCACAGAAACACCAGGCCAGGGAGCTGGTCTCCAGGGACAGGAGCCAGGAGGACAGTGCTCTGGTGTCCCAACCACAGGCCACTCAAACCTGACAAAAGGCATCTGCCCCCAGCCCCGCCAAACCACAGGTTATCCCCCAGAAATATGCTTTGAGCCTGTGCTATCTAAAGACTTAAAATCAGTCACACATGGACCTCGAGAGACCCAGACATGGCTGTGCTTTGATGACCATGAGGGCAATGAGGGCAATGACGAGACCACCGTCCGGACACCACAGACACTGCTCACAAAGGCCCTCCTCCCAGGAGGGCGCAGGTCAAGTGCTTCATCTTCACTGCATCCGATGCAGAAACGTAAGAGGTGGTCACTTACCAAAAACTCCCAAGACAGGCCCTGGCCTGCAGGCGCCTGCTCCAGCCCTGTCTCACTATGGGGCCTGCCCACAGGTCACCAACACAGGCCACACTTCACACCACTGTCTGCAGACCTGTCCCTTTAACCCATGAGGATGCAGAGATTGTGCCATTTTCACTGCAAAGCAAATTTCAATACAAGCACCTCCACTTTTAAGACCTCCAGATCATTCTCTCTGGGTAGAACTATGCTTGAAGCTGTGAATGTTCTTCCCCAAGCAGTATGTCAAGCCTCAAATTCAAAAACAAAAGCAAACCAAAAGAAACACACACCCCATCAGCTACAAACTAGCAGGCCTGCCACTCAGGAAAAGAGGGACCTTCCGAAGTGACCTGGATAGAAGTGACAGACTGACCAGGGCTGACCTACCCTGAGAGTCCCCCAACACTTCTGTCGTGACAGCAGCACACACGGACACTTCAGAAGCAGGCAAACCCCGGGCGGCCAACCAGGATCGCACATGTCCCAAGGGAACTGATGTTCCGCAAATCCAGACTCGGCTTCTACTTCACATGCAGCTGCCTGTGGTCAGGCCCCTCCCTCACTAAGGAGGGGTCGCCTGTCTTGTAATAATACAAGCCAGTCCCGGGGCAGTTCCAGGACCTCCGAGCAGCCCCGCGCCGACCTCACATCACCACTGACTGTTTAATGCCCACTTCCCACTACCTGCTCCCTTTATCTCCTGAGATCTGAACACCTGGAGACGCAGTGCCTCACTCGGCAGGGACCCGATAAATTCCTGCTGAATGACCAAAGGGACTTAAGGAATCACCTGCTCTGGTCTTTGGTCCGAGCCCCATTCTGCAGATGAGACACTTAGGCTCGCGCTAACCCACGCGGTCTCCCGATCCCCAGGCTGGGACTGGGATGCAGCACTGGCCACATGGAGAGCGCCAGTCTCTTGTCCAGGTATTCTGCCTCCCAGTTTATTTATAAAAATAAAAGGGGGGAGCCCTCCTTTTATACAAAGCTGGTATCCGTTTTAATATATTCTACTGAAATCTACTAACTCCTAAAGTCTGCTGTCTCCTCTCCTTTCCTGCTGACTTCACGCTCTGTCACCTGATGAGAATGTGACTTCGTGCTCCTGTGGAAGACAGAATTCCCTGCAGAAAAGCTGTTATTAAAACCCTGCCACACTTGCCAACACACCAGCAGGGCAGTGGAAGTGGCACACAAACACGACAGGAGAGCACACTTCGCCCGGGAGCAGGGGCGGCCCATGGGGGCAGCTGCCGAGGGGAGGGCCCTGAGGAAGTGATTTGAAAGGATAGGAGGGCAGGGGCTGCCAGCAGATCCAACCCCCTTTGTGAGGTCATCCTGCAGACCCCGGACAGGTGCCCTCACTCCTCGTTTCTAAAAGCAGCCCCCAATTCACAGTCCAAGTTCAGCATCAAGAAATGGTAAACATAAAGCGGACCCAGGAAAGCTCTTCCATAAATTCCTCATCTGACAGTAAACAACTCTGATTTCAATCCCAAAGCACAACAGTGGTGAATGGTTTTCGCTGTTATGCTTGCGTACTTTTACGAGGCAAACACCAGAGCGTGCGTCACTCCCATGCACACACAGGCACACAGGTGCACACACAGGCGCGCTCCCGTGAGCACAAGCTCTTTAAGGTGGGTGTGCAAATGGGAATCTACTCCTCGGGCTGCCCTGCTTTGAACAGCTTCACTTGGCGGACTCTAGACTCTCTTCTTCAGAAGCCAAAAAGCACGATACGTGTGTTATTTACAAACAGTACCACCAGCTTTCTCTGGAAAACCCCACAGAACACTAAGACGCTCTGCTTCACACCACAGACTCGGTTTGTGGCTGCTCCTTTGAACTATATGATGTAAAAAACATACCACAAAACACCCAACATATCAACGTGCTAGAAAGACATCAAAAGTCCCTCCTCTTCTCCAAAGGAACTAACTCCACCCTGAGTTGAACAGAGCTATGATCCCCTCCGGTTTCCAGGTGCCCCCAAAGCATTTCCCGCTAGAGCCACAAGACGAGGGCCCGCTGTGCAAGCAAGTCCCTCCTTAGTGTTTCCAGTCATTTCCAAAGGCTGCTGCAGAGAGCAACCAAGACCACTTCTTGTTCCAAATCGGACACATCTAGTAATGAAATGACATTCAGGGACTTTTTTTGTTTGTTGTTTAATTTGTTCGCTTCCTCAGACAACTTTTCCAGTCCCTTATCGAGGCTTAGAAGGAAAAAAAAAAAATCTCCTGGAAGGAAGACGAGGTGGACAAGGTTGCTGGAAGACAGCATCCAAACTCCTGTCCCAACTGAGCTGTGTTCATCTGTGAGCCCCTGCGGTGCAGACCATCCCTAATTAGAAGGTGGGACTAACTGTTCCTTTACAGAAGTCTTTAGTTAGGCCACCCTTGAAATGTCTACTCCTGCTACGGGCACCTAACTCCTGGCTCTCCCTTCTCAAACCCAGCAGAAGCAGACACGGATGCTGAGCAAGGGTGTGTGCACAAAAACAGCCCTGGGACGGGCCTTCAGGCTACTCTCCTGGCCTCATCCTAATCGCTCCCAGTAACTGGATCTTCAGATGCCAACGCCAAAATGTGTTCAAGAGAAAAGGGTGGCGACATAAGGACAAAATGTTTAGGTATTAACCCTTCAAGTAAAACCCGGGTTCTTCAATATTGCCTATGTTTTAGCAACAGTACATCCTGTAAAGAATTCAGGAAAGGAAAAAAAAAGTTAAAGAAGAAAGGATGGATCTAAAAATTGAAACTAGCTAAATTGAGAGAAGGGGGGAAGTTAAGGCAACTGGTCCACATCTGGCCTAAAAACATTTTTTTTCCGAAGGTCTGTCCTGTCCTCAGAAGTGAAATGTAGGTTAAAGTTTAAATTTCCTTAAATAAACATTTATAGTTAAAGGCATAGTCTGAAATGTATAATACCAGACCCCCAAAACAGCATTTTTATAGTAAGCTCTCATCTTGCAATAAGAAAAGCTATCCCACAAAATTAAATTCCAAAGGACAGGATGTAGAAATCAGCTCCTTGCCCGTGATTTAGCTGTGAGAAGCAGTCAATCCTCTTGAATATAATATCCATTATTGTGGCAGCTCAATGAGAATAAAGCCACAAGTAAAGCCACTTCTTAAACTTAGAAAATATGAAGTTTAATACGTTTCTCACGATGAAAGTACTATTCATTCATCATACCAACAGTAAAAATACCAGCATATTTTATTCCAAAAAATCAAAGGACACATGAAAATAGGATTTCAACTAATTTGGCATGAGTATGAATGTCAGGCAGCAGCAACAGCAGGGAAGCCGGCTTCCTGGGGGCATCACAGGTTAAGAATCTGAGGAATAGACCCACTTAGAAGGAAAAGGGCCGGCAACAAAAGTGGACAGGGGGTGCGCTTACACCCTAGGGCTCTGTTTCCCAAGCTAACGGCTCCAGAAATCAAGTAGTAAGTAGCTCACAACCGGAAAGGCAGTTCTAACCACCCTCACACATGGGTGCTCAGGTCTGCACACGCCCCACGGTCCCATCTGGAATGTGCTTCAGACCAAGGCTCTAAGAAGCCCCTATGAGTGAGTGAGTGAGTGAGAGAGAGAGAGAGAGAGAGAGAGAGAGAGAGAGAGAGAGAGAGAGAGAGAGAGAGAGAGAGAGTATGTGTGTGTGTATGTGTGTCTGGCACTTCAAATATAGACGCATCAGAGAGTTACGTACACAACAGCCTAAAGGTAGCTATGTTAACATAGCAGAAACTCAGGATTCATAGTTACGGGTTCTATTACTTTTGATTTTACCTGGGGGCGAATGACACCACACTGAGCATCATGTGTGAGAAACAAGAAACCGGCAATCTGCTTAGCAGCACTGTCTGTTTGGGAGGGGAGAGGGGAGCAGTATTATTGGGGAGGGGGTATATTTCCACTTTTTTCCATCTTTTACTATTCCTCCGACGCAACCTATTTTATGACATGAAATCTTATTACAGGAAAAATCTTGCGACACCGAATCTGAAACCACGTATCTTCCCAGGCTGCGTATGCTACACTTCATATTCGAAAAAGATGCAAATAAACTAAAGGAACACACCATCAAACACTTTTTTCACAAAGCAAGTCCCCACTATTTAAATCTGCTGTACTAGCTACTCATCTGGTGAAATACTAGAGTATTTAAATACTAGACTATTTAAAAATACTAGACTATTTTACAAGTATTTAAAAGTAGTGAAATTGAAATCTTCTACCCCATTATAGGTGACAAAAGAACCTAGAACTCTTCCTACCATAAAAGTTACTAAATAAACCTGCTGCTCTCCGGGAAACTGACTACTCAGAATAACTCATTTCCTGCCTTTTTCAAATAACAGAGGTTTCAGAGATTCAGAACCATATGCTAACTGCACTGCAGTTTCAAGACACCCAACTTTGTTCTTAGGAACAAGAGGTCCGCAAAGAGCAGATGGTCAGAAGACACTGCCTGCACCCCTGTGTCCTCGGGTGAGGCCGGAGCCCCGGGGGCCAGGATCAGCCGCGAGGTGCACGGGGGCCCAAGGGAAAGGCCGCCGGTCGGCTCAGGCCTCCTTACAACCCCACAGAAAGCTCAGGAGTGTCAGAACCCTGTGCTGGTGGTCAGAGGGGAGGCTCTGCAGGGGAACTGAGTAATAAAGAGATGGAGTTCTCTAAATCTGCCCTGTCCGTTTTCAGGAGCCCCTTCAAGTCCTCCGTGTTCTTGGGTTTTAAACATGTTACAACAAATCCCACTGATAAATATCACACTGTCTTTACCAGCCAGATGCCCACTGTTCTCAGAGCAGCAAAGAAAATAGTGCCAGAAACACCCTTAGAAAAATCAGGCAGTCCACGACCCTCATGGATTTCCTCTTTCAAATGCTACCTGATTCTGAGAGTGGTTTACAGCGTGGGGTGTTTTTACGCCTGGTAAAATCGGCGGTGCGGTCTGGGTGGGAGGGTGGAGCGGAGATGAAGGGAAGCAGCACCCTGTCGGGAGCTCCCCGCGACCTGGGGGAGGGGTGCAGACGGCACATCGGGGAGGGTCGCCGTCATTCAGAGCTGGCCTTGACACGCTCGGTGCAGAGACGACCCAGTCAGCCTGCCCCTCCTCAGAGTCGCCGCCTGAGACACAGCCGGGTCACAGCTCTGCTAGGAAGAGCTCTGCTTTGTCACTTTCCCCACCTCAGGGACCAAATGCAAGCCCTGTGCGTTTTGGAAGCACTGGATGTTACAGCCCTAAAGCTTAAGGCCGCCTCCCCTTCACAGCTGCCCCCAAGACACCCTAAGGCGGGGAGAGCAGGGATCCCTCTCACACACGACTCCGATTCTGTCTTCAGAGAGTCTGGGTTCACCTTGCTCTAGGCTCACCAGCCCCCTCGAGCAGAACGCTTGACTCCAAGTTAGAACTGAATGGAAACAGATTCCTGGTTTTAAGATCTATTTAAGTCAGTAAACCCTTTTTAAAAAGTCGGGGTGGGTGTTGGACCAGATGAAAGCATCTCATTTCATTTCAGATTTAAAACCTGGAGACAAATGGGCTCGTTCTTTCAGGCTTCTAGATTACAGCACACATACACGGGGTGAGGTGAGGCTGGTGCCCCACCCCGCCCGTGGAGGCAGCGATGACCCACCAGCCTCCTCCTGGCCCGCGTCCCGGTGCTCAGAGCATTCCCTCAGGCGCCAGTCAGAGCCCCAGTGGGGAGGAGGCTGCTGAACAACTACTCTTTCCTTAAGAAGATCGGGCGGGGGAGGGGGACGGAGGGCAAAACAGCTTAGCCTGGCTCATTCCTTTCAGTCAGGCCAAGCTGGTGCTCGAGCAAAGGGGGCTTCCCTCTCCACCACAAACCTCCAGGGGAGGCAGCAGACAAAGAGACAGACAGAGAGGGGCAGGGGGCGGGGGCAGGAGAGAAGCACTCCACTCCAAAGGCTTAAGGAGACAGCTGGTCCAAAGGGACCACAGCAGGGCCCAGGGCCCCAGGCTCCCCAGCTCTTCCTCCATCTGCCCAGGGGGCCGGCCTGCGATCCTGCATCCCGGAATCCACATTCCCTCTTCAGGCCAGCGGCCCCAGCCCGGGCTGCGGGACTCCAGAGGGTCCTTCCCTCTCTCCCCGCTGCCACACGGACAGCCCCCAGGCAGCGAGGCCCCTCCCAGGCCTACGGCCACCATCTCTCCCCCAAGCCCCGGACGAGCACAGACAGCACGCTCTCCCCTGAGGGCCACCACCCTCCCACCCACCGACACATGTGCCCTGTCTGTCTCAGAAGCCGGTAACCCCCCCAAGACAGACCCCCGTGGCAGGCGTCACTGCACTGAATCCTCACGGCCTGATCCACTACTACCATGGGCCCCATCTTTCAACTAAGGACACTGAGATTCAACAGCCCATGGCTAGTAAATGCTAGAACAGGGACAGCTGAGCCCAAAGCCTACCCTTAACCACTAGGCCAGTGGTTCTCAAACCTTTTAGTCTCAGGATCTCCGTACACTCAAGAAAATTCCAAAGAGCTTTTCGTTTAGGTGGGTTATATCAATATCTACCACATTAGAAATTAAAAATCAGTAATTAAAGGGGGGAACCAGAGCAAAACTCCCTTGATAAGGAAGCCCTATTAACATGGAGTCTGTGACATGCCCAAGGGGAAAGATCTATCGCCCTCCGCACCTCCCCATATAAAACGAAAGAGTCGAAACTGCAAAGTTTACACTAAAACAGTGTTAAGAGTCCATGAGCATCACAAAGTTGGATTTGACTCTCACTCTTCCGTTTTCCCTTAGACTCTTTATGGCCTTAGGTGAGAGCAATAACCTCCACAGGCCGCAGTCTCCTCATCTGTACTATGGGAATAACAGCTAATGGCGTATTTTCGGGGCAGAACTCTCACCACAGCCTCTGGCTCATAGACACTCAGATGCTGACTGTAATCACTGCTATGGTTATCAGCCATAGGAAAGGAGAGACGGGCTAAGGACAGAATTGTCCACTTCCACAAAACAGCAAGGTTTTCTCAACAGACGTGTTTCCTTCCCCTTCCTCTAAAAATAAGGTTCTTTTCAAAGGAAATAAGGGATGGGGCTTTGCTTATGCTGACAGTGCAAAGGGAGAAAAAGTAACCCTTATCTGCAAATATTTATTTTCCCATTTGATGTCAACACTCCTTCCCGTTTTCGCAGCAAGCCTGGAAAGAGCATTTACTGCAGGCATCGCGGTCAAAGAGTCCCGCGCTGCTTCAAGTCCCGGGCTGCTGGACGTCGCAAAGGACCTTGACTGTGTGGGGCTCCGATTTATGGAAGAAATTAGAGGCTCAAGACAACAGGTTGGCATTCTGATTAGGACGGCCAGGGGAAAGTAAATCAAGGTGATGATATAAATCACTCGAAGCCAAAAACATGGGACACACTCTGTTGAAGGCTGAGCACTCAGGCCGCTCGATGTCCCGGGGCCGGGCATCCACAGAGAGCACAGGGCGGGTCAGAGGCTCAGGCACATGGAGGGGGAAGACCTTTGCTAACAGAGATTTACGGGGCCCTCTTCATTTACAGGGTAAGAGGCAGCAGCCACTCTGATAGTCCCAAGGCTGGTCCCCCAACACTTCTACAGCTGACTTCTCCAATAAAGCTGGAAGTAATTAGCAACTCTTATTATCTGTCTGAGTGCATTCTGAATTCATTTCTGGAGTTTAGAGATTCACTGGAAATTCTCTTATCTGCCATGTTGCAAAGCAAACAAGTTTTCAGAGTCAGGTTTATTTAGTTATTTTTTTAACCTTTAGTCAACAGAGCTTATGAAAAGTAAATCTACATAATAAACCCGAATTCAGTAAAGCACAGGGTGTTCAGACTGAGAAAGTAGCTGGCACCCTCCAGGGAACTTAAATTTCAACGACTGAGACCCCGAAGCTCAGTGCACCCACTATTACAGAAGAATCCTCTGCTTTACGTTTCTTAAATTGTACTGAATTATTACAAAAGTAAATAGCGAAAGACCAAAAACCAGGAAAAAAAAAAAAAACCTTCAGAATCAAATGCTATTTCAGGGGAAAAATCATTAGGACTCCTCCAATGAAGAAGATAAATATGTTCATTTATAGCCTATATAAAATGTCTTCATAAATGCATTTCCCTTTGGGTCGTCCATGCTGTCAACCAAAGGTGACAGAAAAGTAGCACCTTCCCAACAGAGCCAGCAGCACCGAGACACAAGGGGACACAGTTCTGGGGGCTGGAGCTCATGTACAGCAGGAATCTGGGGCCACACAGAAATCTATGCACTGAGAGGCCCACAGTCCTGACTGAATATTTCTGTTTATTGAATGCCAGCCACGTGCAGGGAAGGAAATCCTGTGCGGACTGCTGGCTGATTTGAGAGTCAACTGCAGAGTCACTGGTGGAACCCGTCACGGGGCCACGAGAGCAGCTTCCCCTCTTGCCTCCCCCCAGGCCATGCACCATCTTCTAAGCCATGGAATCTGCCCATGAGGAGTCACAGCGCACCTGGACACAACCATGAGAAAAGCACAGCAAGGCAGACGTCCTCCCAGACACGACGGCCGGTGGCCACCACACGGACATGCGTCACACATCTGGACATGCCCTCATCTATGCTGACAAAGATCCCCTCCTGGACTAAAGTGCAGCCAGCCTCCTCTGAGCCTCTTCTCGACTAGACCTATCGAGACGTGAACAAACACTTAGCATCGTTTCTCACGGCTCAAGGTCGCATCCCTAGGAGGACCCTGGCCCCCGCTAAAAGCTGCTGCCTCAGAAAACTCCAGCTGCCAGAAGAACTGACTGTTCAGCCAATGCCTGGAGATCAGGCCCATCTCAGTCTCCATGGCGGGGGGGCTAGGGGAGGGGGGCTGGGAGCCGAGTTCAGAAAGCGCTGGTCAGCAGCCCCAGACGGACTTCACATGGACCTACCCCCACCTGCTGGACACGACAGGGGACCCACTCACCCCTCCCTACATCCTCACTCTCCCTTTAAAACGCCTGGTCACCTCTGTACAAACTGAAGGTCTGTAACGGTTATTACAGATCAGAGTCTGTCCTGACCACTTCGGCGTCTGGTTCCATCCATCCTTCACAGTCCTCACCACCACCTCATAAAACAGGCACTACTGTGATGAGCCCTAATTTACAGCTGAAAGAGCGGTTCTTGGGTTCACTCACTTTCCCTAGGTCACCGCCTGTTTGGTGGCAGCCCAGGCTGACCTTTCCACCACTGGTCCTTTAAACTATTATCAGCCCAAGGACAGGGAGCAGAGCAGAGCGAGAGGGGCCGAGCCAGGAAAGAAGGTCCTCAGACTCTGCAAAAGACATGGGGCATGGGATCTAGGTCCCTAACACACTCCAACAGCACAGAAGGATGTGGGGGTAAGATAGATTCGAGACGTCTAGAAAAAAAATCACTGAGCTGAAAAAATCTTCTGTAGATCCTTACCCTATTTCTTTCACTCCATGAACCTCAAAGCACTAAATCGCTTCCCAGAGGCAACTACTACCAATTTTGTTCAACTGAAGCTGACTTTAACTGCCCTGTATAAAAAGAAGACATCCTACTGCTTTTTTTCAGTCTGCATATGTTACTTCTATTACAGACCGAAGGCACTTCTTTCCCAGAATTCTGTGCCTAGGATGTTTTTATTCCTCACAGGATGCTGGCCTGTGTTTATTAGGAGTCCAAGTGAGTTTCTGGTCAGAAGCTGATGTCCTAATTCCTTTGGTTCGGTGGATTAAGAGAGGGTCCAGGTTTACGCAGATATTCCTCGGTGTCTGAAGTATCCCAGTCTTTATCTGGGAATGTATTTTAGTGACTTCAGAGAAGTAGCAGTAAAAAGGAGAGGGGCGGGCAGTGGTCACTGTTGACTTGTAAGTGGATGGATTTTCCCCGGCACGTGGTCCAGAGGTGAGCTCTGAGCCAACCCCAGTCCCGGCCAGCTCCCTCGGCCACCTACAAGCTGTGTGACACTGGCGTGGCGGGTGACCTCTCTGAATTTCGTGTTTCCAGAGCCAGCCAATGAGCAGGGGATCAACAAATACGAATTCACGGCATTCCTTTCCATTTCCATTCATTCCTGGCAAACTTTTACAAAAGTGCAGAGAAGGTTCAAGGAGACAGGAACCTAAATGAAGGAGCAAGGGCGGAGAGAGGAGAGAGAAAAGGCCTAACTGGGGCCTGAATGATGACAGTGAGTAACCAGAAAATAAAACCTTTTTTCCTTTTCAAACTTTCTTTCATCTGAGTCACCTGTCTGAGACACAGGCTCCCGGCCTTGAGCAGTTCCAAAGGAGCGGCAGAGAAGGGAAAAGACTCGCCCGTGGTCTTCAATGTGCGCACTCACCAGCGTGCTTCATGGCACACCAAGCAGCCCTGTCAGAGACTACTCCTGAACACTTTACAGTCCCACACTCAGATCCATCAGAGAGACATATGAGTAACAGGAAATATAGAAAATATTCGTAATGGCGGCGGGGGACCGCTCACATTAAGTCCTAGCCAACTTAGGTCGTTTGGAGCAATAAGGTGTATCTGTAAATTCTCTGGAACCACGTAACCAACTTAACTTAATCCAGGAATTAAACAGAGGCCTGGTGCTCACCATTCCAGGGAGGGCGGCAGCTCGTCACAGTAACGCCCAGCCCTGGTCCCACTTCACGTCTCCCGGGAGCCGAACACCGTTCACGACCAACGGAAACACACACCTCCACCGAAAGAAAAGGCCCCGAGTACCTTCCAGGTGACACATAAATTTCACAAGATTAAATTTTATTAGTGGCTTTATCATCTGTGTTTCACGGGTTTGTCACAATGACTAACTTCTCATAATCAAGACTCCAAATTGCCCAACAGACCCTTTTTCCCGAGCGTGGACAGCTCATGATAGCACAGCCAAGCACGCAGAACTGTGATAGTAAAAATGAGCTGTCAGAGAGAAGGAGGGGG
>NW_021703775.1:4982440-5064179 GCF_005190385.1 Monodon monoceros
AGGGAGGGGGAGGGAGGGGAGGGAGGGGGGAGGGAGAGAGGGACTGATTAACCTTTTTGATGCCAGAGCTCTCCTTCCTTTGATTTTATTGGATATCATTCTAAAGTGCTCTTTCAGCCAACAAACCTTTATTAAGTCCCCACCAGAGACCGAGTACTGCAAGTGTCCAGCACCAACTCTGAGGCCCTCAGCGACCTTACACCTTGGCGGGAGGGATCAACAATGCAGTACAGCGTGAGGAGTGGTACCAAGTTAGGCCAGGCACGAGGGGACACACTGCAAAGGAGTTTCAACCAGAAAGAAGTTACTTAACGTAAGCTTTCTGAATAACTGAGGGCCTGCAATGAACAGAATGAGTTAGCTAATGTGCCAGAGCTGAATTCAAAATACATAAGGACCAGTTATGTGACTGGCAAGGGGCAGTGATCCCTCTCTAACACTAATCAATGATTCCACGGACAAATGTGAAAAGGCAACTGAGCCAAGTGCTGTGACAGCAAGAGGCGGCTCTCGAAGCGCCAGGTCTGTGAGCAGGACCCAGCTGCGGGCATCGGGGGCCGCCTGGCAGCACTCCTAAGTGCCTGGCAGACAGGCGGGAGCGGGACGAAAGGCCAGTGCGGTGGCAGCACAAAGATGAAGAGGGACCACGGCGTCCGGCCGGGGCCTGGACCAGCCTGGGCCAGGAGTCACATTAGAGTCTGGCCTTTATCCTATGAGCGATGGGCAGCCACTGAAAGAGGGCGACACCATCCAGGTCTTGTCTGGAATAGATGCTTACAGCTGAGCGGCAGGGAACAGGTCAGATGCGGAGAGGCCAGCGCGGATGAAGGCTCCCGTAGCCGGCAACTGTGTGAAAACAAGCGGGAAGGAATTCTGACCTCGTCAGCAAGAGCGGCTCTAGGGAGGGAAGAGATATGGGAACATATGTATATGTATAACTGATTCAGTTTGTTATAAAGCAGAAACTAACACACCATTGTAAAGCAATTATACTCCAATAAAGATGTAAAAAAAAAAAAAAAAAGCGGCGCCAGGATTTTCAGCTTTGAAAGCAGTTGATATCAACTTGCTTTTGGGGGAATCACACGGCTGCCAACAGTAGACTTCCAGAAGGTGCAACCGGAAGAGCAGCATTAGTAAGGGGGCGGCTGGAGAAGTGAACTTCCCGCCTGCAGAGAAAGCATCACTCATCCCGAGAGCATCTGTCGGCAGCCATCTAAAGTGGCGCTTTCTGAGAATTCTGTGTCGCTCTCACGAGGCGAGCTGTCAGCCAGAACGCCCCCACCGCGTTCACGCAACTCCGGAATTTACACCCTTCCATCCACCCCATCTCTGGTCCGTCTCCAGCACCTGTTCCAACAGCGTGCAAACTGGTGTCCCTGCCTTGAGCCGCGCTCCGCTCCACGCCACCCTCCCCACTGCCGATGGAGCGCTCCTTCCAAGTACAAACCTGACTGCCCTCTCTCCTGCTTCAAACCCTTCAGCCTTCAACTTCAGGATGAAGCCCAGCTCCCCGGCTGAACGCACAGGGCCTCCCGTGGGCCAGCTGGCCCCTGTCTGCCTCTCTGCCACGGCCCTGCCCCACCCGCCAACAAATGCCTAAGAAGAGTGACTTAGGGTAATCTGGGAAGTGCTTACTCCAAAAACTACAGATTCTTCATTTGCTCTCAGCAGGAAACTCTAGTACAAAAATAATGCAGGTGGTGCCTAGGCGGTGCCCTGGCCGGGCTATGCAGGAAGCCTCCTGCTGGGCCACTGTCTTCGAGATAAAGACTCTTGCCCTCTGACGACTTTCCCTGGTCTGACACAGAGATGAAGATAAACAGGGCCAGCCTTGGCAAAACGATTAGTCTGGAAGTTTGCCACGGATGATCCCACTTGTGCCTGCAAGAATGACCCTACAACCTTCCTGCTTTCCAGCCTAACCCCCCCTTGCCACCTTAACAGGGATCTCGTTTATACAGCAACTGAAACTCAGCCACTACATCGTACATTTGCATGGTAAGCCTTTTACTGTATATAAAGGGAAAACAGAGGGCTTCAGTGCTGGACAAAGAAATTCTGGTTCTGGCCAGTGACAGGGGAGGTGGCGTTTTAGTCTGATGCCTTCTCTCTGTCTCTAGACACCATCCTGGCCACAAACACAAGTCAAAACCTAAGCTGACTGGGCCTGGACCCTTCTGACCCCCATCCCTTTCCCGCAGGTCCACAGATGCTCAAGTCTCACCAGCAACACCCTAAGAGTCTCGGATGCCGAGGACCCCCCCCCCAAGCCCATTTCTCAGGAGGCTTCTCTCCTCCACAGCCACCCCAGGCTTCATTCGGCTCCGGCCAGACACAGCGTGGTGACCATTCTGTCCCCTGGACAGCGTGACCGGTGCACAGACCCAGAACCGCGCTCCCTAAGCAGCCCCAGAAGGCAGGCCAGGAAGCAGGGGAGAAGGCTGCCCGGGTCCAAGCAGCTGACCCTCTGCAGGCGAGGCCACGGGAGCGTGGGGGAGGCAGGCCAGTCCTGACGGCAACGCCCGGGCCCCCGAGTTCCTCACACTCTGTGCATCAGGCAAACTAGTGATGGCTGAGCTGGTGTGTGAGCGCAGACACAACAGAATGGAAATGCGAAGGAAAAAATATATATATGTGTGTGTGTATTTATAAATTTTGCTTTACTGTGTAATAAGGTTAATTATAATGTTTTAAGTAAACTACCTGATAGTTGTACTAAATTACCACTCAGTATAGTAGCCATCATATAGATAATTACGTGCTTCAGACTCATCTTGTGAGTTTTCGGGTCTTTTTTTGTTTAAATACAATAGTAAACTCTGTGCGTGTCGCAATCAGCTGCTAGAACATAAAAGAAAAATTAAGGGGGTGCGAGTGGGCACCGCGTTTACCAGGTCACTGTTTTCTTTATATTTTCATAATGTTTGATTTCACACAGATTTTCAAACAAAAGTCATTTCAAAACGCTAAATTTCTCTATTATTAAAGAAACTGTAGTATGATTCCCTGTATAACGGATAATGAATCAACTCGCGCATGGGATCTCTTTCCATCAACAGGCCCGATAACGGAAGGAAAAAAGATAAAGAACGCGCGCTCAGGGCGTTTCACCGGCAGGGTGAAGCTTGACGGGCAGGTGACACGACCCCTGTTTCTCAGGTAAGAAAAATTAGACTCCAAGGAGAGTATACGTCAGCCAGTCCGAGGTTTGCAAGCTAGCAAGCGGTGGAAGGAGTGTTTAAAGCCTCAGTCTGTCTGGCTCCACAACTCCTGTTCTTCCCACGGCCCCACGCGCTCACCAAACCTTCTGCCCTGCGGCCTGACCAGGGGAGAGCACAGGCCCGCCACCTGCACCTCCCGTCCCCTCCACACCAGAGCATCTGCGGCTGCTCCTGCATCAGCCACCACACGTCACACGCACCCCCTCACCTCCCCACCTCCAGCTTTCAGAGACCCAAGTTCTCAGTTCTAGACTTGACACCAACTTGCTGGGTGACCTCGTGAAAGGAGCTGAACTTCTCTGGGCCCCACGAGGTTAGCGGGCCAGAGGGCACGCAAGCCTGCACAAGCCCTGTGCTCAGTGTCTCCTGACCTCCCCTTCGTCCCTGCCCTGGAGAATCCCTGACCGAAGGTCCCTGAGTTGTCACCTCCTCACCAATCACACAGGGTCAGGTCCGGGCTTCCGTGCTCCTGCAGACGTGAGGACCCCGCCCAGGGCCACGGGCATCGGGAAAGCCTGCGGACGGCAGTCCGGCTTCTAGATCACCAGGTGGAGTGTTTCGTTCAAATTCGGGATCCCATCAGCTTCAAGCCAGAGCCCCAAAGTTACCCAAAAAGCTCCCCCGGGGAAGCTGGAGCTCTGGCTCAGAGGCCGAGGGATCCGAGGCCCAGCCCAGGACAAGGGCAGCAGCTCCGAGAGACCACGCTGTGGACTGTCCAAGTTCACCAGCACACAGCTGGGGTCGGGACGGCGATCCTGCTGCCAGCTGGTGGGAATCACCCCCCTCCTCCCAGCCGGCAGCCCCGAGGGGCGAGGAGGCCAGGGGGGTGGGAGAGACAGCACACCCCCTGGACCCTGTCACTCCCCATTTCGGAGGAGCTAGCCTTCAAACAGTACTAATCGCAAGATGGTAAAAGCACTTTTTCTGAGCTGGTTACTGCCATTTCTCTCCGGCCCGGCCCCCCGCAAGTGATGACGCACCCGAGGGGTAAGCAATTCCCAAAGGAGTAAAATCAGTCAGTTCCGGAAAGCTTATGACGCGAGGGCGTGTGGGCTACCTCAGCCCAGGACCCCAGGAAGTCACACACCAGCTACTTGTGTGGGCGTTCTGAGCCCATTTCATCTCCCACTGACTTTAAAATGAATCATAAATTATATTAAAATCCACACCTACTCCTCAGTGCTGGGCTGACTATACACGTTACCACAGAAACTTGCGGAACCAGCTTCCCTTCCCCAATTCTGAAGAAGAATTCAAAATTAAGGGAAGCAGTCACTATATCGGGTAAGTCCACACAAGATTATGGGACTTTTAATAATTTTCCTAGTCATTTCTGGAGGGTGAGAAGAAAGGGAAAAATCCACCAACAGGAAGCAAAACTTAATTCATTTAAAAGGAACCTTGGGGGCTTCCCTGGTGGCGCAGTGGTTGAGAATCTGCCTGCCAACGCAGGGGACACGGGTTCGAGCCCTGGTCTGGGAAGATACCACATGCCGCGGAGCAACTGGGCCCGTGAGCCACAACGACTGAGCCTGCGCGTCTGGAGCCTGTGCTCCGCTACAAGAGAGGCCGCAATAGTGAGAGGCCCGCGCACCGTGATGAAGAGTGGCCCCCGCTTGCCACAACTAGAAAAAGCCCTCGCACAGAAACGAAGACCCAGCACAGCCATAAATAAATAAATAAATAAATAAATAAATAAACAAACCTTGGGAATTCCCTGGCAGTCCAGTGGTTAGGACTCCAAGCTTTCACTGCAGGGGCCCAGGTTCCATCCCTGGTCGGGGAACTAAGATTCCGCATGCCGCTCGGCGGGGGTTGGAGGGGGAGGTACGAACTTCCAGTTATAAAATAAATAAGTCCTAGAAATGTAATGTACAGCATGGTGACTACAGTCGATAGCACTGTATCATACATTTGTAAGTTGCTAAGACAGTTCTCATCAAAAAAGAAATATTTTAAAAATAAATAAATAAATAAATGGAATCTCGAGTGGATAAAAAACAGGGTGTGATGTCAGGTTCCTGCTCAAAATCCTCTCCTTTCCTTCAGGTTCCACACATCACTTCATTTGTAAAAGAGATGATTTCCTGCTCTTGGCTTTGTAATTTTTTAAGATGTACTGTCCCATTCAAATCACCGCCGTAAATGTTCTCTCTGACATATTTCCGAGTTGAAGGGACGGACGAGAATTAGACGTTAAGAAGCTGTGATATCCTCAAGAAAAAAGTACCCTCAACCATGCTAAAACCAGTTCACGTCATTCTGGATGTTACTGGAACAGCCCCTGCAGAAGACACGTCCAGAGCTCACGGGCGTTCATCCCACGAGAGCCCCGGAGTCAGTGATCCGGTGTGTGTGACACGTGACCATGACCCCTGGGACCACAGGGGACGAGCTGGCAGGACCAGCTCCTCCCACCCAACCTGCTTCAGCAGGCTTCTCTGCAGTTAAACCAACTCGCCAGAGGGTAACCTCTGCTCTCTTCTGCTATAACCAACACATGATCTGAACAACTGCCCCCCCCCGCCATCAGAAAGGGGGTGCGCGAGAAGAGTGGGCCCCTCGGTCACGGAGGGCGGGCCTCCCACCCAGCTTCACACACCTCCCCCACCCCAGACTCGACGCTACATCCCCACAAAAGCTCCCACCGCCAGAGGAAAAGCGGAAAAGTAGCTTCAGGCTGTGACTATAACCTGCAAATAAACCATGTAGCAAACTGTCCTATGATGTCACAACAGTAGAACTCTGAAGAAAGCCATGAGCCATTTCCAATGATTAGGAAGGCTGGTTAGAAATGTGAAAAAAATTGTTTCAGATACAAAATACATGAAAAAAACAGAACCCAAAGCAAATAAGCCTTTCCTCTGTCCCCTGGACCCACTCGAGCTCCCAGTCTGCATCTCTCAGGGAAGATGTGACGTCTCGTGCGGGACCTCCACGAGGGCCCGGGGGGCTGTGGGAGGAGAAACAGGACAGCTGGGCATCTGAGTCATCCCCGCACTAGTTAGGACCACCCTCGAGCCAGGAAACACCTCGAGTTCCAAAAGAGAGCGAGGCGAGGCAGAGACGGAGCAGGACTTCATGAGGGCCCTAGAGTGAGCGCTGCTCCCGGAGGGCGAGTGGAGGGATTCTCTTGGTAGGTGTCCTCACGGTGAAGCCCCAGGCCAGAGGGGACAAAACAGAACGAGGACCGAAGTGCAGCCAACGGTGGGCTACGTGGCTGGTTTCAATCCAGAAGAAATGTCTACTCAGTTAATAAAAGTGTATCCTTTTTAATCATTCCTTCCTTTTGCTAAAAGAAACCTAGCATCTCTCAGTTCATTTGCTTTCAAACTATCTGGAGTGCAACCTAATAAAAAATACATTTCAAACCACCACCCAATACACATATAACACATATTTTTCAGCAAAATAAGCATTTCTGAAAGTTCTGCAGAACACCCACCCTGAGTACATCTGATACACTCTATTTTCTACTCAGTTAAGAGAAAGATGATAGTTTTGACCAACTATCTGGCTGCACTACCCACTAATGGACTGCACCCCCAACCAGAGAAACACGGTCCTACTTTGTCACTTTATGAAAAGCAGGCAAAAATCGAGGACAAGAGATTATACGCCTAATATTAAACAAAAATTCCATTGTCTGAGTGCAACGTCAAGCGGATTGTTTTCAGAGGCAATCCTAAAGAAAAAAGGACGGGGCGGAAGGGCCGCGACACACAAGCACCCAATCACTTTCTGAGCCGTAACTCGGCTGCTTCTGCCTTCATCTGTTGTTTCGTTTTTAGCACCTTCACAGATTCCTGAGGACTGAACATCTGTGCAACACTTACCTGTTTTCTTCATGTCACAGACTGACTTCTTAACTTTGCCAGATTTCCAAATATAAACCAATTTCTTTCACAGACTACAAGAAATAGAAGACTCCAGAGCAGTGGTCTCCAAACGGGGCTGCACAGTAAAATCAACTGGGGGATTTGTTTGTAAAAATATCACCCTGGGCCCCATCCCGGATTAGTCAACGGGGCCATGGACCAGCTAAGATTTTAAAGCCTCCTGCTGTGATGGTGATGCTCTATATTTTGATGGGGAGGCTGGGTTAAACTACTGCTTGCACTGTCCTCAAAACTCATTAAGATCTGCGCATTTCATTAAGAAAAACTGTATATAAACACTGCACTCCATGTAATAATATGCAAGCTGAAATGTTTCAGAGTAAAGCTACTGATTTCAGCAAGTTATTTTGAAATGCCTTTAAAGAAATAGCTCAGGACTTCCCTTGGTGGCACAGTGGTTAAGAATCCACCTGCCAATGCAGGGAACATGGGTTTGAGCCCTGGTCGGGGAAGATCCCACGTGCTGCGGAGCAACTAAGCCTGTGCGCCACAACTACTGAGGCCCGCGCACCTACAGCCCATGCTCCGCAGCAGGGGAGACCACCGCAGTGAGAAGCCCGCGCACCGCAACTAAGAGCAGCCCCCGCTCGCCGCAACTGGAGAAAGCCCCCAGGCATCAACGAAGAGCCAACGCAGCCAAAAATAAATTAATTAATTAATTTTAAAAAAAGAAAGAAAGAAATAGCTCATACTGTAGGATTCCCACTATATGACATTCTGGAAGAGGCAAAACCTGAAAAAAGTGAACAGATCAGTGGCTGTCAGGGCTTTGTGGTGGGGGGCAGGGAACAGGTGCAGCACAGAAGACTTTTCAGGGCAGTAAAACCACTCTGTATGATGCCCTAATGGTGGATGCGCGTCTTATACATTTTTCTAAACCCACAGAATGCACACCACCAAGAGTGAACCCTAATGTAAACGCTGGACTCCGGATGACAGTAACGCATCCATGCCGGTTCATCAATTGTGACAAAGGTACCATCTGGGAGAGGGTGCTGATAATGGGGGAGGCTCTGGATGTGGCGGGGTGAGGCAGGAGCTATACGGGAAATCTCTGCGCCCTCTTTTAATTCTGCTGTGAACCTGAAACTGCTGTAAGAAAATTAAGTCTTTAAAAAAACAAAAAAGGATAGACTGATGGATGGACAGGTGGATAACTGTGAGAAAGCAAATGTAATAAAACATTAGTTATAAAATCTAGGAGGTAGATAGGTATGGGTATTCACTTTATAGTTATTAACTTTTATGTAGGTTTCCATTTTTTCTTAATAAACTGTTGGGAAGAAAGCTCCCCCAGACGATTATACTCAGACACTTCCTCTAAGTGTAGTCCCCAGACCAGCCCCTTCCACGGCACCCAGTAACTTGTTAGAAACTCAGATTCTCCGTCCCACTCCAGGCTGACTGCACCAGGATCTGTGAGGCGGGACCCAGCCATCTGTGTCCAACAAGCACCCAGGGAAGGGGGGCAGCGGTGGAGACGGTGCCGGCGTGCTACACAGACCAGGCTCCATCCAAACCCCAGCAATGTCTAGACAGGGAAATGATGGGGGCCGTAATCTTAATGTCACCAACTCTGGGTGTTTCCTCAGTTATTTCATGACAGCAGATTGAACCGATAATCTCCTAGCTCTTTGGTTCCACACGTTTCCTACGTGGAGTCCTAAATGTGCTCCTTTTGTGGTCTCCCCACTGTCATTCTGTTTTACAATTTTCAACACAAGAGCAAACTGCCAAATCAACAAACAAGTGCGTGCTTCTTATTTCTCTTTCATTCCATATTAATCTGTACTTGCAGAAGAGAGCTTACAGGGTCTAAGATGGAGGCCAGTTATTTGGTAAAAAGCTACATCTGACAAAAAATGGGTTTTCTTTCAGATAAAATAAAACTGGCTTTATCTTTAAGGAGTTCCGCAATTACAATCAAAAGACAATCTCGCTGACTATACAAGGTTCTTTATACTGCTGGATATTTTGAGATAACAGTGTTTGTTGAAATAATATTTTTTTCCCTAAATTCTCAGAGGACCTTTAAAGTACACTCCAGAGTTTGAGAGAAATAAATCCTTTCCTTTTGGAAAATGGCAGCTACATGAGTAAATGCTAAGCGTTCTACTTGTGTTTCTATAGATCATATGCAAACTATTGAAACAGATAGCATGAGAAAGTTACGAGAGGGTGGAACTGAATTCCTCCTCTATCTCACGTAGAGCTGGCCAAACAAATCACGAGAACATCCTGCTCTTCCCTATCTGGTTTAAGGAACATGTTCTATAATCCTATCAACGAAGGCCCTTTCATTCCAAAATAAAGTTATTTATGTTCTAAGTAAGACTTGAAGCCTTGATAATGGTGTATGAAAGCATCAGCCAGGCCAACTGCAGAGTAGAAAACTGAACAGAAAACTATTTACCAACAACCGGTAAAAGCCCACAGTTAACTCCAAGATGCTCGGCTAATAAAGCTAATGGATTTTCAGTCAACAATAAAATCAAAACTAAATGCAAAAGAGAATGGCTCATAAATTAGCTAATTACTGGCACTTCTCTGTGGCACAGCACGCATGTCTACCTGCCTACCTAACACAGACCGACTGACCTGTGATGGCCAAGTGATGGTTTCAAACCTGCTCTTGGGCTTCCCTGGTGGCGCAGTGGTTGAGAGTCCGCCTGCCGATGCAAGGGACGCGGGTTCGTGCCCCGGTCCGGGAGGATCCCACGTGCCGCGGAGCGGCTGGGCCCGTGAGTCATGGCCGCTGAGCCTGCGCGTCCGGAGCCTGTGCTCCGCAACGGGAGAGGCCACAGCAGTGAGAGGCCCGCATACGGCAAAAAAACCCAAAAACAAAAACCTGCTCTTACTCAAAGGCAATTTCCATGGCAATTCCTCCAAAGTCCTTGAATCACCAGAAAACAACGCAAGCCCCAAAGAGCCTTTATAATTCTGAATCCTCACTCAGAGATAATAAAGCTGTTTCAAAACTCTGAAGTTTGCAACTCTAACATATAAATCGATCTGCCTGGCTTCTCTCCACAAAGTGTGAGAGATGAAAAGGCGTCACCCCAGCCAAGTCCAAGTTCATTCCCGCAGCAGCACCCAAACCCAAGGAAGCTGTGAAGCTGAAACAGCAGGGCAATGACTCCCCATGTGGGTCCCCGGACATGCAGGGGACTCGTGAAGACACTTGGCTTTTATCCAGGCTTCCACCAACAGAAACAGGAGGTGGCCACCGAGAAACGGGCTCCGAGGAGCAGACAAGCTTGAGAGGGACGAGCCGAGTCCCACAGGACGCCAAACGCCCCTGCGTGAATGTCACGCGACCGCAGGTGTCCTGGCCCCGCCCCAGGGCATCCACCACACATGCCACCCACCCGCCCTCCTTTCACACCCAGCAGTGTTGCGATGCTGACATCGGCACAGGAGCCCCATGTGAGAGGATGTCTCTCCTCCTGCTATCTTGGAGACCGGAAGCCGCACGGCGATGGGCCGGCCCATCCTGGCAGTGGTTAACAGATCCCAGGTGTGTGCGCCGAGGCCGAGGGAAAGGCCTGGACCCACGGAATCTGACTCAAGTCCATCTCAGGTGAGGTGAGCCCGGGGCCCACCTTACCACTTACCTTTTGTGACTACGGAATAAACACAACAGGCGAGCATAAATGGTTCCAGAAAGTAACACTTTTCTTTTAGCTTACCTTTTAGCCTGGGAAACTTCAAACTCACCACAGAAGTAGAGAGAGTAGGAGAATAAAGCCCCGTGCCTCCAGCTTTAAAAATCATCAAGACGCACCCAAGCTGGCTTCATCTTTACTCTGACCCACCTCCTCCTTGCAATGGGCTATTCTGAAGTCAATCCTAGACATGTTTCGTTTCATATGCAAATACTTCACTATTTGTAAGAAGCAAACGCTTCTGAAGCTAGTATTTCCCAAACCTGGCTGTGCAGTCATTTACAGAGCTTTATAAAAAATACCCACTTCTGGGCCCCAATGCATCAGCAGGTCTGGGTGGGGTCCTGGAATCTGTTTCGTAATTGCTCAGGGTCAATCTCCCACAGCTGGGAGAGAACCATTCCTTAAGTTCTAGACCCAAAGCCGATTTCTGTTTCATTCCCTCCAAGAGAGAATCTTTGGAATGTAGAAAACGTGGCAAAAATACCAAACCAAGAAACCAACTCAGACCTAAAACACTATCCACAGCCCTCCTGCAAAGTGGAACCAGGTGCCCTAAGTCTCGCCCGCTAGTACTAGAGGTTTCCAAAAGGGCTGCCTTTTGAAAGCACGCCAAATGTTAGAGAAAAATGGGCCCCGACGCTGGCCCACCCCTTCCTTTCGTAGAAAAGGAACCTGAAGCCCAAAGAGATGACATGACCAGCTCAAGACACTGATCCTATCACAGCAGCACTGAAGGAAATCCGACTTTGAGGCCCTGTCACTCTCTGACCTCAGGGCTTTGCCTGTTACCCGAGTCCTCCAGGACCGCCCCGGCATCCAGAGCCTGCACTGCACACCAGAGGCACGGCACCGACACGGGTCCATTCCCGAGCACCACGGCTGTCACAGAGGTCATGATCGACTGGAACACATCCGGAGGTATCATCTCAAACACAAGGGACGTGTCAGACATACAAAGACCATCGGAAGGACTGAAGATGCCTGGTCCAATGCTAAGGAGCCCTCGGGATACAGGAGTGAGGCCTCCATCACCTGGCCAGTCATCACCTGCCGGGGCAGAAGCTGCCGAAAGTATTGGCTGACATCTCCAACCGTGAGCGACATAAATGATGGCGGCCATGAGCTCTGGTCCCCGAGTCTGCAAGGGACAAGGACAAGGACCGGCCAGACGCTGTGCTGGGGGAGGGGCTTCCTGAAGGCAGCAGGAGGAAGCACAGACTAGCCCAGTTCCTTCCATTCCACCACCAAACTTACCTGACACCACCACGGCAATTTATGGTTTCTTCTCAACCCCTCCCAACAAAGTTGAGAGGACAAAACAAGGCTGGCAACAAAGAATTTAAAAGTAAGTAAGTCGTTAATGCTGTGAACCTTCAAAGAAAGATCATTTTTAAATTTCGTAATGGGAAGCCTGCAGCCTTGACCCGCCGGGAGAGGGGCCCGGCACAGAAGCCACACCAGCTACACGGGGCAGAGGCCGCCTCAGGCGTAACCTCGTGAAACAGAAACGGTGATTCCAGGAGTCCTCAGAGGCTGTGCAAAAAGCAGATCGTAATCCGCCTGATCCACATTCTGTGCTTATCCAAAGCCTATTTTCTTACCTCTGCTGTATACAACCAGACACCTTCAGTAATTCTCTCCTATGTTTACTACAAGTATTTACAAGAAAACACTACTAGTGTATTAGTTTATACAAGATGTTTGCATTATATGCAAAATATGTGGGGAAACATCCTCAAATAAGACGTGTATACTTCCACCACAGTGTCAGTGTTTAGTACTCGCAAGGTCAACTCCACCAAGAATGATTCTGCAGATCGCGAAGGAGGTGGGCAGGAAATAGGTGATTCTGAAACCCTTTGAGTCCTGAGCTTCCATAGCCTCTTCCTCCAAAACCAGTACAGGCATCCCCTGGGAAATGCTCTCTGATAAAGGTATATATAAAGTCGCATCTATGAGAAGTCCGTACAAACCACGAAAATTAACAGCAAACTCCCAAAGGAAGAAACTCCAATGTAACACGGAGTTGAAAACTTGAAACCAGTCAGAAAATTAACAGTAATTCATGATCTTGCCATCCAGGGGACTGGGGGCGTGGGGGTGGTTTAAGGAGGGAAAAAGCAGACTTTGATTTACCTTTTTCTTTCAAACTAGCGAAGCAGCATATTTCCACAATCAACTGAACCTGTGTTCCCCCAAGCTGAGTTATGAACAACGATGCTTACTTAGTAAAGGGAGGAAAAGGCACAAAGGACTTCCAAATCCAACAGCCAGCAGAGCGAGCCCGGGGCGGAAACTGACCAATCCCCGCAGCCGGTGTGGACCCAGATCCTCAGCTTAGAACCGGGCGCTCCTCAGGGTAACCTAGGAGCGCTGACAGACCACCCCGCCCAGGGGGCATCCCCAGGACAGTCCAGCTTGAGTGCCTGGGGATTCGGCACAGTTATCAGGTGTGTAGGCTCCCGGTGACTGCACTGCGCAGGCCAGGCCGGGACCCGCTGCTTCACAGCAAGGATCAGAAGCTGCGCAACGTAATCCCAAGGAGCGCGAGGGTGAGAACATGAGCCCACAGCCTTTGCTTCAGACTCCCCAGCGGCGGCCTCGCCCTGCGGAAAACCAGGGTCAGGGCTTCATGGCAAGGAGGTCTCGTTAGGATGTAGAAAACAAACTTACGGTTACCAGGGGATGGGGGAGGCGGGAGGGGGGATAAATTGGGAGATTGGGACTGACATACACACACTACTATACATAAAATGGTTATCTAATAAGCACCTGTTGTAGAGCACAGGGAACCCTCCTCAGTACTCGAATGGCCTATATGGGAGAAGAATCTAAAAAGAAAAAAGACTGGATATTTGTATACGTATAACTGATTCACTTTGCCGGACACCTGAAACGAACACAACATTGTAAATCAACTATGCGCCAATAAAAAGGTTTTTTTAATAAATAAATACATAAAAATACCTTAATTAAAAGTAAAGAAAAGAAGGTGGTCTCGTTAGGACCTCTGTTTAGCAGGTACAGCTGGAGTTAGGGAATGAACCAGCCAGAGAAGCTGCCGTGAGCTGGAGTTAGACCTACTGTCTTGCTGACTTTGAGTTTTGAGGGAAGAGGAGAAGAGCAGAGGGGCTCTGCCCGCTGGGCACCTGCCAGGGAAAATTGGAGGAAAGCATCCCGCAGCTTCACAACAACCCTACTCTATGCGAATTATCACAAAAAAACAAAAGCAACCTGCCTCCACCATCCTTAACACACCAAAGACATTCCCCTACACATTGCCTCCCGGCGCCTTCTCACGCAGTCAGCCCCAGCCCCACCCCCACCCCACCCCCGCCCCGCGCACGGAGTCCAGGCAGCCTCCCTCTCCTGCGCCGACATGAAGGAAAACAACGCACCTCTTCCACGCCACCGCTCAGACGCAGGGTCTGGATTCTCAAGGCTGCTTTAGGGGTTACCTTTCTCTCAGGGCCTCCCATGAAATATTGACAATTTAGGTTTTCCTCTTTTTTGTTTTTTAACCATAGAGCCTACTGACATGCTCTAAGGTGGAAATTAAATTTCAAAAGCGTATCTGTAAGATGGGAGTGTTACTTGTCTACTGTTTAGATGGCTGGGAGAGCTGAATTCCTAGTAGGAAAGCTCCAATGATTAGTGCTAAAGGCAATCCAGCTACAGTACAGAGCTTTCAAAGAACGGAATTTTAAATATGGTTTTTATTAATGTGACGCACAGAAAAGTCGAGTATTAAAAATGCTGTTCTCTAAAGACCGGCCTGATGCAACAAACTGCAAAACAGCGTATTAATTCTGCCAAAACCAGAAATTCCGCAATAATTCCACTTGCCTTCCCAATTGAAGCCTAAGACAGACAAGCCTGGTAATTATTCTCACATTAAGCAAGCAGTGACAAAAGGTGACCGAGGTAATTAGCTCGAACAGCTGAACCTTCAGGAAGCAGCACTGGAAAGTCAAAGGAACGTGACAGAAAGCACCATGTTTATCACAGTGCCTGCATGTAACAGTCACGGGGCAAAAGCGTATTTCTTTTAACGAGTAAGATGAGAGAAAGCGAGAGTGTCAACAGGTCATTTTAGGCAAAAACGTCAAAGCCCTTTTGGCAATCTCCTCCAAGGCTGGTTCACCTCGTAAGTAAGCCACTGTTCCCTCCAGCTCTCTGGGTCCTTTGGGGGTTTTCTGGGCAAATGAGGGAGGGAGAACTAGAGGTTCTCTCCAGTTCTTTCCAGAACGACCATCCTATGTTTCTGAGACATCAACATAAAAACCACTGGCCTCACCCACTATCCCCACAAAAGACACACACTTAAGGACAACTGTGCCTCACATCTCTCCGCCCACACCCATTTCTTCCCTCGTTTCTTCCTCCACAGCCCTGACTCTACATCTGCAGGCTGTACCCACCCTCCATGCAGTGGCCCCGCTTCCAGAGCTGCCCTCTGCTCGCTCGCAGCCAGGGCTTTGAATGTTCCTATTTCAACAGTGACACTGTCTACTGCCTGCTTCCCAATTTTGCAAGACAACAGGTGATCAAGAACCAAAAGGCGAGTCTCTCCCGAGTTCTCCACTTGATGAGATTCACACCTGCCTCCCCGCCCTCCAACCCCAACTCAAAGCCCACCTGCCTTCCGGCAGCCTGCGCTGCGGTCTGCAGCCCCCCAGGGCACCGCGCCGGCGGGGTCTACTTCACTGGAAACTTGCACCGGGGCTCAGCCACAGTGCCCAGCCCCCAGCCACTCCGCAAGCGCCTCACCCAGGAACTCCGCTCATTCCTTTATCCTCTGAGACACTTCCTGTTGTACCACGAAGGGCACTGCAAACTGAAACGGAATGAGAATCGTAATCGGCTTCCTATTCTGACTTTTATCACGTCACCATATCACCAAACGGGGGGAGGGGGGAGGGAGAGCGCCCCACTGCACTGCTTTCAATCCAGACAGAGAGCAAGAAAGCACCTGGGGTGGGGGGGCGCGGGGGGAATAGGGGCAGGGGAGACCCCAGCTCTCTGGGACCCTAGTCCAGACCAGGCCACAAGGCCCCTCACTGCTCACCTGTCACCTACAGGGTCAGGCTACGGAATCTCCAGAAGCCTTCCCTACATCCACATCCTGTGGTGGTGGCTCAGAGCAACTAGGATCCCAACGGAATGTTACGGTCCCTTCACAGAATCATCGACCCAAGTAACACCTGACACCACACAGATCCAACATAATCCTGGCCTGACTAAGCCACCCTAACAGCTGTGCTCCAACGTAATGTCTAAATCAGCTGCCAACCACCACCACTTCCTGGAACCTCGTACTAGGTCCTAACTATCCAAAGTGTGAAGCTGCTGTAGCATCACCAGGAAGCGTATTAGAAACGTAGACTCTCAGGCCCCATCACAGACCCGCGGAACGACCATCTACATGTTAACAAGCTCCCCAGTTGACTCAAGTGCACAGTGAAGGCTGAGAAGCACCAAATGAGGCACAGAAAACCGGGGGGAAAGGAAACTTTCAGGGCAGTAACGTCTGCCCTCCTCTGCCCCTCGATCCCACCCCTACTCCCACCCACCCCTCTTCCCAGCATCACCCAGGGCCCCAAGCCCTCCCGCCTGGTCACACCTATGGACCCAACCTGCCAATACCCTGGGAAACAGTCTAGCAAACGGGTAAGTGCTAGACTTAAGTCAAGACTGAAAGGCCTTAAAGCCCAGTTTCCCCACTGCCCACTAGCTATGTCACTATAGGCAAGTTACTCAACCTCACAAATTACTCGTATGTGACATAAGGATAAAAATGAGGAAACATATACACAAAAATCTCGTGGAGTCAGTACTCAAGATAGCTATTATTTTCTGAACACACTGTCAAGATGGCCCCTCTTTACTAATTCAAATAAATCATTTTGGTTCCAAAACTCCCACGAATCCGTCCAGCCTGCAATGTCAGCATTTCTTCTCTTGTGAGTCTCCACCTGTCCATTTCCATTAATGTATACGATCACCTTACTGTATCAAAGGCTAATGAGCCCTCACTGAGCTTAGCACATCCTGATTCTTTTCTAAAGCCACCAAAATCAGTCTGCGGAATACCATCAACTCTCAAACACTGCAGAAGGCATACCCCAGACACTCCCCACGTCTGACCCACTGAAGTGAAAAATCAATTCACGCAAAGAAATTAAGCATCATAGTAAGAGAGTCTTAACCTCAGGCACTTAACCCTCAAATCCCACCATTTGTTTTATTCTTCCTAAGAACTGAACTCATCTTCAAACTTCATCTTCTGACACGTAAACACATCAGACACAATCTGGTTCGTTTACCTGTAGATGGATCGCACTTCCCCCGCATAATCGGCATTTTGGGGAAGGAAGTAAACTTCACTTACTCTCCTAAACAGCCAATGAGAAGCCTGCCAACTACAAGGTGGGGATGCATGACTTCCTCCGGGCCCGACTCTCATTTCCTGTTGAGCTAAGAAAAGCAGGTCTAGTGTTGCCACACATGAATCGAGGCATTTGAGCTCCTAAAACCATAGCCAACATAGGACTTATCCCTTTCCTATTATCATCCCATCCAAACACACAGATAAAAAATCCTAACTCCCAGCTGTAGAACAAGACATGTGGTAACACTGCAATTAATGGGTGATGAGACTTTTTTTTTAACATCTTTATTGGGGTATAATTGCTTTACAATGGTTAGTTTCTGCTTTATAACAAAGTGAATCAGTTATACATATACATATGTTCCCATATCTCTTCCCTCTTGCGTCTCCCTCTCTCCCACCCGATGAGACTTTTTTGTAAAACGAAGATATTAAAAAGGTCAGCGTTATCTCTCCATCTCAATGCCGAAAAATGGAATCTTCCACAATATCCAAAACCTTTTGACTCTTCCTTAATGAAGGACAAAGGGAAGAGAGAGAGAACTGACACGACAGAGAAAACAACAGGGCACTTAAGAAGTTTGCCAGCCCTGGACTCGCACTCCGCAGCCCCTGGTGAGCTGACCGCAGCTGCCTGGGGGCCTAAGGGGCTGGAGGAGAGACCAGCAGAAGAACCACCGTGCAGAGCCTGGTCAAGCCCCAAGTGCTGACCCTCAGAATCCTAAGCAAATAGAATGATGGTTGCTTTAAGCCACTAAGTTTCAGGGGTGGCCTGTTACCCAGTAAAGGCAACTGAAGGAGGCATTTTTCACCACCTGATATATTTATTTTGTGTCTTCTTAAACTCCATGGAAGCATGGACTGTGTCTTTTTTGCCAATTCTGTATCTCCATGCTCTAGAACAGAGTCTGTAGTGATCTGGGGGTTGGATATGCTACGTAACGGAATAGAAGACCACATGTATTTCTTAGTTTTAAAAAATGAAATTCCTAATTTATTAGTTAATAAACCATTAGTACTTACGAGCACAAAGTTACTTCCTTCTAAGAGGAAGTGTGGACACACAAAGAGGCACCAGGGAGGCACCCACACGAGGAAAGACCATGTGAGGGCAGAGCCAGACAGCAGAAACCAAACCTACCAACACCATGATCTTGGACTTCTAGACTCTAGAACCATGAGAAAACAAATGTCTGTTGTTTAAGCTACCAAGTCCACGGCCTTTTCATGTGGGACCCCAAGCAAACAGGTACAGGTATGGGGTTCACTTACATTTCTTCTTATGGTTCTCGTGGCCCCATATTCTTACCACATTCTCCGAAAAACGAAAAACTTACTGAGGAATTCCTATAGAAGAAACGTTGGATGACAAGTAATTTTTCAAACTGATTTTTAGCTGGGAGGAGGGGTTCTGGTCCCATCTCTGTGACTGACGAGGCCTCTGATTTGGGGAGGGGTCTGGAGTCTCTTAGGACAAATCTTAGACCCATTCTTTTACCAAAGTTTGAAATAGATCATCTTCAAGCCTCCTTAGAGCCCTAACATTCAACAAGTACGTGTGGAAATAATTGTCAGAATGGTCAAACGAACTCCACGAATGATTTTTAAAAGGAGTTTTGAGACTTCCCTGGTGGCGCAGTGGTTAATAATCTGCCTGCCAGTGCAGGGGACACAGGTTCGATCCCTGGTCTGGGACGACCCCACATACCGCGGAGCAACTAAGCCCACGCACCACAACTACGGAGCCTGCGCTCTAGAGCCCGCGAGCCACAACTACTGAGCCCGCGTGCCACAGCTACTGAAGCCCGCATGCCTAGAGCCCGTGCTCCGCAACAAGAGAAGCCAACGCAATGAGAAGCCCGCACACCGCAACAAAGAGTAGCCCCCGCTCGCTGCAACTAGAGGAAGCCCGTGCACAGCAATGAAGACCCAATGCAGCCGATAATTAATTAATTTTTTAAAGTTTTAATTCCCATTCTTATTCAGGGTTGGTTGATATCAGTGATGAACTTCACAGGAAGCATAGTTTTCCCACAGTTTGCTGATGAAATCAGAGCTCTTACAATTAGCTACAGAAGACAGTTGTGGAATATATTTCTTACAGTCTTTTGCGGGGAGAGGGGCTTTCTTGAGGGGGTTCTTTCTTCAAAGAACCTCATTTGAAACAAGATAATTATGTCCCTTAAGTATAAACACGCTGCAGAGAGATGGCATAATTTTCTCAGAGTTAAAGTTTATTTCTCAACAGTTTCTTCACAAGTAGAGGAAATGCATTTTAGCAAAAGCTTCCTTCCCTGTAATTTACTCTGAGCAAGTTGCTCAGGTGAAACCTGTGTTCTGGGTAGTTCCTCTTTTGCTAATATTTATAAACAAGCAGTTTAAAAAGTTAAATAAAAACTATGTTTTGAGAGTATACAAATAATAAGTGTTAAACTAAATCTGACAAGACCATTATTTAACGTTCACATAGCCCCATCAGATTTCCAAAGTGCCTTGAAGTCACTATGGTTTCTAAGAGCATCACCCTGGGATGGATTTGAGATTCATCTGCATCGTATGAGTGAGGCTGCTAAAGATATTCAACAACTGCTCTGTCCCAAGGCCAGCTGAGTTTCAATGTCATTGCAATGAAAAGCTCCTTGGGTATTTGTCACTTTTGGTGATAGAGGTAGGAACTTTTTCATTTATCGTTGTCAGACTGAAATACTGGGCTCACGATGCACATTTTTCCTCCTAGATGAAATACTTTCAGCATACCAAAGACTTTGGTTTAACAGAAATTTTTGATTAATCAACACTTGAGGTTCAAGGCAAACTATTTCTTAGTGGTTCGGAGCCAGGGTCTTTGATCTTCCTTAAGAAACATACTTCTTTATACTTTTCTGATAGTGACGGTATGTTATCTAGGTATGTCATTTGTACGTATTCTGGAATAGACTTTTTACAGTGAAAATTTCATAAGAAATGATAAAATAATCTAGGTAGAGTTGTTTCATATCTAGATAGCTTGACTTGGTTCCATTTCCTTACATGGTTTATATTTTCCTCTTCTATGCTATATGGTACTTAATTTATAAAGATTTTGAAAGAATTCAGTGACATTATCAAATTATTCCTTAATGCATTTGCAAGAGGAAGAGGAATCGAGACACTCTAGATTTGTTCTCTCACAAACATAGCAGGGGGGCAGTCGGGGGGGGGTCTACCATCTGTGTGATACGGACATGCGTATGAAGACATTAGTCTGCAAAACAGTAAATCTTTCATCATGAGAGGAGTAAGTCTCAATTCACAAAGCTTGTGTCAAGTGCCAAAAAAGTGTCTTGAAAGTATGTGCCAGGGTCAGTCATTAGTAAAAAGATTAGCAAAATCAGCAGGTCTTTTTTTTTTTTTTTTTGCGGTATGCGGGCCTCTCACTGCTGTGGCCTCTCCTGTTGCGCAGCACAGGCTCCGGACGCGCAGGCTCAGCGGCCATGGCTCACGGGCGCAGCCGCTCCGCGGCATGTGGGATCTTCCCGGACCGGGGCACGAACCCGTGTCCCCTGCATCGGCAGGCGGACTCTCAACCACTGCGCCACCAGGGAAGCCCAGCAGGTCCTTTTGAAGAACAAATTTGGAGAACTCGCTCTTCCCAATTTCCAAACTTCCCGCAAATCTATAGTAATCAAGACAGTGTATGGGCTTCTCTGGCGGCACAGTTGTTGAGAGCCTGCCAATGCAGGGGACACAGGTTCAAGCCCTGGTCCAGGAAGATCGCACATGCCGTGGAGCAACTAAGCCCATGCGCCATAACTACTGAGTCCGCATGCCACAACTACTGAAGCCCACGTGCCTAGAGCCCATGCTCCGCAACAAGAGAAGCCACCGCGATGAGAAGCCCGTGCACCACCGTGAAGAGTAGCCCCTGCTCGCCACAACAGAGAAAGCCCACACGCAGCATAGGATAAATACTGAGATCAATGGAATAGAATTTAGAGTCCAGAAATTTAAGAAAGCAAAAGAAAAAAATAAGAGTTCAGAAACGCTCACATTTAAGGTCAACTGGTACCAAAACAAGTGTACCAAAGCAAGCGTACCAAAACAACTAAGTGGGAACGGAATGGTCCTTTCAACAAACAGTGCTGGGCCACTGGATATCCACATGCAAATGAATGGAGCTGCACTCCTACTTCACATTTTACACAAAAATTAACTCAAAGTGGATCAAAGAGCTAAACATAAGAGCTAAAACTTTAAAATTTAAAAGAAATCTTCTTTTAAATTTTATATCTTCATAATCTTGGCTTAGGCAGTAGTTTCTTAGATATGACACCAAAAGCACAAGCAACAGAAGAAATAAATTGAACTTTATCAAAATTAAAAACTTCTGTGCTCTAAGTACACCATCAAGAAAGTGAAAAGTCAACTCAAAAGAATGGGAGAAAATTTTTGCAAGTCATACATCTGGCAGAAGACTTGGATCTAGAATACATAAAGAACTTTTACAAACCAAAAAGTTTGAAAAACAAATAACACAATTAAAAATGTACAAAGGATCTGAACACCATTTCTCCAAAGATATTCAAATAACCAGCAAGCTTATGAAAAGATACTCAACATCATTAGTCATCAGAGAAAAGCAATGAAAACCACTAAAATGAGATACGACTAGGTTGGCTGTAATTTTAAAAAGACGGATAATTACAAGTATTGGCAAAAGGAGGTGGAGAAACCAAATCCTTCATATACTGCTGGTGGGAATGTAAACTGGTCCAGCTGCTTTGGAAAACAGTTTAGCAGTTCCTCCAAAGGAACTGAGTTCCTCTGTCATTACCACATGACAGAAGTAATTCTACGCCTAGATATACATCCTAGAGAAATGAAAATACAGTCTATACAAAAACTTGTACACAAATGTTCACAGCAGCATCATTCCTAATAGTCCAAAAGTAGAAACAATCCACCTGCCCATCAACTGAGTAACAGGTAAAATCAGTATATCCATTCAATGGAATATTATTCTGCAACAAAAAGAAATGAAGCACCAATACATACTACAACATGGAAGAACCCAGAACACATGCTAAGTGTTCACAGAACGCAAGTTGTTTGATTCCATTTATATGAAATGTCCAGAACTGGTAAATCTATAGAGATAGAAAGTAGATTAGTAGTAGCCTGGGGCTGAGGTGGGGGAAGGGAGGAAGGTAGTGATAGGACTGGGATATGCAGTTTCTTCTCTGCAGCAACAAATATGTTCTAAAATGTGGCTACGACTGCATGATTCTGGGAATATACTAAAAGCCACTGAACTCGACACCTTAAATAGGTGAACAGTGTGGTGTTTGAATTACGTCTCAATAAATCTTTTTTTTTTAAGTGGTGTTTTTGAAATCCAGGGTTGTCCTCCTACTCACTACTATTCCCATCAAAGAAGTGGGGGGGGGTTGTTTTCAGTTTGTCGTGTTGCTGATGCCTCCTAATGAATGAATGGTGAATACAGAGACAGAGCGGACATGCCGCTGAACATCTACTTCTGCCCAAGGTGGTGTTAACAGGGACTGGATATACCTTTGCACTTGAAACAACCAAAACAAACCCATACAAAATTTACAAAACAAAGGTTTTCAAGAAACTGGACATCAAGCAACGAAGAACAGTGATCCCTGAGATAAGAAACTAGACATCGAGCAATAAAGAACAGTGATCCCTGAGATAAGAAACAAATGAGGCGAGTCATACGACTGCCTGAACTTACTCCCTTTACAAAGTTTTTGGGCACGGCACAGGGAGAGGAAACCCAAGCAGAGCTCAGCAGACTCCCTTAGTTAAGGAGCAGGAGCTAAGAGTCCAGGTAAACCTAGACAGCTAGAGCTCCGGTGAGAATACCAGAAATGAGAGCTACACAAAGAGAAGAACCGCCAGGCTCTGCAAAGCGTCCCCTGTATGTTCATCCAAGTAACGATCAGCACATGCAAAGGAAACTACCAAGGCTGGGGGGAAAAAACATTCGAAAGGATTAGAAGGAACAGTGCAAGTGCTCACACGGATGGAAATAGTGCCTGTTCCCACTAAACAAATGGAAAAACTCATAAATCATGGGGAATTGAGAACTCAGAGAGGTCTTGCCTGAGCAGTGGGATATAACTAGCATTAGACTGAGCACTGATCCAGATCTCCTTAACAAAAACCATAAAAGCAAGACACAAAAGGATCAAGTTATTTCCATGTAACTTAACTGCACCCCAGAACAAAGCTCCAGAATACTTATAGGAAGCACCCAACAAGGTAAAATTCATGTCTAACATCCACGCAAAGATTACCAGACAGGAAAACATAACCAACAGTGACGACAGTCCATCGAAACCAACCCAATACTGGCATAGATATTAAAATTATAGGCAAGGACACTAAACCAGCTATTATAACTGTATTCATATGTTCAAAAGCAGAGATCTAGAAAATATTTTTAAAACACCCAAATCTTCTAGAGATGCAAATACAACATCAGAGATGAAAAATACATGGGATGGAATTAAGGGCAGAGTCAACAATGAAAAAGAAAGTTAACATGAATGCATAGCAAAAGAAACTAACCAAAATGAAGCACAAAAAGAAAAAAAAAAGATACATCAGTGAGCTGCGAGACAACTTCAAGTGGCTTAATAAAACATTCAATGGGAGTCCCCAAGACCAAGAAGAGGGAAGAGAAGTGAGGGGGGAAGAAAAAAAAGAACTGAAGGAACAGTGGCCAAAAATCTTCCAAATTTTTTGAAACTTCTAAACGCACAGATCCAAGCTCCCAAACCCCAAGCACAAGAAACGTGAGGAGAAGTACACCAGGGCACACCATAATCAAATTGCTCAACACCAGGGATAAACGGAGACTCGTAAAAGCAGTCAGGAGAAGGAAAAAAAAAAGACGTAAAAAGGAACAAAATAAGAACAGCAAATTTCTCAGCAGAAACAATTCAAGTGAGACAACAGTGGAGTAACATCTCTAAGACAAGGGAAAAAAATAGCAACCTAGAATTCTATACTCAGCAAAAATATCTTTCAAAAACAAAAGCACAAAAATTTTCAGACATACGAAAACTGAAAGAATTCATCACCCAGCAGAACTGTACTACAAAAAATGATAACATAAGTCCTTCAGGCAGAAGGAAAATGGTACCTGATAGAAATATGGATTTACACCCAGGAATGAAAAGCACCAGAAATGCTAACAACCACATGGGTACATGTATTAGGGTTTTTTCTTACTATTTATATCTTTTTAAAAGATAGCTGACTGGGCTTCCCTGGTGGCGCAAGTGGTTGAGAGTCCGCCTGCCGATGCAGGGGACGCGGGTCTGTGCCCCTGTCCGGGAGGATCCCACATGCCGCGGAGCGGTTGGGCTCATGGGCCATGGCCGCTGAGGATGTGCGTCCGGAGCCTGTGCTCCGCAATGGGAGAGACCACAGCAGTGAGAGGCCCGCGTACCGCATCGCGGTCAGCTAAAGATAGCTGACTGAGCAAAAATAGCACCAATATATTTTGAGATTTATAACATATATAAAAGTAAAATATATAACAAAATACTATAAGGCGAGGTAGGGAGAAACAGAAGTGATACTACTGTAATGTCGTTATATTACATATGAAGTATTTACGATTTGAAGTTAAACTGTGATAGGTTACAAGTATGTACTATAAACCCTAAAGTAATGTATGAAACAATAAAGTAGAAGTTACAGCTAATAAGTCAGAAAATGGAATCACAAAAAATGCTCAATTATTTAATTCAAAAGAAAGAAAAAAGGGAAAAAGACAAACTACCAAAGAGACAAAGTCTTCTGTAGAAAGAGCCAGAAAGAAATGAAAGAAGGTAGGTCAAGGGAAAAAAAATCAACATCCTATGTAAAATTTAGCACATTTTAAATCACTTTTTTCATATAATAAGTAAAAAAGAGAATATATATTTTCAGCTAATTGAGTAGCAAACTGATGAAATGTCTAATTCAACCTTGGGGTTGATGACTGACAGAGGCCTTGTTTAAACAAAATAAAACAAACTTTTTTTCACATTTTGATGGCTGGCATTAGCAATTAAAAAGGTCTTTTCCAGTGTGATTAGAGAAAGGTTAGAAATATTTCACTCGATATTAAATTTTTTTCAAAAAAGCCCACAAGACCATTTTACTCAGTAAGCTCAGGAAAAGAAAATTATCTTTTATCTGTATTATCAAAAAGCAAATACATAGCACCTAAAAAGAAATGCAAAACCTCATCTTTGAAATCATTTCCTTGTATAACCTAACTCCAGAAACTTATTAAAAGCTATCTGAGTATCATAAGGCTGTCTGTACACCAGCGTTCCCATTTCACAGAGGTCGCTTGCAGCCCTAAGGTCGGGGGTCCGGCGGGTAACCATCCCACCACGTGTTCCCCCCTCTCTAGGCCATCCGTCTCCAAGTATGAGCACCACGTGTTGCTCACAGGAAGCCCTGAGGTTTGGTGAGAGCGCACTCCCCACCCTACTCTCTATGGGGATGGTGTTGCTCACAGGACGCCCTGAGGTTTGATGAGAGCGCACTCCCCACCCTACTCTCTATGGGGATGCTGAGGGTGCTCGACCAAGAGCTGCTAACTCCTAACTCAGGACAGTCCGGACACCACGCCAGCAGCAGACAAAGGATGCAAGGCCTGCCAAGAGACAGATGCTCCAGGCAACTGAAAGGGGCAGGCAATTACCATAATCAATGGAACACACCCCTCCTATCTCTATTCAGAGTTCTATTAACCAAGATGATGAGCCATCAGCTCCACGCTCCTCACCCATCTCAGCCTCAACCAGGGACTCTGAATTTAAACCATAAAGCTTCACTGTGTACCACGTGCCTACTGTATCAGGTCCAGCTTAGCTATCCACTCCCACGGGCCGCTCTTCCCCATCTGCAATATCCTCCTCCTCAAGCTACGCGCTGCACAAGGCACGCGCTGACCGCTCTTCTTGTCCACTGCCACCAACAAGGAGCCTCGAGGGATGCCTGGCACACAGCACGTCCGCAGCGAGCTCTGGAGTAACAGGACTGAGAGGAGAGCTGCCTAGCAGAGCAGGCTGAGATATCTCACAAACAGCGACACACAAACCAGATACTAAGCCCCCAAGTCACTGAAGAGTAAAGAGCTGAACATTCACAAGTCTTCTGGCAACTAAGGGAAGGGGCAACAAGAGCGTATGAGGAGCATGTGGACACACGGAGATGCCAAGTTCAAACAGGAGAGGCCCTAGCACTGCAGGCAGGCCCCGCGGGTGAACGAACACACTCAGTGAATCCTGCGCCACCTGAGCCACGCTCACTGCCTGACTCGGATCCCAATAACCCGTGTGTCCCTGGGATGCACGACCCTGACTTGGGTAATATTCAGTCTTTGACTTGAGATCTCCAAACTGTATAGTCAGCAAAACTACACGGCAACTACATAGAGGGTCCCAGAGTTACTGCTGGGGCAACGGTTCTGGCTGTCAACAGTATTCAGTTAGTATCATAAACAGGTTAGAATATAGCTCTAAGTATAAGAGTTTTCCAGAAGTATACTAACATTAAATTTAGATTTGATCTGAATGCACTGAAGCCCCCAATAAAAGATATGATGAACTGGGAGATTGGGATTGACATATATACCCTAACATGTATAAAATGGATAACTAATAAGAACGTGCTGTATAAAAAATAAATAAAATAAAATTCAAAAAAAATTTTCTTTAAAATGTAAGATGAAAAAAATACTCTAAAAGGTACACCTGAAGAAAATCAAATGAGCAACTGTATTCCCCCATGTAACACAACAAATCATTTATTTAACTTGGTATATGCCCTTCTGACCAAAGATACTAGATTTTGTTATGTTTTTTCAAATCCCGGTGAGTCAATAGCTTCTGTCTGAGATAAAGGAAAACTCCAGTCTTTAGCATCACATGGCAAAGGGCTGACTATTGACAATGGAATCCCCCAATAAAATGTGAGAAGGAAAAACCGGTTTGGTCTAGTTCCTGATACCAATGACCTCACTGATAGTGAACAGTTTGTCTTTATGGCGATAAGAAACTGTTTTCATGTTTCAAGAAATGACCTAAATGCAATGATGACTAATACTAAGAGTGGGGAAGGTAAAGGTTTCAGGGAAGCAGAGACAGGCGGCCGTGTCATCAGAACCGGGAGGTGTGGAGTTATGCTGCCGAGAAAGGGGTAGACCCGAGCAGACACATGCCCCCTCTTTTCTCCTTCTATGTAAGGCTCCCAGGTGCAACTCTTCTGAAAGCATCTGAGATGCGAGGCCCAAACACCTGCTGAAGGCACTCCTCCCAACAGCCAAAATCTAGAAACAACTGTGACGTCCATCAGCTGGCGAACTGGTGGACAAAACACAGCCCGTCCATACCCTGGACACCATCCAGACATAAAAAGGAACAAACTACCAGGCTCAGCGGCATGGACAAACCTCAGAAGCATTATGCAAAGTGAAAGGAATCACACACCAGCGACCACACGTGGCATGATTTTATTTATATGCAATGTTCAAAAAGGCGAATTTATAGGGACAGAAAATAGACAGCGGTTGTCTGAAGCTCTGGGATGGAACAGGGGTTCACTGTGAAAGGGTAGGAGGGATCTTGCTGGGGCGATGGAAGTGCTGGACACTGATCTGTGGGGACAGCTGTGCCACTCAGTACATCTACTAAAAACCCTTGAAATGCAGGCTTGAGGCGGGTGAATTCCGTGATATATAAAATACACCTCAATAAAGCTGTTTAAAAAAACAAACCCGTTGAACAAACTTCCGTGTCTCCTGGAGGCTGGTGTGGGACAGCAGTGAGCCTGGGGATGCCCACCCAGCACGCCCACACGGCACCCGTCCCTGGGTTGCATCTCCCACTTTAAGTATCAGCACTAAGGCGCTGCTCCACTCCTGTTTTCGTTTTTGTTGTTGGCATTGCTGTTTTTGTGGTTACTGCTCCGGATGAAAAGTAGCCCACACCTGAACAAAACCACAGGTGTGAAATCAAAGATGCAACTTCTAATTGACTCCTGGTCTGGGGGACTGATCACATGAGTCACAGGGGTTTATTCCCATAAAACTGATTATAAGAAGCATAAAGAGATCAAGGGGAAGAGATGACAGCGCAGATTGTTACTATCAGGTTTTGACAGCTAAAATATGGATGGAGCAGGGACTTCCCTGGTGGTCCAGCAGTTAAGACTCCATGCTTCCACTGCAGCGGGCACGGGTTCGGTCCCGGTCGGGGAACTAAGATCCTGCATGCACCAAGGTGCGGTCAAAAGAAAATAAATAATAAAATAAAATGCAAGAAAACAAACGACTTAAAAAAAAAATGCAGGGACTTCCCTGGTGGCTCAGTGGTTAAGACTCCGCGCTCCCAATGCAGGGGCCCCGGGTTCGATCCCTGGTAAGGGAACTAGATCCCACATGAGTGCCGCAACTAAGAGTTTGCATGCCCCAACTAAGGAGCCCATGTGCCTCAACTAAGGAGCCGACCTGACGCAACTAAGACGCGGTGCAACCAAATAAATAAATAAATAAATAAATAAATTTTTTTAATGGATGGAGCAAAGAGAAAAAAGTTGTCATCTAAGTGCCCACTGAGGGGACACCAAAAGTGAGGCAATTTGCACAGAACCCTGAGGAGATCCTCATTTGGAAGCAACTGATACCAAACAAAGTATGAGGCTAAAATGAGGAGAGGGGACACTTAGTGGCACAGTGCCCCAGGCCCCCTTTCTCTACCTCACAGTCTGGTGGCTGCCCCACGTCACTCCACACCACTAGGAAACCAGAGGTTCAGGCCCTGAAGAAGCTGAAGGAGAAATGCTCCAGATGTGAGGACAGGAGGGAAAGCAGCAAGCCACAGGGCTGCAAAGCTAAGATATCAGACAGTACATCTCCAGCCTCCTTCCTCCACCTGAGCCCCACAGGCCAATAAACACATGCACGGCCCCCAAGCAGGAAAAGCTTCTGGGTGTTCTTCTTAGAGAAACCCCAAAGAAAAGCCCTTCAGATGTTCAGCACTGGGGTTCCCCATCCACGAGAATATACTGGGCCCATCTGCACTCCCTAAACTGAATTACCAGCAGTCAGCAGCCTCCAAGTCACTGCTAGTGCCTCAGTCAAATACGAGCAGAGTCACCCATCTCCAAGTATTTAAGGACAATCTTCAGCGTTAAAGACAAAGACCCAGGACTTCCCTGGCGGTCCAGTGGTTAGGATTCCAGGCTTTCACTGCCGAGGGCCCAGGTTCAATCCCTGGCTGGGGAACTAAGATCCCGCGTGCCACATGGCATGGCCAAATAATAAAAAAATAAATAACCCAAATAAACAAACAGGAAAACTGAAATCTGGAGGAAATGGGGGGGGGGGGGGGGGAATGCCGGAGACACAAGAATACCAACCAAAAGAAAATACCTGTATCTACACTCAGTATCCTCAGAGAGATTAGATAAATTCAGGAAAGAATAGACGCGTTTTTTTAATAAAAAAACTGAGAAAGAGGGCTTCTCTTATAAATTAAAAATATGACAAAGCTAAAAATTCAATAGAAATATTGAAATGGAAAGTCAAAGACATTTCATAACAGTAGAACAAAAAGACAAAAATAGAGGAAAAGATAAGAAAATAAATCAAAGAGGTGACTCACAAGACTTTCAGAAAGAGAAGGCAGGGAATTTGGAGGGGAAGAAAAAAAAATTTCCCAGAAAAAAAGGGCAGCTCCTAAGAAAAAGAATTAACCAAGCACCTGGAACAGCAAATGACAACACAAGACACTCATAAAATCTAAGAACACCAGGAATAAAGAGAATATCCTAAAAGCTTCCCCAAAGAAGTTTAAAACAGGTCACACTCAAAAGACCAATGACTTCAAAATTCCAAGAGAAAAATGAATATTCACCCTAGAATATTTTCCACCTGCTAACATATAAATCCCACGTAAAGGAAGAACAAAAGCATTCTGGGTCATCCAAAGACTTAAAACCTTTACACCCCAGGCACCCTTACTTACAAACCAACTGGAGGATGTGCTTCAGGCAAGAAAGGCAGTACACCAAAAAAAAAAAAAAAAGACTGTGGCATCCAGGAAACAGATGGTCCAGGAGCAGAGCTATGCACCAAGGTGGGAGGCCAAGCATACCTGGCCAGCTCCCCTCCAGGGAGAAAAAAGCAGAATCTACAGGTTATCTGAAACAATGAGTCATCTAATGTGTTTAAGTGTTTAGAAAAACTGTTGATAAAGGCTGAACTTTGCTAGGTACTTGATATTAACTTTCAGGGCGTTTGAGGTGGAAGGTAATGACAAGTACATGGAAAACTAAGCAAACGAAAATGGCAGCGCAAGGGGGAAGGAGTGTTTAAAAAAGAAAATGTCATCATATTAGATTGCTTGGCTCAGAGATAAACAGTATAATACAAACAATTATCATTTTAACCCCAAATTATGATATACTCATTTAAGGGAGGGGGACAAGTATAATAACTGATTCTTCACGTGGGACCACACCAGTAGTTCAAGAACTGTAACCACCGTCCCAAGAAGTCAGTAAGTGTACAAAACTGATAAATCAAGAAAAAGCCATGTAAGCGTATAATTTAGAAATACAGCAGTCAATTTCAAATGGAGCAACTAAAAGCACTGAAAATAGATGTCGGGCTTCCCTGGTGACGCAGTGGTTCAGAATCTGCCTGCCAATGCAGGCGGCACGGATTCGAGCCCTGGTCTGGGAAGATCCCACATGCCGCGGAGCAACTGGGCCCGTGAGCCACAACTACTGAGCCTGCGCGTCTGGGGCCTGTGCTCCGCAACAAGAGAGGCCGCGATAGTGAGAGGCCCACGCCCCGCGATGAAGTGTCCCCCGCTTGCCACAACTAGAGAAAGCCCTTGCACAGAAAGGAAGACCCAACACAGCCATAAATTAATTAATTAATTTTTTTTAAAAAGACATTAAAAAAAGAAAATAGATGTCCCTTGGGAATAGGACAACTCCAAGTTTTGATAAGAGAACTTTAGTTTGTCACCTGATTGCAACTATGTGCATTCCTAACTTTGGCAAGTGTTTGAAGGTCCTATCTGCCATATAATGAAAAGAAAGTTTTTAAGTCATAGCACAAAAGTGGGGGCTTTTTCCTTTCTAATAATTTAATAATTAGTTAAGATTAAAAATTGAATAGCAAAACCTGTCAACACTTGGCCATATCTGAGATACTTGCAATGTCCCAGGGATGGAAGGCCAATTCCGCAGAAAGAGGGAAGCAGCCTGGGCTCCAGCTCCCTCCTCCTCGTGGAGGAGGCCCCCAGTTCTCTTGCTAATGCAACACATCAGCCCAAGGGCTCACAGAGAGCCCTGTGCAGACTCGACCCTGCCAGTTCAGGTCTCCCGCAGGTCTGCTCTGCTGACTGGGGTACGACCAGGTAAATTCAGAAACTGACGACTGAGGAAAAACTTTTATATCAAGTTGACAGGGTGACATGATGTCCTTTGATTCTAATAACAAAAAGATGCTGTACATAGAAATGGATAAACAACAAGGTCCTGGGAATTCCCTGCCAGTCCAGTGGTTAGGACTCCAAGCTTCCACTGCAGGGGGCCCGGGTTCAATCCCTGGTCAGGAATCGAAGATCCCGCATGCCACGCGATGCAGCCAAAAAAAAGAAAAAAAACCCCACAAGGTCCTACTGTATGGCTCAGGGAACTACATTCAATAACCTGTGATAAACCGTAATGGAAGAGAATATGAAAAAGAATGTGTATATAATATGAAAAGAATGTAATATATATAACTGAATCACTTTGCTGTACAGCAGAAATTAACACAACATTGTAGGTCAACTGCACTTCAATAAAATAAATATTAAAAAAAAGATTCAGGCTGGCATTTTCTGTGTCTATTTTTTCACCTCCCTTTTCTGGTCACGTGTTTGAACTATTTCAGCCCTGCGGAGGCTGGAAAGCTCTCTGGGGTCGGGCACATGGGCTGCGTCCGGGTGGAGGGCCTGGGGAGACAGCGCCATCACAGGGTGGTACACATCTGGCACGCTGTGTCCACCCCGTCTTCCCTGCACTCCTGGAGGGTAAACACACTGCCTGCTTCCCACACCGTTGTGTGACCAGGCAGGCAGGGCCCAGCTCCGGTAGCAGCACAGTGAGTACTGTAAGTGGCAGGAAACCAGCCCTGTATGGTTAACTGGTGTCCCCAAATTAGTTCTAAGTTCCTCACAATGCTAGCAGATGTCAGAGTTTCTAAGATCCCAGTTTTTAAAACTTTTGAGAAGTCCTAAAACTTATCATTCTGTCCTCCCTTTGAAATTCTGACAGAAAACAGGGCCTCGCAACTCTATCCCTGCCAACACATCACTCACTTCTCTTCTGAATGATGCCAGCGGACTTCTATCACTGAGCCAGCCTCCTAACAGAATATCATAAAAACCTAAGACTTTGGCTGCCACGCTGGTCACTGGTAATATAACATTGCCCTGGTCTCCGTTCTCTTCCTGGCCATCCCTCCCTAAGTCCAAAAAATGTATCCTGATTCAATTCTTGGGTTACCATATTATTACAGCAAAATAACTGTCAATCAAATCTTCCAAAAGTACTAGGTAATCTCTACCCTCTGATAATCACGTCCCAGTGACTATGTAATCAGGTCCCAAATTACATACTAAATATATCTTAATATTTTAACACCGGTAATTCAGAGTAGTATTAAAGCCAACCTGAATTCACAAAAAATCTGTTTGTAGTAAATATTCAAAGAAATTATTTGCAAGTACTTTACAGGATGACCCACAAGCCGCTAGCTATATATCTAGCTACTTGTGCGAGAAACAAAGTTTTTAAAACAGTGATTTTTAAAAGGTGAGGTGGTGACCTAATATTGTTTTGACCCGTAAAATTATCACAAACATAGGTAGTGTTTGATCCTGAGAACTCACTGTAAATTAAGTTCTTGACTCCAATACAGTGAATGGCCACACAGTCAACTTTTGTACATTTTCCTTTATAAGATGAGAGTGAAGTTTCCAGGGTATCACGTATCAGTGCTGCCCTCTGGGCAACAGTCCTGCTTCGGCACCGGAACCACCTGGGTCTGAAAGCAGTGCACTTACACGATCATTTACATGCACTGCTGTCTGCCAATTTAAATCATTAGAATAGAGGAAAAGTGAAAGCACTGTTACTAATGATAAGAAGCACATGCATCTAAACTTAGTGCCGCTGAGAGATGGAAAGCACCTGATGCTCTGAGGATGGGCAATGTCTTGGCTCAAGACGCTGTTCACAACCAGGTGCAAGTATTTACTTACTAAAACAGCAAAGAAACAAAAGACCATGTATGAAATGCATGTGTCAAAGCACCCATCTCTAGGTTAAAATGTATTTTAGTTTATAATATTTTTAGTTCCCTGGGAATGAAACTCCTTAGATTATTCCTTGGCTTAGCACACCTGCTCAGGGATTCATTATCTCCAGAGTAGGATATATTTTTTCAGAAATCATCTTTGCTTTTCAAAGGCCAATCCACAAAAAATCTATGAACACACACACTGTACCAAAAGTGCCCCCAGATAATGTCAATATGTAGAAACAGACATAGATCCAAAATTGGTCAAGAAAAAAGGCAAAATACAGGCTTGCAAGCTATGCAAATAAACACTGTATTACAGAGTTTCAAGCAATAAGGAGTTAAAAAACTATCACGAGCAGGGTTTTATCTGCTGGTTGGTTTTTCTGCAAGGCTTCTGACGTTCCTGATTTAGTTTAGGGCCAAAACAGTTTTTGGAAGTTTGGGTTGATATTTTTTAAGAGAGCCACACACCTATGTGTGTTCAACAGGGTTGGTTCATCCCCCCTCCCTTAACCCAGGGCCAGAATCCTTCCAGCGTGAAGGGACTCTGTGTCTCAGAACAAGTCCGTACATGCCACTCAGAGGCCGATCAACCCTCCTCCTAAGGAAAACATCTAGTTCTACAAAATTTATTTTGCCCCAGTGGATGTCTTTACCTCCATTTAAGAACAAGAGATGTCACCCTGACAAAGCAACATTTGCGGAACGCCCCTCCCTAAAGTTTAAGTGCTTGCTCCAAAACGTTACGAAGATGATCTTTAAAAGCTACACAATTTACATGGCACTTTATTGCTGAGCAATCGAAAGCAATTTTAGCACTTTCACAAATCCCAAGGCTCCTCCTAATCTAGCAGGCAAACAGTGGACCCGTTTAAAGGGTCACACCAAAGCCTGCAGAGAAGGAGTGGATTTAGCAAGGAGCAAAGCCCAAGAATTCACCCCAACACTCTTCTCTCTACTGCCCTGCCCTGGCCTTCCTTCCCCTCCTCTCTCCTAGACCACTGCCCCAGGCCAACCACCGTACCTGCTCCTTCCCCAAAGTTCACCTGACCAAGGCTCCTACTCCCAGGCATCCCCAATCCCAACAAAACTTTCAATGGCACCTCAATGCCAGGGAATGATGGACCTCCTCAATGCCAACACGAATAACCCCTCCCCGAGATGCCCACTACCCCCAAGCCCTACTACCATTCCCAAAGGTCACCCTCAGCCCTTTGGCCACACATACCCCCCTTTCTTCAATAAAAGAGGGGGACAGCATTAGCACAGCGCCTAACAGGTGGCCGACTCTCAGGTTAGCTCTGCTTACCATCTTCGGGCCTAGCGTAGCCTCGTCCTCAACCTTCAAGGTGTCCAGTCCACCAAGGCCCTCTCCTCCAAGGACAGGGTCAGACAGGGTCAGAGCCAAGATGCTCTCTCCATCTGGCCTGTGAGTAAGCCCTGACTCCAGGCAGTGAGCCTGCTGGATTCTCAACTCCCTAACTTCCCCTTGGGCCCCTACCATGCCATTCCAGATGCAGGATTTTCCTGCCTTTAGCCAAGACATTTTGGAACAATGGCCACTGGACGCTTGCAAGATGCAAAATAACAGTAGCCACCCCAAGAAAAAAACAAAAATGGCCAAATAAACGTTAAAAATAACAAACTCCAAAAACACAAAAACAAACTTTGATCTATCATTTCTGGTTTGGACTTTTCACATTATCGTTTCTCCCTTTGATGAAAATAATTAAAATTCACTGTATCTACTCAACATGCACAAGATCATCTTATAGACACTTCTTTTATAAATATATGGTACTCTGAATGAAACCCTGTGAACAGAAATCCACAATTTTTTTCACATTTTATGAGTATCCTTCCCTATGATCTCTCAGAAACCTAAAGCAAAAAATAAATTTAAATAGAATACAGCCTGTGTCTCAGCTCCTTTTTTAAAGGTAAAGTTACATACTGTTCAACTATACCCAGACTATTTACCATTTTTGTCAGATAGAGAAAATTATAAACTATCCCCAAGAAAGCCATTTTCATAGAACATATCAAAGCTCCGAAAACTCCCTCTCGACTCATTCACTTCATGTAAACATAGTCTTCTAAAAACAAGCAACCATTATCACTAAAAAAGTTCACAGAAAAAACAAAAAATAGAAAATATAACAATGAAATAAATTAGGACTACAGGTTGTTCAGCTTACAGGTGTTTCACCTAAAGTTATGTTTAAAAAAAAAAAGCTTCTCTATAAAAAACAAATTAGACACAAGTATTTTCCAAACTCTGATGCTAGTCACACTAATGGATGTTTAGCAACGGTAAACAACTGCTACAGTGTCAATAATCTAATCCCAAAACCACCATATGCAAATCGTACCAACAAAATTGCTAAACTCCTAGGCATGATGTAAACGGTTCTAGAAAGTAGAAGAGAGAATGGAAACGTTGACTGTCTCTGCTATTTCCACCATCTCTAAGACTAAACTTCCCAGGATCAGTTCAAAAATATGAAAGAGCTTCTCGTGATAGTAAGAGAATATGTATGAAATAATCAGGAAAATGTTCACACTGAACATCTGAAGCAAGCTTATGGTCACCGAAGGGGGAAGTGGGGGGGATGAATTAGGAGTTCGGGATGAACATATACAAACGACTCTACATAAAATAGATAACCAACAAGGGCCTACTGTGTAGCACAGGGAACACTACTCAATATTCTGTAATAACATGTAAGGGAAAAGACTCTGAAAAACATATACATATATATAAATATATATATATACACACACACATACATATGTGTCTATATATATATATATATAACTGAATCACTTTGCTGTACACCTTACTAACACATTGTAAGTCAACTATACTTCAATTTTTAAAAAAACCTGAATATTTGACAGGAAGGAATTAGGTTTTTTGGTGTGAGAACAGCACTGAGACTATCTAAAAAACAAAAAAAGATACATACTTAAGCATTTATGGGTGAAATGGCATCTGGGTTTTATGTGAAGATAATGGATGGAGGGAAGACTACAGACAAAACCAGATTAGTCACGTGCTGGTAACTGTTAAACTGGTGATCTCTCTCTCCCTAGTGTCTGGTTCAAATTCTCCATAATAATAAAACAACTGCAGGCGAGCAAAATCTCAAGCACTCTTGCTCGTGATTGTATGGCACGGTTGCACAGATTGCTTAATTCCTCGGGTTTGCATAATTTGAGAATTTCTCCTCAACTGTACTGACTTTATAGGGAGAGAGCCAGAGAGCCGGGTCACTGCCACGATCCCCAAATGCTGGGGATCCCAACTTCCCCCAAATGTTGTGCTCAGCAAATCTATCTCAAAAGATTGGGGTAAGAGGGGATGGAACCAAAGGGGGAAGGAGGAGGGGAAACCCTCAGCAGTGAACCCGCCCCACCTGCTCCTATAAAGAACCCCCAGCTCTTAAACCCTTTAAGACCCGTTCAGGTTTCACTGGCTTCTGGTTTACTTCACCAGCCTTCACATCCACGCTGACCAAAGAAGATGCAAACAATCCAACTACTGTGTAACCAGGTCAAAAACAAGCTCTGGCTAGTTCACTTGGACGAGGGCACACTCACTACTCGAATCTGGCCAGAAAAACTGGGTTAGAAAAAACCGACTGGTGCTTAAACAAACACTGGGGCTCGGGAAAGAACATCTTTCAGCCAGTTAGCAGACCACTCAGGGAGTTGCAACACAATCTTCTCCAAAATTTTCCAAAAGCTTCCAAATTCAGTTGAGCCCGGCAGGCTGAGCTCACAGGGCTCTCTTTCAAATTCAAAAATCTGGCCCTGGCCCCAACAGTTAACCAACAAAACACATGCTGATTCACTTGAGATCACCTCAGAATACTGACTCCATCCAGTTCAGGCCACAGGCCGGGACACAGCCCAGGCCAGGGGAAGTCAGGGCTGGGGAGAGGCTTTCAAGAGATAGATAAACCCTATTCTCAGAGCAGAAAACAGACAATGGGATCCACACTTAATTTGGGCGAAGAAAATGTCTACAGTCAGCTTCCAACCCCCCCCTCCATTTTTAATGAGACAATAACAATTCTTCACAGCGAACCACAAAGCCCTGCTTCATAAGATTTTTTTTTTTTTTTTTATTCTATCCCAACCTTGTACCCAGCTAGAAAACACTAACAGCTACCAAACACCCCCGGTGCAGATAACTTTGAGAAAGCATTCAGTAATAAGAAACAAATCAGGAGAGGGAGAATTTCACATTCTGTTTCAAACGTTCAAGGCCTGCGCCTCCATTACCTAGAGCTGCTCATAAACTCTAGAATGTGCACTGGATAAAATGCGCAGCACGGGTTAGTCTCACGAGGTGTCAGCTACTCAGAGCCGACTCAGAGTCTCCAGATTTGTTAGTTTCATTTACTGTTGGGGGCGAGGGGGCAGGTATTAAAAAAAAAAGAGAAAGACCTGGGGTGGGTGTAAAATCTGGGCACCCTCTCCACTCCTGGGCTTTGCCTCATTTCTGTTTCAATTACACACCTGTCAAACAGGTTATTCCTGGAATTCAGACCGTATAATCGTCACACTGTAATTCTTCCTGCTCCTGTTGCCCAAACACACACCGTTCCCCGGTTCCCCAAAACATGTACCCATCAGTAGAATGCACGCTGCTTATAAAGGAGAAGCAAGTAGCACCGAACTACGCTCCCTGGGCGCCTGGCGAGCATTCAAACGAGGGAACACGAAGACAATTCTCAAGGAAGCCAAGGCAGTGTTTTGGGATAATCACAAGCAAGGCCTGCCTCTACTGAATTTTAATTAACACACCAACTCCGAAGGCCAGATCTGGGAAAGACGGAGAAAAATGTAGGTTGTCTGATGCAAAAATGCTTGTCCGTTTTATGGGAGAAAAGTGCATGCCTAAGAGTGGAGCTTATTTCCTTAACTGAGAGCCAGGAAATGAGGTCTTTTCAGGCCAGTGTGCATATAAACTCTGCTGAAAAACAGCGGGACGGCGAGGCGAGACCCCTCTCCCAACTTCAGCCGAGCGGCGTGGCCGCCGGGCGGCGGCGTATCCATCAGCCTCCCCGTCGCCCCCGGACCAGAAGTTTCAACCCGTCCCCGGGAAACAAAGGAGGCGCCCACACCGACCTTATAGACTTGTCCGTAGGTGCCATTTCCCACCACTTCCACCAGCTCGAAAATCCCAGCCGGATCCTGGAGGAGAAGGAGGGGAGGGGTGAGCATCGGAAAGCAGCACAACAATGAATAAAAGAAGCGGGGCAGCTGGAGAGAAAGGGCGGCGACCACAGAGGTGGGCTTCGCCTGGCGCGGTCGCCGGCGCCCGAGAGCCGCGATGGGGGTCGGGGCACGCGGGGTCGGGGTCCCGGGCGGCGGCTCCGGCGGAGGGTCGCGCCCTGGGCCCCGCACCCGCGGACGCGGGCAGACAAAGGGACCGCCGCGCCCGCGGCTCTGCCCGCGGCGGCGCCCAAGCACCCGGCCGGCCAGGGCGCGGCCCCGGCTCCCCGCTCCCGGCTCCCCGCGGCCGCCACTTACCCGCAGGGAAGACAGGTCGATGTCCACCAGACTTTTTGCAGGGGAGTCGTTCGCCATTTTCCCTTTTTGCCACCCAAAACCCGGCCACAATCAATCGGTCTCTGGTGTGTTTCTGGGAGTCGGAGGCCCGGAGGGCGGCGCGGGCCCGCGGGCGAGGCCGGGGGGCGGCGGGCGGGCGGGCGGCGGCGCTCACTCCATGGCCGGGGCGGCCGGCAGGACCCCAGGCGTTGCCCGTGCCTCAGGCCCCGGCCCCGCGCCCCGCCGCGCGCCTGCACGAGCGGCCCGGAGCAGGGGCCGCGGCGCCACCGAGAGTGAAGCCCGGAGCGCGAGGCCGCCAGACAAAGATGACCGGGAGGCGGAGGCGGAGGCGGGCGCGCGGCGGGGGGCGGCGGCGCGGGAGGAGGAGACACGGGACACCGAAAACGTATTCTGAGGAGAGCAAACAGCTCCCCCTTTCCTCCTCCGGCAGGAAAAGCGGGCGGAAGCGCGCTCGCGCCCGGAGCCGGCCCGGGCTGGGGGCGAGGGGCGCGGCGCGGCGTGAATATTCAGCAGGGGTGGGGCCCGGACGGCGGCCGCGCGCGGGGCCGGGTGCGCGGGGAGGGGCAGCGGGGGGAGCGTGGGGAGCGCCCGCGACAAAGGGAAACCGGTCCGGACCCCCGGGCGGAGGGGCGGGCCGACCCCTCCCTCCCGGAGCCCCGCCCCGCCCGCCGCGCCCGGCTCCGCCAGCATCCCCGAGGAGGAGGGTCCTCCCGGCCCCGCCCCCGCTCCCGCTCTTCCCATCCCGTCCCATCCCCCATCGCCAGATTCTGGCCCCTTAAGACCCTCGCTTCCGGTTTCCCTACCTGGTTTTCTTGTCCTTTCTCTTCTTTTCCGGGCTAAACCGGTGGCCTGATTAGGTTGGGGCTTCGCTGAGCATCACTCGGCTGCCGGGTCCCGCCCGAGACTTTCAGCGGAAACTGAATCCAGAGCAGCTCCTCCAACTGCCTTGTGCCGAGGAGCACCTCACTCAGTAGCTGCGCACTGTGTCAGGGGCCAGGAGTCCTAACCCGAGTTTTGTGCCTAGAGATCCCTGAGGACCTACAGACGGGCTTCTTACGGGAACTCTGGAAGCTAGTCAGCAGTTAGGTAGCTTCATCCTGTTAAACAAGAATATATGGTCTGCACAACAGTCATTGTTATCACTATCACTCCACTGTCCAAAACTTTCAATGGCTCCCTATTCCCTCACAATGGGTTCTCAAATGTGAGTGCCCGCTCGGGAATCACCGAGAGAGATTGTAAAAGCATGGATTGCCGACCCCACCTCCAGACTTTGTGATTCAGCAAGTGTTGGGTAGGCCTGAGGACTTGAATTTCTAACAAGTTCTCAGACGATGCTGAGTTGCTGTTACAGGGATCACACTTTGAGAACAGGGGCCTCATGAAAATCCAAGGCCCTTCTAGTTGGGCTTCACAAACACCATCATCATTGTCTACCAATTCTTGGTTTACTTACAGTATCAATTTAACCCCTCCTTTAGCCTTAGGGTGATGTTATCCTCATTTTAGGGATGAGGAAACCAAAGTACTGAAAGCTGAGGAATTTTCCTAAATTCTTTAAAGGCATAGCCTGGAAGCGGAGGAGGGATTCTCACCAGGTCAGCCTAGTCCCAAAATCCAAGTCTCTGATTCGGCCAAGTTAAGTCTTCTACCCAGAATATGTTTAGCACTCTCCTGCCTCCCGAAAGTTTGGTTTCCAAGATTTTCTTCTTTTTTTTTTTTTTTTTTGATGTGGACCATTTTTAAAGACTTTATTGAATTTGTTACTATATTGCTTCTGTTTTACGTTTTGGTTGTTTGGCCCCAAGGCATGTGGGATCTTAGCTCCCCAACCAGGGATTGAACCCGCACCCCCTGAACTGGAAGGCAAAGCCTTAACCACTGGACCACCAGGGAAGTCCCTCCAAAATTTTCGACTGTGGGAATCTCTCATAAGGCTAAAATATATTCATGGACTCCTGAAGTCCATTGATTAGGAAAGTCATAGTAACCAAAGCGTTCCTATGGATTTAGTGGTACCTTTAAATAATTCTGTTTTTAATCTACCAACAGCAATGGAATTATCTATGAGTATAAAGTAAATAATTTACTCAGAGAGTTAGATTGGTGCACGTGTGAACTTTCAGACCACAGTGCTAGTAATAATATTTTAGTAGTATTTATTATTAATAATAGGTAACAGGTATTGGGTCCAAACAATGTGCTAAATCCTTTACATATACTATCTCCTTATTCTTCACATTAACCCCAAACGGTAGGTACTCTTACTTTTCCCAGTTTACACATTAGGAAACCAACGTCTAAAGAAATTAATTGACTTGCTCGGTGTTTACAGCTGAACCCGATGCAGAAATGCCAGGACCCTCCAAGCCAGCCTCCTTCCACGCGTTCACAGACTCAACTCTAACTTCATGACACTGAGACCAACCCCAGACCAGCCCCTTCTTTGCCTAGCCAAATTCTCTTCATCACCTCAAGCTCAATTCAGAAACCAACTCCTCTTTCTACCAGCTTTCTCTAAATCTCTCTCCTAAGCTGCTCTTTCCCATATTACCATTGTGACAATAATTTCTTACTTTCAATTTAGTACCTTTTCTTAAGTCCCTACCCAGGGCAAGGCACTGGCTTAGCCCTTGCCCGGGATATCAGGAAGATTAGGACAGAGCTTACAATCTGCTAATGGGCGTAGGACAGTTTCATAAATCGCTGTTGTTAAAGTCGGAACATTATAAATTCTAGCTAGCTGGAAAGAGCACCAAACAGGTCTAGTGGAAAGTATGCTGTATTGGGGGCAAAACCGAACCTAGTTCTGTTATTTACCAGTTATGCAAGCTGGCACCTGTTACTTAAGTTCTGAGCCTCCGTCGTTTCCTCTTCTGTACACTAGATAAAGACAGGGGTAAGGACAGTTAGAAGGCCATCTCAAGAGCACAGGCCAGGGTACTAAGGCCTGGAGAGAGGAGATACAAGAAGTGTTCGGCCAGGAGATGCTCTTAAGACTTGGCATCTAATGGAAGGCCAGAGGCAAAATAGACGAAGAGTTAAAAGATTTGCTTGTGGTTCAGAGCCTTGTTCACGCTTGCGAGGATGCTGTCACAAACAGAGGAAAGGATGGGAGTTCCTGAATCGTGGTAGCAAAGGAAGGTTTGGTTTTGGACTCTGCAAAGATCATTAACTTTTCATGCAGAAGCAGTGTACACCTGCCCAGCTCGGAGGCTGGGGACCATGTTCTCAGTCAACAGCCATATATTAGTTCAGGCCGCCATAACAAATTACACAGATGCGGTGGCTTAAATAACAGAAATTTCTTTTCTCATAGTTCTGAAGACTAGAAGTCCAAGATCAAGGTTCCAGCTGATTTGGTTCCTGGTGAGAGCTCTCTTCCTGGCTTGCAGAAGACTGCCTTCCAGCTATGTCCTCAGTGCTAGTGGCACAGACAGAACGCTAAGCTCTCTGGTATTTCTTCTCATAAGGACATCCATCCTATCAGATCAGGGTCCCACCCCTATGACCTTATGAATTTAACCTTAATTATTTCCCTAGTGGCCCCATCTCCAAATACAGCCACACTGGAGGTTAGGGTTTCAACATACAGGGTTGGAGGAGGGGGAGACACATTCAGTCCATAACAAGCCATGTGTCCTACGTGACGCCGGGAAGCAGATTTGTCAGGGCCTTGTCCCCCAGCATCCACCACCCAAAAAGATTATCAAGTTCATAATTTGGAAAATAAATACCAATCTGTCATTTTAGGCTGGAGGAAAAAATAGCTTGCTTGGTCAAAGAATGAGGAGTTGAGAGAATGAGGAAACCGGCCACACTGGGCAAGAGGACTCAGTTCGGAGAAAGCCAGGCAGGTTAGGTAGGACCAGAGGACAAAACCGAGGCCTGGGCAGAACCCGGATTATCAGTCAAGTCAAGAACTTTACACATTAGGAAATGTGTAAAGCCTTGGCCTTTGAGAGCTCAGATGGCAGGTGAGAGGCTCTTGAGTTCAGCAAGCCATGGATACAAATATGCATCTTCCCAGTGTACACTGGCAGTCATCTCCCCTCCAGTCACAGAAATTCCAGAGGAAGCTTAATTATGCAAGAGGCGGACACTGACAGTCCCCCAGACATCACTTTACTTATTTCCTCGTTTTTCTTTGTTGCAAAAACGTTGGTAGAAGTTGATTTTCAACCTCAGAATGGGGCACGGGAAGGGGGGGGCCGCAGAGCCATGAAACTGGACTGCGTGAATGTAATTCAAGGGTTCAGGGTCACTGAAGACTTAGAGCAACTGGAAATAAACGATGGAAGTAGTGATCAGCAAGGGGAATTGAGTCGAACAAGGAAACGAGGGTGAGATATGTTCAGAAGCTCAGAAAGGGAAAAGCAGAGGTTTAGGAGTCAGAGATCTGAGTTCTGATGGACAAAGTGTTCAAATGCTCACCCTCCCTGCCCCTCAGTTTTCTAACACCCGGGATTGGGTGGAAATGATTGAAAAGTCCTCCTGGGATGTTAGAGACTCAGATTTATAGAAACCTGGCCTCAGCCCTGGAACTGTTCACACCTCCTAGCCGAGTAGAAGAGGGTTGACATGAGCAATGGAAGTTAGTAGAACATGTGGCATGCTGGAGATTCAGCAGCCAAGCTCAGCCCTTTAAAGGCCATCTTTGAGCACTGGGAGAGAATCTTTTTAAACTAGTCTATCAGTTGAATTAAAAGGAGGTAACTCCTCTAGTGCACAACAGGATGGAGGGCTTGGGGTGCAGAAGCAGATCAAAGGGCAACAAAAGAAGAAGAAGCAGGGCTTCCCTGGTGGTGCAGTGGTTAAGAATCCGCCTGCCGATGCAGGGGACACAAGTCCAAGCCCTGGTCCAGGAAGATCCCACATGCCGCGGAGCAACTAAGCCCGTGTGCCACAACTACTGAGCCTGCGCTCTAGAGCCTGCGAGCCACAACTACTGTGCCCGTGCACCACAGCTACCAAAGCCTGTGCGCCTAGAACCTGTGCTCCGCAACAAGAGAAGCCACCGCAATGAGAAGCCCTGACACCTCAGCAAAGAGTAGCCCCTGCTCACCACAACTAGAGAAAGCCCGTGCACAGCAACGAAGACCCAGCGCAGCCAAAAATAAATAAATAAAATTAATTAATTAAAAAAAAAAAAAAAGGAAGAAGAAGAAGATGAAGCAGACCAGAGGCGAGACAGACATTGTACCCCAGCTACCAGGGCCATGCAGTTGCCACTGCTGTGATGAGGAAGTTGTGTGAGCTCAGATCTCTCCCAAAAGCAGATCTGGAGACAAAGGTTTGGGTGCCGGTAGTTTATTTGGGAGATGGTCCCGGGAATCACAAGTGAACGAAAAGGGAAAAAGAAACATGGGATGGGACTTCCCTGGCGGTCCAGTGGTTAGGACTCCGTGCTCTCAATGCAGGGGGGCACAGATTCAATCCCTGGTCGATCCTGCATGCCGCAGGGTGCAGCCAAAAAAGACCCTCAAAACAAAACGAAAAAAGGAACGTGGGATGGAGATGTGCCAGTGAGCAGAGTGTTCACTGGGCAGCTGGGCCAGATGTACCTAGATGGTAGGGAAATTAGACAATGCAGACTGACCTTACTTTATGTGTACCTGTGATCACAGTAAAGGTTGTTGTCAACATTTTTTTTTTTTTTTTTTTTTTTTGTGGTACACGGGCCTCTCACTTTTGGGGCCTCTCCCGTTGCGGAGCACAGGCTCCGGACGTGCAGGCTCGCGGCCATGGCTCACGGGCCCAGCCGCTCCACTGCATGTGGGATCCTCCCGGACCGGGGCACGAACCCACGTCCCCTGCATCGGCAGGCGGACTCTCGACCGCTGCGCCACCAGGGAAGCCCTGTCAACATTTTTTAAAAAGTAATATTTTAAATGCAGACGAACTTGCTATTTAGAGACCTATTTGAAATCTTTTATAAAAAGAATTACTTCCCTTAACTTATTCTTTTTGTAAATTTATATTTTATATGTAAGGATTGTTCAAATCAAGTTCAGCCACGAAAAGTCCTTAACCTGCAAAACTCCACAAGGGGCCTCAAAAATGAGGTCAGAGGTAGCCTGACAGCTTTAGAAATCAAGATGGGAGCCATAGGAAGTGGTTGGGAGAAGCCAGATGGGGACATTAAACAGTTATCAGGTATGTCGGGTTTTGATAGGTGGTCCGGCAACAGGAATCAGGGGCTTTGAGGGAAGGACAAGCCAGGCCTGCTAGCTGAAGAGACAACAGGCTTATTTATACTTGAGCCCATACTTGTGTCCTGAGCCTCTGCAGCTAAATCTTAGAAAGTGACCAGAGCAGCAGGCTTCTCTGATGCTCACCCATTGAATAGGTCGCAACTGAAATGTTAGAATCTGGAGTCTGAATATGATGTATCAGATTCTGGCCAAGGTGCATCAACGTGTATCAGAAGCGCCATTAGAAAGGAGTCAGTCATAATCAAGTTTATCCCTTTGTAGCATCACAATAGCCAGGACATGGAAGCAACCGAAGTGTCCATCGACAGATGAATGGATAAAGAAGATGTGGCACATATATACAATGGAATGTTATCAGCCATAAGAAGAAATGAAATTGAGTTATTTGTAGTGAGGTGGATGGACCTAGAGTCTGTCATACAGATTGAAGTACGTCAGAAAGAGAAAAACAAATACCGTATGCTAACGCATATATATATAGAATCTAAAAAAAAAAAATAGTACTGATGAACCTAGGGGCAGGAATAAAGACGTAGACATAGAGAATGGACTTGAGGACACAGGGTGGGAGGGGGAAGCTGGGGCGAAGTGAGAGTAGCATGGACATATATACACTACCAGATGTAAAATAAGTAGCTAGTGGGAAGCAGCCGCATAGCACAGGGAGATCAGCTCGGTGCTTTGTGATGACCTAGAGGGGTGGGATAGGGAGGGTGGGAGGGAGGCTCCAGAGGGAGGGGATATGGGGACATGTGTGTGCTTATGGCTGATTCGCTTCGTTGTACAACAGAAACTAACACAGTATTGTGAAGCAATTATATTCCAATAAAAATGTATAAAATAAATAAATAAAATTTTTAAAAAAACAACGAATGAACCACAAGTCTCCATTAGGGATCCTGCAAGCTGGTCCAGCCTATTGATTTGTAGTTCTAAGTTAATTATAGTGACTCCAGCCTCAAAATCTCCTAAAATACGCCCTATGATAAAAGATTAAGTAGTGACATGCCAGTGAGAAACTATGAACTGCAAAGGCCATGGATGAATTACAAAATGTGAGGCCTGTCCTGTTCTCTTAAATAAACGTAATTATCATCTTCATCTCCTTTTCCCTGTCTGCATTCCATATTCGGTGGCCAGCTAGTTTAGAAAATGTAGTCAGGGCCAGGTCAAGAGGCCAGCCATGACTGACTGACTTGGATCACCTGGGTTTGTCCTAATTCTCGACTGCAGACAACTCCTTGAGGTTAGATGGAGGTTGAGGGGCGGGGGAGGGGAAGAGTTGAACAAGAAAATATGTCTGGATCAGCATGGAGTCTTGAGGTCTCCTGGAAATGCACCTCAGAGTCACAAAAAGGAAAGACCACTTATTCTTATAGAATTGCATCTTTTATTGCTTTAGAACTTATTATTATTAGCCGCCTTGCTTGTAAAAAATGTATTCAGCGTTCAAACAGTACTCACGGAGAAGTGCTACACAAAAGTGGCCTTTAAAATCACAGCTTAGCTTTTTAGCTCTACAGAGAGGAGAAAATGTAGAGGATGTGGGATGCCAGCAACTGGCAAGAGGAATTGAAAAGGGAGTGATCTGGGTATGGACTCAACATACACCCACTTTTGAAATTTCCAGGAACTGGGAATGAGGCAGTCACTCAGAAGAGGGAACCAGTGGCCTCGGAAAAATTGAAAAGCGATGTTTGATAACTAGTAATTCTTTACATACCTTGGACCTTAAGAAAGTCCCTTTCTGTGTGGCCATTCCACGCAGAGTGGATAAAGAGCTGGAGTATGCATTCTGTTCTGCAAACTGTGTTCCCAGGGTCTCCCTGGATTTCCCAAGGGAGGTGGAGGAGTTTGTAAGGGGACCCCTGAGCTCGCACTGCCCGGCCCTTCCTCCTTCCACCACCCCAGTTCCGCCTTTATATGTTTTAGACATTGGGAATATGAGTAATCGTTTATTAAGACAAGATTTTCACTGCTAAGAAAAGTTTGCAAATCACAAGCTAAAGTATACTTGGCACCAAGATTTCCATGATCACATGGCAGGTATCTAGGAGATCTAGTTCTGCTGAGTTCAAAACTAAGCACTTGAGGCACTCTCTAAATCATTGCCATGACCTGAGCAGAGCAGTAGAGAAGATACAGGAGGAGAAATTAGGAACCTAGGCCCTGGATGTGTTCTACCGGAATCTCCACTGTCACGGTGGTTAGAACACCCAGCCTGATGTCATGGGACCAAGTATTCACGAGCTGCTCGTTCATTAAGTAGCACAAGCTTCACTCTCAAACAAGATCTCATACACAGATGTGAGGAACACCTGTGTCCCCGTTCCCGACTATGTGAGTGTGACCACGGCCTTTTAGGGTCTATTTGATGACCTGTTTTTTTATGAAATAACCTACCTCCTGTCTCTCACACAGCACACTTTAGAGAGAATTGATGAGATAATCAAAAACATTTTTCATTCATGAACACCAAAAGACTGACCGAAATGATGGAGATAGTAGGGTTGCCCAACAATAACCTGGGCAGCATTGCTTATATCGAAAAACTTAAAGGATACTCACAAAAAGTTTGTAGTAATGTAGAAATGTATGTTGTCATGTTAATCGGAAATATCACTATACAAAACTGGTGTGACATTATAGTCATAGCTGCATAAAAATTTAAAACTATGCATAAGAAACATTGGGAAGAAATACATCAAATTTTAGTAGTTTTCAATGGATGGAAACTGTGAGTGATTTTTTTTTCCTTCTTTCGGGACATGTGATCGTACAGATTTCTTCTATGAGCATGTGATATTTTATGACAAAGAATATAAGCAGAAGCAAACTATTATATATAGGATGCATAAACAACAAGGCCCTACTGTAGAACACGGGGAACTCTATTCAATATCCTGTGATAAACCATAATGGAAAAGAAAGAAGTTAATACAACAGAAGAAATTAATACAACATTGTAAGTCAACTATACTTCAATAAAAATTTTTTAAAAAGGATATAGGGGCTTCCCTGGTAGCGCAGTGGTTGAGAGTCCGCCTGCCAATGCAGGCGACATGGGTTCGTGCCCCCGTCTGGGAGGATCCCACATGCCGCGGAGCGGCTGGGCCCGTGAGCCATGGCCGCTGAGCCTGCGCGTCCGGAGCCTGTGCTCCGCAACGGGAGAGGCCCCAACAGTGAGAGGCCCGCGTACCGCAAAAAAAAAAAAAAAAGAATATAAACATAAATTTTAAAATAAAATGAAATTTTAAATAAATAAAAGAAACTACTATTTAAATAAGTAAAACTAATCGCATTCGTTTCCGAGGACTGACCTAACAAAGGACCACAATCTGGGTGGCTTAAGACAACAGAAGTGTACCGTCCCACGGTTCTGGAGGCCGGAAGTCTGAAATCAGGTGTTGGCAGGCCACACTTCCTCTGAAACCTGGAGGGGAGTCGCGCCTTCCTCGCCTCCTCTAGGTAATTAATGGTGGCTGCCCATCTTCAGTGTTCCTTGGCTGACAGCTACTTAGTTCCAGTCCCAGGGCTTTCTCCTTGTGTGTTAAGTCTTCTTATAAGGACCCCAGTCGTACTGGATTAAGGGCCCAGCCTACTCCACGCTGTCTATACTTAACTAATTACACCTGCAATGACTTTATTTCCAAATAAGGGCTCATTCTGAGATACTAGGGGTTAGGAATTCAATATGCCATTTTTTTTGGTGAGGGTGGCACCATTCAATCTATAACAGTAATTTAACAACTTTGATGTTTTTACAGAAGTTGAAGACCGTTATTCTTCCTCATTCTGATGTAACGGTTTCCACATTTTAGCACATGGGTAAGTGTAGGAACATGGTCACTTTGATAGTTTTTGCTAAGACTTCCTCACCTTCTTTCTTGTCACCCCTCTCATTTTCTAACACGTATTTATTAGGCACATACTGAGTTCATAGCACTGTGTTGATCTATCAAAATAAAAAAAAATCACACAAAACTCTTTTCTAACAAGTTGCTTTCATCCACACTGTAATTTGAAAACAGACTGACTTTATAATCAATGACTTCAGTCTGCAAATCACTATAAAGAATTACCTTCAGGTTAGACTTGTAAAAAAAAATTTCTTGGACCTTCTCACAAATATGGGATGATATGGGAAAAAGAAGGAAGAAAACTAAAGTAGAAATAGGTCCAAAGAGAAATTAATTTTGCTTGTTCTAAAGACAGAAAGACTATTTTTTCAGCATTCAGTAATCTCTGGTTTGGTTGGGATATTTAGGAATTAGCTAAATGTTTTAAAATATTGTCTTACTGGCTTTGAACTATTCTTTGGGACTTTTACCCCCAGCGTGGCTGGAAATATGTTCATTGTTTTAAATAGAAATTTAACCATGCTTATTTAATTTTTTGAAAGAATGCCATCTTTTGCTAAGGTTGGCAGAATTGCTTGACATAAAAATATAAATAAGGGACTATAGTGTGGCATGGATAAAGCGCTTTATATTTTCTAATGACAATTACACTGCTGATGCACGCCTTAGGAAGCAAAAATATTTATTTCACTTGTTACACACACGCATTTATATAGAGTATTTATGAGACTCTCAGTGACATCTTCAGATCAGCACGTGTACCCCATTGTGCAGTTATTCCCTTTTATTTCTATTTTCCTGTGGTGAATGCTTTGTGTCTAAAACGCTAAGGAAATGAAATGCAAAACTATGTCAGTACAATGTAACTTCACTATACACATCAGGAAATTAGGATTTGTTCTCCCGGCAGCTGGCGTTTGGCTACTCTGAACATGTTATGTCCAGAAAAGTTAACGTGGGGCAGTTTTCCTCAAAGGAATTCTGTTGGGATACAAAGAATATCCGTTCTTCCCACTCTGTGCACAGGACTATGGGGCCAGGATTAGCTCGGGATCTACCACCAGCTCAGGATCTCCCGGGTCCTCAGCCTCTTCCACTCCTAACCCTTCTCTGCTCTGCAAGAAGGGCCACGGTTAAACTGACAAACTACCTGTGTGCTACTGGGACGAGGGTGGCTCTCCCAGCACTGGCACCGTTCCTATGTGCTACCCCCCTTGTTGGGTGCTGGGCCGCGTGCTCTGCTCAGCACTTTCGCTGACTTATTTCATTTAAGCCTCATGCAACCCCATGTAGCCAGCCCTCCCGTTTTCCTAATTTCACAGGCGAGAAAACCAAGACCTAGAGGCATGAAGTCATTTGGCCATGATTGCACCTTCAGAAAGTAGCAAATCCAGGTTTAAAAGCCAGATTCACGTGGACAACCCCTACTTCTGACCAGTAAATTTTAGGTAACTGATGCATTTTTTAAATTATTCTTTAATTTATTTTATTTTTGGCTGCGTTGGGTCTTCGTTGCTGCGCGCAGGCTTTTCTCTGGTTGCGGTGAGCGGTGGCTACTCTTCGTTGCGGTGCGCGGGCTTCTCATTGCCGTGGCTTCTCTTGTTGTGGAGCACGGGCTCTAGGTGCGCGGGCTTCAGTAGTTGTGGCACATGGGATCAGTAGTTGTGGCTCGCGGGCTCTAGAGCGCAGGTTCAGTAGTTGTGGACGCACGGGCTTAGTTGCTCCACTGCATGTGAGGTCTTCCCGGACCAGGGCTCGAACCTGTGTCCCCTGCATTGGCAGGCGGATTCTTAACCACTGCGCCACCAGGGAAGCCCCAACTGATGCATTTTAACCAAGTCTTGGAAAAGCCAATTTCCAAACACAACAGAGGGACTTTTAAAGAAAAATTACATTCTTCTGATGGTAAATATAATGCATATTCATTGAAGAAAAGAGAGAAGTATAAAAGAATACAGAGTATAAAGAAAATACAGAGAAGAATAAAAACTTCACCTATAATCCTTACCAACGATCATTAATTCTTAATATAGTTCCTTTGTCCTTTTTCTTAAGCCTGTGTGTGTTTAATGTAATCAGAATTGTATGGTTACCTCCTTCTTTTCACTTCATGTGTTACAAATATTTACCGTCATTAAATATCGTGTTACAAGCTAATTTTTGATGGCAGTATTTACTACCATGTAATTTATTTAACCAATCTTATGGTGTTGGATAGTTAGGTTGTTTCTAATCAGTCACTGTTTTAAATACCACATATGCTAGTAATTTCCTTAAGACAAATTCCTAGAAGTGGAATTACAAAATCAAAGTCTATGAGCATTTGTAAGGTTCTTGGTATATTTTGTCAAACTCCCTCCAAAATGGCTCTGCCGATTTAAGAGAGGGGGAGGTTTAAAGATGGGTGTTTCAAGTTCTAGTACAGGCTTTCCAGGGAGATATCATTGTAACAGGGAAGAACAAATCCGTGTTCCTATTAGATCTGTTTCTTTTACCTTAACCTTTGTATTCAATTGCTGTTGCTTCAAGTTCAGAATGTTGCCTATAGCCTGAAATATATAGGAGAGCCCATTCTCAAGGCTCTGAACTTTCAGGGTATGACACTTTTCCATTCATATAGAGATTAAAAAGTTGCAGAACAGAGAATAACTTTTTTTTGTTGGAGGTTTACAGGAATATCATCACCTGACCCACGTGGATGACTGCAAGAACAAAGGATTCCAGCAACAAGAAGTCTGCGACAACCAGTCACACACCCTCCCCTTTTAATATAAAAGAAGCCTGAATTCTAACTCAGGTAAGATGGTTCTCTAGGACATTAGTCCTCCACCTTCTCAGACTCCAGCCGTTCCGACTAAAGTCTCTTTTCCTTGTCCCAGCACCTCTGTCTCCCAATTTATCGGCCTCTCCTGCGGTGAGCTGAACGAGTTTGGACTCCATAACACCATGGGGAATGTAGATCATCCATCACTTCTCAGTACCTTATGGGCAGCCACCTGATGTCTCCCAGTGGGGTCCAATAAGGACCCTTGGTCCAGTGGAGAAGAGTTGGAACAAAGGGTGTTACACCAGGGCTCTGCACTGCCCACCCAGCTCACGGCTGTGAGTTCAGTGGTCCCTGAGAAGCCTGGGACGGCTGCTCCTCAGTGAGTGAAGATGGCGGGACATTTACTCATTTACAGGGGGTTTTCCTGCCCACTGTTTCCACTGGTCCTCATTGCAGCCCCGGAAGCTGCAGCTGTCCATGCAGCTTTATGACCATTGACATTTTGCAGAGAATGATGGTCAGATTTAGGTGAGGTACATGACTTACTTAGATCACACCTCTCTGTAAGTCAGACAGAGAAAGGCCAATATCATATGTATCACTAATATGTGGAATCTTAAAAACTGATACAAATGAACTTATTTACAAAATAGAAGTAGACTCACAGACACAGAAAACAAACTTATGGCTACCAAAGGGGAAAGGGGCAGGGGAGGGGTAAATTAGGAGTTTGGGATTAACATACATGTACTACTGTATGTATATAAGATAGATAAACAACAGGGACCTGCTGTATAGCACAGGGAACTTATTCAATATCTTGTAATAACCTATAATGGAAAAGAACCTGAAAAAGACTGTATTAATATATAGATATATGCAGGTGAAGTAACTGATGCTCAGAAAAGTTAGGTAATTTGCCTGAGGTCACACAGCTGCTCAGTGGCAGAGCCCAGGTTTAAACCCAGTCATGCCTGGTTCCAAAGCCTGGCCGCTCTTCCCCCGACCGGTGCATGCTGCTCTAGGCCACAGGGACAGCAGAAAGCCAATGCAAGGGCCAAAACTCTGGACAGTGCTCGTATCAAAATCGTTAAACCAATCAAACATTTCAACTTAAATCGGCAATGAAAATCATCATTTCCTGGACTGGGAGTTTGGGGTTAGCAGATGCAAAATATTATATATAGGATGGATAAAAAACAAGGTCCTACTGTATAGCACAGGGGACTATATTCAATATCCTGTAATAAACCAAAATGGAAAAGGATATGAAAAAGCATATAATGTATACATATCACTGAATCACTTTGCTGTTTGTCCAAAATATTGTAAATCAACTATACTTCAATAAAAAAATAAAAATTAAAAAAACACATCACACCTCTCTCTGCAGAGGCACCTGGACCACAGCTGGCTTGTCCTGCTCTGCTCCATCAGGCTGCCTCTCCTCAAGAAGAAAGCCTCAATGTCAGCAACTCTGTCAGTTGACAGGTGAAATACTCGGCATTATCGTAAGGAAGCATTGAACTTGCTGTGCGCGTAATTATCAACATTTGCTGAATTCCAGCCACATAATAGGTGCTGTCCTAGATACAGATGGTTCTAGATCTTTGGGCTTTCAATCTTGAGAAGCCAACAAGCCCGGCAAACATGAGAAATGAGGGGAATGCACTCAGTTACAATGCTGTCTGAAAAAGGGGCACTTTGGGTAATTACATGTCTGGTTACACATTCTTGACGGCTATTTAGAGCTCTGACCGCCTTTGCAAAGACAATGCCCAGTTTGTTGGTCCAAACAAAGGCAAACAGGCTCAACCCCAAGTGTGACTCTGTGCGCCATTTTGGAATGTCAGGGATCATTGTGTGTGATGTGCACTTAAATTCATTCAAGACGAAGAAAAAGAAAACCTTGGAGAGTATTCCCAGATTTGCCTGCTCATTTCAGATGTATTTAATATGTTACACACACACACACACACACACACACACACACACACACACACACCCCACATGATCCAAACTTTACCAAACACCTGCTTCCCTTACACGGTATTAAAGTGCAAGAGACAGTTGATAAAAGAAGTGAGTTGTAGCCGCAGCTCTGCAGGGACTTGGATGCTGCTTGGGTTTTGGTGCCTCTGAAGTAACTGTGGTGGCACCCAGGAGGGGAAAAGTGCGTGTTGACCCCTGACACTGCCTCTGATTCTGACAGGACAGTGGGGCTGGGGGGGGCAGGGCAGGTAATAAAGTATGGCTAACACAGAGGCGGATCCCATTTCTAGAAGGCAGGGCTACCTTTATGAACAGGCAAAGGGACAGTGGCCTGAAAATTATGCATTGATGATCTCTAGTGCCACTATTACCTATTTATCCCTGTCTTACCTCTGCAGCTATAACCGAATACCATAGGTTGGATAGCTTATAACCAGCAGAAATTTATTTCTTACAGTGCTGGAGGCTGGAAGTCAGATCAAGGTTCTGATGAGGGCCTCTTTCCAGGTTGCAAACTGCTGACTTACTGTGTCCCCAAGGCAGAAAGAGCAGAGAGAGCAGAAGCAAGGGCTCTCATGTCTTTTCATTAGGGCGCTAACCCTATCCACGAGGCTCCACCTTTGTGACCTAGTTGCCTTCCAAAGGTATTGCCCCCCAAAACCATCACTCTGGCGTTAGGATTTCAACATGTGAATTTTGCAGGGACACAAACATTCAGTCCATAGCAACCCCTTAGGGTGAGCACTGCTTTCCTTCTTTCACCAGTTTTAAAGTAGGGAAAATATATTAAATTCCTAACATTTTAATGCAAATTAGTGTCCTGGTTGATTTTCTGTACAGGAGAAGGTAAGCTACTTGACAACTCTGATGTTCAAGTTAAGTGAGAGGCAGGTGGACAGAGGAGAGCGAGTTAAAAGTTCAAACAAAAAGGGAGCATATGCTAAGTGATCAGAAAGCTAGTTAGCTGGTTTGACCAAGCACCAGAGTCTCCACTGGGTGTGGGCTATGAGGCTAATGAAAAAGGGCCCTCAGTTAAGCCTGTTGGGAGTGGCCATGAGGAGGCAATTTACCCACAAATGTACCCTCTTTCCCATTCCCTATTTACTTTGTTTCGGAGACAAAGAATGTGTTTTTAAAATGAAGTGGAGAGTACTGAATCAAGTTGGCCAACAGAAGAACAGAAGACATGTTTTATCCCTCTCTCCATTAAAGAAGTAACTAAAATAGAACAACAGCAACACAAGAAAACACAAGAAAGAAATTTCCGTAGTCCAGAAATTTTAGGAATTCCTAGTGGACAAAGAATGAATAAGACTGCATTGGTGGCAAACCAAGAACAGGAAAATCTTGTTTAAAACTCAGGGCCACAAAAGCAATTCTGAAATTTCTCCACACTCAGCATAAATGATTACAATGAACAGGCCTGGACTCTCCAGCAATTGGCAGGGCAATTCGTTAAATTTAATTGGAGCAGTCCTTTCTCTTCCCCTTCTTTCACTGTGCACATCCAGTGCACCATGTGTCCCCAGGTTAAAGCCCTTAGAACCGTTTTCAAAAGAGAAATGTTTATTATGTTGGGGTTAATTAAGGAAAGATACAGGTGGACTCTGATGGACCTCCAGATCCTCACAGGGACATTGGAGGACAGAAGAAAGAGATGGAAAATGCTGACTCAGTATTTGTTTCCAAAGTACAAGAGTACTTCTACTAAGTGGGCAATCTGGCACAGGAGACCCACAGAATAGGTAATGGGGCTAAGGCTCCAGAGAATTAGCAAACTATAGGAGGGAGGGAGAACCCAGAAGACAAGCTTCCCACACCCAGTGAATCCCAAATCCTGATCCTTCTCTGCAATCAGAAGGAGGCAGACTATCTTAATCAAAACACTCAATGAGGGCTTCCCTGGTGGCGCAGTGGTTAAGAATCCACCTGCCAATGCAGGGGACACGGATTCGAGCCCTGGCCCAGGAAGATCCCACATGCCACAGAGCAGCTAAGCCCGTGCACCACAACTACTGAGCCTGTGCTCTAGAGCCTGCGAGCCACAACTTCTGAAGCCCACACACCTAGAGCCTGTGCTCCACAACAAGAGAAGCCACCGCAATGAGAAGCCCGCGCACCACAACAGAGAGTAGCCCCTGCTCACCACAACTAGAGAAAGCCTGCACACAGCAACAAAGACCCAATACAGCCAAAAATAAAATAAATAAATTTTTAAAAAATGACAGATGAAGAGGTAATCTCAAATATGAACACTCTAGTATTTGTGGAAAAGCAACCCTGAGAAAAGAAATGCATCAAAATCATCCCATTGGAAAAAAAATTAAAACCCTGAGTAAACAGCCTCAATAGAGGAAAGGGAAAAAATCTTTATAAATGATATCCTCAGAGAAATTTTAAAGGTTTTCATGTCCTTAAATCAAGACAGTAAAAGTACATTCATAAATATCAATTATTCCAATAAATGTAGGTGGGTTAAAATTTCTTTATTAAAGGACAAAAACTCTATTTGGGCTAAATAAAAGTCTTTATACCATTTACTAATAGTGTAGTAATTAATAACACAGGCTCTGAATTTGAATCCTGGCTCTAACACTTACTAATGATTTATGAACTAAAAACTTAAATGGATGGATTCAGCTGAAATCCTGAAATTCAGCTGAAAATATCTGATCAACCCAAGAAATTCTCCCTCAGTATAGTGCTGAAGTAATGATAATTATCAATTATGAGATAGAAAATACAAGACATGGAAGAGAGAGAATTGAACATTTTTTCCTACAGGAATTCTAAAGTAAGAGAGACAAAAGAAGGGAAGAAATATTCAAATAAATAATTGAAGAAAATTTCCCAGAACTGATGGACAATATGAATTTTCAGATTCAAGAGTCCACTGTGTGTTGAGCAAGAAAGAAAGGAAAAATGATCCAGAAATGTCTTCTTAAAATGTTAAAGCTGTAAGGATAAAGAGAAATTCCTAAAACTTCCAGAAGACAAAAACAGGTTATCCAGAAAGGAATGATATTCAGGTGGCATTAGAAACAATAGACATGAAAAAAGAAAAAAGAAAAAAAATAACATCAAAATCCCAAGTGAGAATTACTTCAAACTTCAAATTTTATACCCAGCCAAATTAACATTCAAGTGGAAGTTCAAAACAAAGACGCTTTTAGACATTCAAAGATTAAGAAAGTTTATATTCCATAGGACCTCTTAGAAAGATACTATTCAAGAGTGTACTTCAGCAAAAGAAAAGAAGTTTTTATAGAAATTAGAAGATGAGATGCCATATTAAATAATTCAAAAAGTTCAGTACCTTATGGCAGTAAATACTTATTTCCAGCTCACAATGCATGATACCCATGGCTTGGCTATGGCTCCGCTTCAGGCTATGGGTCTCTTCCTTTGTTTTCTTACTCTGGGAACGAAGGAGCATCCTTATCTGAGATACGCCTGTGTTCAAGGCAGAGGGGAAAGGAGAGTCACACCTACATTCAGTTGACTAAAACAAAGACATCTAAACCCAACATCAGAGGGCTTACTGAAGTATAATCATCTCTCAGATGGAAAAGAGAGAGAATAATTACTAGTAATGACATAATTCACCACAGATAATAAGAATACACTCATACATATCATTTAGCTCAATAAATGTGAGGGGTTGAAATTCCCCTATTAAAGGACAAAGACTAATGTATTAAAAAAGAAATCCAGGTGTCGTTACTGTTACAATAGTGATTAGTAGAGTGGTACCAGCTCTGGGCTTCCATCTTGAGCACACCACTGTTTACTAGGTGCACGTAAAGTGAGAATAAGAGTCGTATGTAGTACTTACTTCAGAGTGTTGTCATGAGTCATAAATGAGATCATGCATGTACAGTACATGTAAAGTGCCTAGCAAATAGTGTCAATAAATGTCAGATCTTGTTGCTGTAAGAGACACCTGAAACAGAATGACAGGTTTAAAGTTTGAAAATACAGAAACAAGCAAAGATAGAGCAAGCAAATACTAATGAAAATAAACAGGGAGCACTGAGTTAAGTATGATAGATTGAAGGAGCTCCCACTCCCATCTGAAAACCCACTGAAGATGCCGTAAGAGGAATGGTCTTATATAGGAATAGACCAATAAGGACCAAGAGATGCAACAACGTCTTGGAAAAGGAAAGCAGTTAGACAACCAATTAGTAAATGATAGAAAAAACAAAACAAAACAGAAAAAGCTAACGCCTGTTGGGCCATGGGAAACCCAGAAGTAGGCAGCTTTGTGCCACAAACTCTCAGAAAGTCTCACGAGTAGGAGGTAGCACTGAGTATGGTCGTTGGGGTCTATGTGCGGCTAAAGATGGGATTATTGACTGAAGTCCATATAGGATGTACTTAGATCTCCAACCATCCTCCCCACCTCTACAGAACACTAGAAAGATAATGAACTAGAGTTACACTGACTCAGGGCTTAGGTGAAGAATGAGGGACCATACTGAACACAGCAGGGGTAAAGGAAATGCCACATAGTATAAAGTGTAAAACCCCTAGTCTCCCTCCTCCATCTGGATCCAAAAATGCTGGTAGTGTGAACTTTTACTCCCAGGCATTAGAGATAATCTCTCCCAGGAATCTGATTAACCTAAGCGAAAAGACCTTCAAATATTGGTGGTTAGGGTTCTCTAGCTACACTGCCCAGCCAGATGTCCTTAAAGTGGACCCACTAGGAAACAAGCCACACCCACTCAGAGAGTTTCCAATAAGCTTTTAAGTGACTCCCTCTTGACCTTGAAAAATCGTCTCAGGACCACCAGATATTTGAAGAAAGCTTCCACACAAAGGCAGAAAACAAAACAAAAACTCAACAAAAGAGAAAAACGAAATCTGGGGGAGACAGAAACAAAGCAGAAGTATAAGAAACTTAGAAAGCCAAACAAAGGAATCTTTTCAGAGCAGTAGAATTCGTACATAACTGTATCTACGAAAAAAGAGACCAGTAGGCTACAAACAAAGGAACATTCAAAAGTTGCCTTGGAAATAAAAAACAATAGCACATACGACAAATTCAAAGAAAGGATAAGAAGTTAAATTTGAGAAAGCTTCCCAAAAATTAAGAAATGGAGAGCATAAGAAAGAGAGTGAAAATGGATTTAAAAATACAGAGAATCAGTGCATCTGTCTAACAGGCTCATAATCCTGAGAAATTGGAGTTCCAGGGAGAAAATCAATGAGAAGAGAAGCTATCAAGTCATCAACTCAAGAAAAATCCCAGAATTAAGAGACATGAGTTTCTAGAAGGAAAGCACCGACTAGTGCCTAGCACCGTGGATGAAAAGAAATGCAGACCAAGGCAACTCCTTGTGAAATTTCAGAGCACTCGGGACAGAGGAAAGATCCCAAAAGCTTCCAGGACACAAAACAGGCCACAGACAAAGGAGCGGGAATCAGATTGGCAACACATCCCAACAGCAAGACTAGAAACTAGCGATGTCTTCAAAATCTCGAGGGCAAAATGATTTCCAACCTAGAATTCCTACACATGACCCCCAAACAATCAACCAAATGTAAGCGTACAATAAAAACAGTTCAGACAGGCCACCCTCATGTACCCTGTCCTAAGAGGCTTTGGAGAGGGTCCACCATGGGGTTAGGGAGTGGAGACACAGGAGACTGATCAAGGGAATGCCAGAGGTGAGGGTACAGAGAGTCTCAGGAGACCAGCAATGCAACGGGCCTCGAGACCCACCAACGTCACAAGAGGGCAGAGAACAGACTGTGTAATGCGGACACAGGTTTAACTTCTGCTGAAAAATTGAGGATGAAATAATGATAGATACTTAAAACAACCACACGAAGGGGGAGATATATTAACTCCAGGGAAAATAGAAAGTTATACCTAAAATGATATATAATCATAATACAGTAAAGAACTCGGCTGTGAATCATATTTTCATAAATATAATAATGAATATTGAATACCGATCTAACCCCAAATTATAACTATTTGGGGAGGATTTGGGAATGGAAAGGGGAATGGACTCATTTAAGAGAGCTAAATACTAATGTTCCATCACAGGAAATGGGTAAAACCTAAAACGGAAAAATCAAGAGATCGCAGCAGGAAGATTATTACTTAGAAATGTGGAAGCAATTAATCGAAGAAACAATGAAAAGGGTAGTAAGTGGTTGTCTCTAGGGAGAGAAAAATCAGAGTGGGAGGGGTGAGGCAAGAAGTTCATTTCGTTACATGTTTTGTAAAATTATTTTTAAAACCATGCACCCATATAAATTAAAATTTCTGGAGATTAAAAAATAATTTAAAGAGTAAGTATGGCAATATTAATATCAGACAAAGCAGGATTTAAGAGTAAAGTATGAGATAGAATGAGAAAAGATATTTCGTAATTGTAAAAGCTACTATCTGCCAAGAAAACACATTGTCGTGAACTGCTGCCCTCTTAACGACATAGCTTTAATATATATGCAAATACACAAAGAGATGACAATCAAAAATCTTAGGGGGGCATTTTAACATACTTTCCCCCCAAATTGAAAGATTAAACAGGCAAAAAAATTACTTCTGAATGTACGTGGAATATTTGAATAATATAATTAACTACTGAATCACACACACGCATACGTACATATATTTACAAATACATACATACATATATTCACATATATTCTTTTCAGTTGACCTCAGAACACTCATAAAAGCCACTATGAATTAGACTACACAGAAAATCTCAATATAGTTCAAAAATTCAAATTATATAATCAGGATACATCATCTGGCCATAAGGCAGTAAAATTAGAAATACGCAACAACAAAAAGGTAGAAAAAAAAAATCAATTTGCTTATAAATTTTTGAAAATGTTTAACCCCTAGGGTAAAAAAAGAAATTTTAACTAAAATTGTGAGTTATTTTGAAATAAAGGACAGTGAGGGACTAGCTTCCAAAATAGGAAGCTAGGGCTTCCCTGGTGGCGCAGTGGTTGGGAGTCCGCCTGCCAATGCAGGGGACACGGGTTCTTGCCCCGGTCCGGGAGGATCCCACATGCCGTGGAGCGGCTGCGCCCGTGAGCCACGGCCGCTGAGCCTGCACGTCCGGAGCCTGTGCTCCGCGGCGGGAGAGGCCACAGCAGTGAGAGGCCCGCGTACCGCAAAAAAACAAAAAAAACAAAATAGGAAGCTAAAAAAGACAATGAAATTACTCCTAAAAAAGAAATTTATAAAGATAATAGGAAGAAGTAATTGAAAAGAAAAAGAAACAGTATGTTTTTCATCAATAAAACAAAAAGCTGTTTCCTGGGGGCTAAAAAAAAAGCACTTTATGTGGGTTAAAATTTTTTATTGTGATAAAATATATATGACATAAAATATGTCATTGTGATCATTTTCAGTGTACATTTCAGTGTATTAATTACACTCACACTGCTGTACAACAGTCACTGCTCTGTGTTTCCAAATCTTTTCCATTTTACCCCAAAAAGAGACTGTAAATATTAGACAGTATCTCCCATTGCCCTCTTCTCCCAGCCACTGGGAACCTCTACTATACTTTCTGTCTCTATGAATTTGCCTATCTAGATATTTCATATAAATAGAAGCATACAATATTTGTCTTTTTGTCACTGCCTTATTCACATAGCACGTTTTCAAGTTCATCCATGTTGCAGCATATATCACAAACGTATTCCTTTTCCTGGGTGAATAATATCCCATTGTATGTATAGACCACATTTCGTTTATCCATTCATTTGTTGGTAGACACGTGAGTTGTTTCTACATTTTGGCTACTGGGAATAATGGTACAATGAACACGAGAGTCAAAGTGACTTTTAAAGAAGCAGGAAAACAGAATAGACCAATCACTATGGAAGTTAAACTGGTGAAAGCTTTACCTTTAAAAAGCTATTTGTCCCAGACAATTACAGCAAAGTTCTCCCAGAAGTTTAGGACATGTAAAGGTTCTGGAGGCTAGAAAAAAGTGGAACTTTCCCAAATCATTGTACAAGGCTAAGATAAACTGGACTGGACAAAACTCAAAGAAGTTTATGTGTCTTTAAAGGCTAATTCTAATGTGATTGGCCAAATAGGGTTTATTCCAGAAATATAAGGCTAGTTCGATATTAGGAAATCTGTTATTGTAATTCAACATTTACAGTTTAAAGGAGAAAAAACCATGTAATCATCTCAAATGTAAAATAATATTTTGGTTAAATTTCTTTTCTTTTTATTGGAGTATAGTTGCTTTACACTGCTATGTCAGTTTCCGCTGTACAACAAAGTGAATCAGTCATATGTATGCACATATACCCTCTTTTTTGGACTTCCTTCCCATTTAGGTCACCACAGAGCACCGAGTAGGGTTCCCTGTGCTATACAGTAGGTTCTCATTAGTTACCTATTTCATACATAGTAGTGTATATATGTCAATCCCAATCTCCCAATTCATCCCACTCCCCCCTTTCCCCCTTGGTGCCCATACGTTTGTCCTCTATGTCTACATCTTACTCCTGCCCTGCAAATAAGTTCATCTGTACCGTTTTTCTAGATTCCACATATATGTGTTAATATACGATATTTGTTTTTCTTTCTGACTTACTTCACTCTGTATGACAGTCTCTAGGTCCATCCACATCTCTGCAAATAACACAGTTTCATTCCTTTTTACAGCTGAGTAATATTCCATTGTACGTATGTACCACATCTTCTTTAACCATTCCACTGTAGATGGACATTTAGGCTGCTTCCATGTCCTGGCTATTGTAAATAGAGCCACAGTGAACACTGGGGCGCATGTATCTCCAGGTATATGCCCAGTAGTAGTATTGCTGGGTTATAAAGTAGTTCTATTTGTAGTTTTTTAAGGAACCTCCATACAGTTCTTCTTAGTGGCTGTATCAATTTACATTCCCACCAACAGTGTAAGAGGGTTCCCTTTTCTCCTGGTTAAATTTCAACATCTCTTTCTGAGCAAATTAGAAAAAGAAAGAAAGAAATTTTCTTCAATCAACATTACATTTAGTGGTGAGATAATAGAAATATTCCAGTTAGAAAGCCAGGAAGATACAGGAACTCTGACTGTTACCATTCCTATTCAACAGCGCACTGGATATTCCTATAAGTCAAGCCAAGAAAAAGAAGTGAGAGATAAAGATTGCAGGGACAAAAGTTGGAAAACTGCCTTGGTTTGTAGATGGGATGATAATCTATCTGGAAAACCCCAGAGAATCAACAGAAACACTATGAAAATGGAAAAAGGGTTCAGTAAGTGAGCCATACACAAAAATCAGCAGTTCCTACACACTAATAATAAGCAATTAAAAAACCCACGGGGGAAAAAGCCCTTTCACATTAGCAACAACAAACACCTTATTATTGCATTGTTAAGTTGACTTCCAGTGAAATGGAGACACATACAAAACCTTCAAGAAGTACCAAAAGAAACACCTAAATAAATGAACAGCAGATCTTGTTCTTAAATTGAGAGGCTCAATGCTCTTAAGATGTCAATGAGCTCATGAGTCTAAATCCAAAATGATGCTAAAATTTTAGGTGATATTTAGGATATTTAGGTGAAACTTGGCAAACTGACTCTGAAGTGCATCAGGAAGAGGAACCGACAAGAACAAATAAAATATTGAAGGACAAGGACAATGAGAGGGAATTGCCCTGTTAGGTGACAAAATAAACTGCAAAGCTCTTGCAGGTAAAGTGGGATGCTAGTCACGCAGGGGCAGATAAGTAGAAAAACATCTGTTTATCCATGGGAATTTATTACACCACCAAAGTGGCATTTCAAATTGTGGGGAAAGAATGATAAGACATTTGCTCTCCAAGGGGGAAAATAACTTAGAGATCCACTATCTGATATCATACACACATAAATTTCAGATGAATTAAAAAATGTTTTAAAGTAAAAACTTCTGAGCTTATTAGAAGGAAATAGTGACGAATGCTTTTATCATCTTAACAATGAGGACGGATTTCCAAAGCAATTCAAATAACCAGATGGGGTCCCTGGAGGCAGGTGGCAGGCCCCTGGCCAAGACCCAGCACTGGGAGATGCCCTGGAGGGACCTCCTCAGCTTTGTTCAAGACCCCACCCCCCAGCAGTGGGGGGTAGGTGGGTGGGCTTGAGCATTTCAGGAGGTGCACTCACCCAGGTGTGCTCCCTTCAGCCACTTCTAAGACCTGTTTCCCCAGCCTGGAATGTCCCCCAGGAAACTTACACCATGTACCCCATAGCCCACTGGGAGAAAGATAAAACCAGATTGGTTAAAGGGTTCCGTGGCTTATGAAAAACTAGTGGCGCACAGGGCACCATTGTAACCAGCACTGTCCCGTAGATCTTGCTGTGGTGAAGGAATCATTCTGTGTCTTCACTATCCAGTAGCCACTAGCCACATGCTATTATTGAACACTTTAAAATGTAGCTAGTATAACTGAGGAACTGAATGTCTTATTTTATTTTAATTAAGTGAGATTTAAATATAAAGAGCCACATGAGACTAGCGGTTACTGTATCTGGACCAGGCAGATTTTTTTGGTTTTTGGGTTTTTTTTGGGCTGTGCAGCAGGTGGGATCTTAGTTCCCCGACCAAGGACCAGGGATCAAACCTGTGTACCCTGCAGTGGAAGGGCAGAGTCTTAACCACTGGACCAGCAGGGAAGCGCCCAGGCAGCTTTTAACCAATCTCAGCCTAAGCCTGCTGGGACCTCACTAGGGCCGCAGAGAGATGAGCACAGGCCAGGATTATTAGGGCTGGAACAAGGAGAGCCAGCAGAGGCTGTGTTAACTTCCTATTGATGCCAAAACAAATGACCGCAAACTTAATGGCCTGAAACAACGCAGAGTTATTACCTTACAGTTCTGGAAGTCAGAAGTCCAAGTCGGTCTTATTAGGCTAAAGTTAAGGTGTAGGCAGGAGTGGCTCCTTCCAGAGGATCTAGGGGAGAATCAATTCCTTGCCTTTTCCAACTTCGAGAGGTGCCTCCATTCCTTGGTTTGTGGTCCCTTCCTTTCATCATCAAAGCCAACAGTTTAGCCTCTTCAAAATTTCTCTTTCTCTCTGACCTGTGCCTCTGTCATCACACCACCTTCTCTGACTCTGACCCTCCTGACTCCCTCTTATAAAGACCCATGTGATTACATTGGGTCCACCTGAGATAAGCCAGGATCATCTCCTCGTCCTAAGATCCTTAATTTAATCACACCAGCAAAGGCTCTTTTTCCGTGTAAGGTAACATGTCCACAGGTTCCAGGAATTAGGACATAGACCTCTTTGGGAGGCCATTACTGAGGCTACCAGTGGGGGTGACCAACAATTTCCATCACATTAAATCTGGGATATTGACATCACCCTTGGAAGCTGACCTGGAGGTAGCCTCAGCCACAGAAGCCTCTGTGTTGGAGGAATTCTTGACTTCATGCTAGATATGGCGTGTTGGATTCAGCTCATGGTAGAGGGACCAACATCCAAACTCCTTGGAGAGAAGGCTGCTGGGCCCATCAGAGAGAATCAGGGTCCCTGCCAAACGCCCTGAGGTTGGAGACAGAGCTCCATCCAGTTCTTGGGGAGGAGAGCCTGGCCGCAGCCTGGGGAGATGGGGGATTTACATGAGGCGCAGGGTGGGAAAGTGGGGTGTCAGTGAGTAGAAGCCTGCACATTATCTTCGGGACGTTGGAGAGGTATTGACTTTTTCGAGCTGGGAAGTTATATAAACAGAGCGATGCTTAAAGAAGATTAAGCTAGCAGTTGTGTGCAAGCAGGGCCGGGGGCTGGGGGTGAGGGGGTGAATAAACACAGGCACGTAATGATCAGTTTCAGAGGGAGCAGTGGGAGTGGGGAGAGCAGAAAACATGTGCAAGAAACATCCTGTCAAACAGAAAATGCACTAAAAATAGCACTGCTCCACTACATCAAAAATGGCAGCAACATCTTAAATCATTTTGGAAAAAATTTTGGTTTTTACTGGTTTCTACTCTCAATTTGTGTAATTGTAGCCTGTGAAATGGTGATGGCTGTCGCCATACAATATATGTTTAGCAGGTATACATTAAGACCTTACTATGTTCACTGTGTGGTTTTGGGTTTTTTTAATGTATTTTTGGCTGCGTTGGGTCTTCGTTGCTGCGTGCGGGCTTCCTCTAGTTGTGGCGAGCGGGGGCTACTCTTCGTTGCGGTGCGCGGCTTCTCATTGCGGTGACTTCTCTTGTTGCGGAGCACGGGCTCTAGGCGCGCGGGCTTCAGTAGTTGTGGCACGTGGGCTCAGTAGTTGTGGCTCGCAGGCTCTAGAGCGCAGGCTCAGTAGTTGTGACGCACAGGCTTAGTTGCTCCTCGGCATGTGGGACCTTCCCGGGCCAGGGTTAGAACCCGCGTACCCTGCATTGGCAGGTGGAGTCTTAACCACTGCACCACCAGGGAAGTCCCCACTGTGTTTTTTGTTTTTTTGTTTTTTTTAAAAACATAATTCATCATTCAGTTATTTGACAGAGCATAATGTGACAGATATTTAAATTAGCACATATAGGGTGCATGGCTCAGGCTGGCTACTCTAGTAGTAGCAATAGATAGATATATTTTCACCACCAGAAGTTTTGACATTTACTACTTATCACCTTTAAAAAAAATGAGCCCTGCTGTAACTTAGCAGATGGCCCCTCTCTATGGCTTGCCTGCCATCTGGAATTTGTTTTGATAAATCCAGACGTTAGGGATATGTTATCTTCCCAGCTAAATATAACATTTAGTTCATTCGCCGGCAACCTATGCATTTCTTTCTCATGCTAAAAATAAACAGAGGACTGTCGCTAGAGCATGCATCCTGCACTGGGTATAAACCTCCAAAGACAAATCCATCCGTCTTTAGTGACCTAAAGACCAGCTTGGAAGGAGGAACCAGAGGAGGGTCTGAATAGGCTGGGATGTCACCCTGAGGACTTGTGAGTGGCTGAGTCCTGCAGGACAGGGGTTTTGAAATGTGTCATATCCTGCATCATTTAATGTGCTCGTGCCTCTAGACACTTAAAGATGCCTGGAAACCTATCTTTTACCTTTTCTTTAGAAAATTCTAATTTTTAAAGTTATACACATACATTAGAAAGCGAAATCTTTATTTATTTATTTTTTTTCGCTACGCTGCACAGCACGTGGGATCTTAGTTCTCTGACCAGGGATCGAACCTGTGTCCCCTGCATTGGAAGCACAGAGTCTTAACCACTGGACCGCCAAGGGAAGTCCCAGAAAGGGAAATCGCTGTATAAGCTTGTAACAAAAGCAGCAGCCCACATGCCAGCCTGCCCACCCTTGATTCTCATTTCAAGAGGTTCCTAGTTCCAACTAGTTTAGTTGTTTATTTTGACTTTTGCCTCCATATGTTGAAAATAACTTGCTTATGCTGCTATTTCTTGATTTTTTTTCTGCTTTGATACTATCCTTTGTCTTCCTTCTGTGGAAGAAAAGAATTAGGTCTCATACGTTATACTTTCCCTCCCAATAACAATAAATATATTCTAAGTAGAAATCAGTATCTTGTATTTATATTACTACGGCTATGGAAATATTACTCAAAGCTTAGCCATGTGGTGTACTATAATTAACTAAAACTAACTACATTTTCTTTCTTGTCCGACTTTTTTTTTTTTTGCTTTTGCTTTCTTAAGAGAATAATGGCAGTTTTAATTTTTCTCTTTAGATTTCGCTGTGCCAATGACTAATTTATCTCAATTCTTATAAATCTCCCAATATGTACATTGCCCCTCAATATGTTCAAATACAGCAGGTCATTTACCAATATCATTTTTTCCCTTGAGGCCAGCCCTTCTGCAACCCTCTGTCCTCCTGTTCCTACTGGCACTGGTGGCCTGCCGGCCTGCTGCTCCATGGCTACAGCAAGCAGTGAGAGGCCCGCGTACCGCAAAAAAAAAAAAAAAAAAAAAAAGAAATCAGAACAATGGTTGCCTGTTGTGGGTGGTGATGAGGTAGTGAGGATTGGCTGAGAAAGGGTAGGAAGGAACTTTCTAGGGTAACACACGTGTTCTAAATCTTATTGGAGTGGTGATTACGCAAGTGTATGTACTTTTATCAAAATCATAGAATTTATTTATACTTAAGATCTATGCGTTTCACTCTATGTGAATTTTATCCTCCATAGTCTTTTTTTTTTTTTTGCGGGCCTCTCACTGCTGTGGTCTCTCCCGTTGCGGAGCGCAGGCTCCGGACACGCAGGCTCAGCGGCCATGGCTCACGGGCCCAGCCACTCCGCGGCATGTGGGATCTTCCCGCACCGGGGCACGAACCCGTGTCCCCTGCATCGGCAGGCGGACTCTCAACCACTGTGCCACCAGGGAAGCCCCCTCCATAGTCTTTTTAACTGAAAAAAAGAAAATTAGCAAGACTTTCAAAAGTATCTTCAGAATGCTCATGCTATGAGCAAAAACTTTCAAAAGTACCAAGATTTTAGCCCTTGCTTCCTCTGAAGCAGGGAAGCTCACTGTGGAGGTATTTCCTGCTAGAACATACAAGCCCGCCTCTGTTCCTGTTCCTATCTAATTTCTACTCATTCCTCAAAGACCAATTCCGGGACCTGCCCAACTCGTCCTCTGTGTGGGGCGACACTGCTCATCTGTAAGCTGCCAACCCCTCTTTTCATGCACTTACTTATTTAAATTTATATTTTGTATTCGAGCATAGTGGATTAACAATGTTGTTAGTTTCAGGTGTACAGCAAAGTGATTCAGTTCTACACATACACGTATCTATTCTTTCTCAGATTCTTTTCCCATTTAGGTTACTACAGAATATTGAGCAGAGTTCCCTGTGCCATATAGTAGGTCCTTGTTTGTTATCTATTTTAAATATAGCAGTGTGTACATGTCAATCCCAAACTCCTAATTTATCCCTGACCCCCACCCTTCCCCCCGGTAGCCATAAGTTTGTGAGTCTGTTTCAGTTTTGTAAATAAGTTCATTTGTATCATTTTTTTTTAGATTCTGCATATAAGCAATATCACATGAGATTTGTCTTTCTCTGTCTGACTTACTTCACCTAGTATGATCATCTCTAGGTCCATCCATGTTGCTGCAAATGGCATTATTTCATTCTTTTTTATGGCTGAGTAATATTCCATTGTGTGTATCTACTACATCTTCTTTATCCATTCGTTTGTCGATGGATGTTTAGGTTGCTTACACATCTTGGCTATTGTAAACAGTGCTACAATGAACATTGGGGTGCATGTATCCTTTCAAACCATGTTTTTCTCCCGATATTTGCCCAGTAGTGGGATTGCTGGGTCATATGGTAGTTCTATTTTTAGTTTTTTAAGGAACCTCCATGCTGTTCTCCATAGTGGCTGCACCAGTTTACATTCCCACCAACAGTGCAGGAGGGTTCCCTTTTCTCCACACCCTCTCCAGCACTTTCTGTTTGTAGATTTTTTGATGATGGCCGTTCTGACTGGTGTGAGGTGATACCTCACTGTAGTTTTGATTTGCATTTCTCTAATAATTAGCAATGTTGAGCATTTTTTCACGTGCCTCTTGGCCATCTGTATGTCTTCCTTGGAGAAATGTCTACTTAGGTCTTCTGCCCATTTTGGGGTTGGGTTGTTTGTTTTTTTGATATTGAGCCACATGAGCTGCTTGTAAATTTTACAGGCTAATCCCTTGTCGGTCGCATCCTTCTGAAACTATTCCAAAAAATTGCAGAGGAAGGAATACTCCCGAACTCATTCTATGAAGCCACCATCACCCTGATACCAAAACCAGACAAAGATACTACAAAAAAAAGAAAATTATAGGCCAATATCATTCATTCATTTAATTCTCTTTATTGCCTCTAATAGTGTTAGGTATTGTCTTATAATCTTAAAATCTGCTCTTCTAGATTTTAAGCTCCCTGCTGTCCAGAAGTATGTTTTTTGCTTTCTTGAATTCCACAACAGTTTGCGACTACTCAGAGAGAACTTTCAGTAAATGTTGGTTGGCTTAAAGAGAGGAAGTTTGCATGAAACGGAGGGAAATGCTTGGGTCCTAGATTTGGAAAAGCAAGGGTGAAAATCCTGGATATGTAAACTTGGTCAAGTTAGCCTCACTGAATTTGTTTTCTTCATGTCCAAAAATCAGATATGAAAACCTACTTCACAAGGTAGTGGGTAAAAAAAGGAAATAGCATCTGAGGACATTGCTGTAGGGGCTAGCTCTTAGTAGATATTTAATAAATGTAATTATTTTTATTGATGGATATTTTAAAGGGGGGAGTTTCCTGAAATAACGTCAGGGACCCCTAAGACCCAGTACTACCCTCACAAGAATGTTTCCAGCTTGGCTTGCTGCCCCTCTCTTTCCAGGTCCCTGACATTTGTGAAAGGATAACAAGAGTGGCCTTGGAGCAGCCAGGGATGCGGGCACTTCCATGGCCAGCGCCTCTGGCCATCCACACAGTAGCAACTTGGGGACACTTCCCTTCATCTTGCCTAAGACACTTATTCTTGTCTCCAAACTTATCGCTTTGGATTTAATTCTTTGTTTATTTTTCTTCTAGACTTCTAAATCATGCTACGAAAATAGGGCATCTTTTCATCGGTCCTCTTCCATGGCCCAGCTGGATGAAATTATTGAGTCAGCTAATACAGATGATCTCTAAAAAGAGTCCCAAGACACTTCGTAGACATTAGTCAAATATACTGGTGCTGTCTTCTTAAGTGTCACCTGTAGGTCTTATGAAGAAACCACTCCTTCCCAGGCAGTGTACATGGGATTTAGGAATTGCTGATGCTCAAAAAGTGTCTGTTGAATTACTCAGCTAATGTTATCTGAGGATAAATATTTTCCTGTCCAACGAACAGTACCCCCCAAAATGGGTCCTCATCTACGTTGAGGTCCTATGTTAATGGACTACTTGCTACCTTGGCACTTGCTCTCGACACCAAACTTAGGAAGTAATGTCCTGAAAGAAACAGAACAGTAGTTAGATACAGTGTGGAAATAGTGATTGTTAAAAAAATTATTTTATTGAAGTCTAGTTGATTTACAATGTTGTGTTAACTTCTGCTGTACAGCAGAGTGATTCAGTTATACATATTCTTTTCCATTATGGTTTATCACAGGAAATTGAATGTAGTTCCCTGTGCTCTACAGTAGGACCTTGTTGTTTATCCATCTTATATATGTTTGCATCTGCTAATCCCAAACTCCCAGTCCAGGAAATGATGATTTTCATTGCTGATTTAAGTTGAAACATTTGATCGGTTTAATGATTTTGATACAAGGACCGTCCAGAGTTTTGGCCCTTGCATTTGCGGCTCGGCCATCACCATGACCTAGAGCATCAGGCACTGGTGGGAGGAACAGTGGCTGGGCTTTGGAACCAGGCATGACTGGGTTTAAACCTGGGCTCTGCCACTTAACAGCTGTGTGACCTCAGGCAAATTACCTAACTTTTCTGAGCATCAGTTTCCTCGTCTGCAAATATCTATGTCAGCGGGTCCCTGTGCAGACTAGGGGTTATATATAGATAATAGTGCAGCACATGGCACATCGAAGGCCCTGAGTACATAATAGTTATAACCCAACAATCATTTCCACCATTTTTCCCCCTCTCAATTCGTATTTAAGCTCCTCTCTTTTTTTTCATGATTTTTAAAAATATTTATTTATTTATTTGGTTGTGCCGGGTCTTAGTTGCTGCATGTGGGCTCCCTAGTTGCGGCATGTGAACTCTTAGTTGCGGCACGCATGTGGGATCTAGTTCCCTGGCCAGGGATCAAACTCCGGCCCCCTGCATTGGGAGCGCAGGGTCTTAGCCGCTGCGCCACCAGGGAAGTCCCAATTTCCACCATTTTAATGGGGATGACCATGACCACAACAAACCAATTGTCAGTGGTTCATTTGCACATCCTGTGCCCAGGGAAGCCACACAGCGTGCAAAGTTACTTCGCCGTGATGTGAGGAATCTACTGATGCTGTATAGAGGTGGGTAATGTATAAGCTTACATTTTCGTCATGGAACCTAGTTTGATAGAGCTTAAGGCATACACCTGTGTCCTGTTGGGTCTAGCCTGCTTCTTACACCGGAGGAGGTCGCCTCCTAAGTCTAATATGTGATGTCAGAATCCTTTCCTGGTGGGATCCTGGACAAGCCCTCGGAATGAGGTGAGATCTGCCCTCTGTCTAACCCCAGATGCCGGCTCAAGTGCTGACTGCCCCCCTCACTCTTCCACGTTTCCTTTCCTGGGTCCCTTGAGTTTGCTCCCACTCCTGTGACCCCGGGTAAGTCACCTCACCTTCCCTGGTCTGTTTCCTCATCCTTAAACGCTGTGATTGGGGTGGTCATATGATCCCAAGGAGAGCAATCTGAGAAGCACCGCGAACTCCAGCACTCTCTGACCCCCGTGCTTGGTTTCCCGTAGCAGGAGATATGTTTACATAAAGAAGCACCTGCTTCATGAATTCCTATCTTTCCTCTAAAATTCTCCGTACGCTCACCAGTGCTTCCATCCTTCTCCTCAGCTGAAATCCAATCACGTTTTCCCAATTCTCACGTTGTCAGAAAGCTTTCCCCCGCTTTACCAGGTCCTGATCCATAATTGCCTGTGTTCACCCATAGTACATTTCCTCTTGTTGTTTGCGTGCCAGCCAAATCATGGGCCATCAAGAATTTAATGCCGGAAATTCCATTCCTAACACACACTTGTCTAGTTTCTTATCTTTTCAAAAACTCTTCTCTATCCATCATCTTATCTCATCTTTGCAACAGCTCTACACGGTAAGATGCTTTCCTAGAACTGAAAGATGTAGAAACTGGGGTTCGGGCAGAGTCTAAAGTTCAGTAGCCAATAGGTGATAGGACCTAGATTAAAACCTGCATTCTCTGACACCAGTTACTTTTTTTTTTTTTTTTAATATTTTTAAATTTATTTATTTGGCTGCACCAGGTCTTAATTGCAGCATGTGGGATCTTCGTTGCGGCATTTGGGATCTAGTTCCCTGACCAGGGATTGAACCCCGGGCCCCCTGCATTGGGAGCGTGGGGTCTTAACCACTGGACCACCAGGGAAGTCCCACCAGCTACTTTTAAAATCTTCAAAAATTACATTTCCATATTCTGTCAATACACTAGGGCTTAGGGTACCTTTTTTTCATGTGTAAGGTTTGATTATTGCAATAAAATAGCTCATCAAATAGCGGTGAAGATGTGTGAGAATGCATCTTGCGTCTCAAAATGCCGACTGAGGCCTGTGGATATTGACAGCAGGGAGGGACCTTGGAAATCATTGAGTCCAACCCTGAACATTATACAAATGAGTCAACAAGCCTCTACAGGAAGTGTGTCTTGCCCGGTGTCACAGGTCGAGTTTGACCACTACCAGCAGAGCTTTTGGGAGATGGGGGAAAAGGTAAATAAACCTCTGGGACCAGGGCACAGCCGACCAGCCCAAGGGTCCACTCCTTCCCACTGGAGAATCTGGTCTGTGGCGAACACACAATGCGCGAGGTAAGCAGGCTACCGAGAGGAAGAAAATTCTTGGATGAAAAGAAGACAGAGCTCAAGCCACTTCTGCTCTGGAGGCAGGGCCCTTGCATGTTTCCTGGTCACGAGCGTGGCCATTTCTCCCCAGCCTCCTGGATTTGGGACTGTGTCCCTGTAGACCTCGCTGGTCTCAGGGCTGCTTGCGCACCTGTCCACCTGCCTCATACAGTCCTGTCTGCTTTATCAGAATCCCCAGGCTCTGTGTGCTCTCCTGCTGTTCACTGCAGGCCTTGGGTGCCCCTCAGCTGTCTGTGGGACAGACCCCTTCTCCCCCAGCCTCTACCTCGCGCTCCCGTGCTCTGCTCACCTGCCCTGGGCCCCGTGAGCCCTCTACTGCTTCACTGGTGGAAAGAATCTAACAAAACCAACCTTGCAGGGTTGTAGAGTAGGACTGAGCCCACACTGGCACAGCATCTGACCCAGAGGAAGCCCCAGGTAATGGCAGTTGTTAATCTGATGTGCCATGTCTCTGTCACCAGCCCACAGCTGCCTGGAGGTTAAGGACCAGGTCAATCATTTTTGCATCCCCTGTGCCTGGGACATGTTCACCGCTTAACAAATGTCTACAGAACAGGATGCAAGGGAACCATCCTGGCAACTGTGCCCTGGAACATCTGTGCTGAGAGTCTCAGTGGCTCCCAGATGTTTGCTAGAGTGTCTATTCCATCACAGCCACCAGCCGCATGTCTCAGCTCCCCTTGGTTATAGGGAGAGGAAGGGGTGACCTTCCTGCAAGCTTTCCTTAAACCACGGTGAGAGCAAATTAAAAAGGAGACAATAAGCATCTTTACTGAGGGACATTCTAGAATGTTGAAATAAGGATTTAGAAGGAAGTTGTTAGAGTTGCTGTTTCACAGAGAGACGTTTGCGCAAGGGCCTGGTTCCACTCATGCTGCTGGTGTCAGGGCCCCGGTGAACTTGAGCTCTTTTCAGATGTGCAGGAGGTGGAGTGTGGGTTTCACACACATGTGACTTTTGACTCAGTTCAGAGATCAGGTTTGCTGAGGGGTTTCCAATTACCAGAAAAGTCTATCCAAGAGCCGCTTTTATGGTACGACGGGTGGTAACACTGAAACAGCACTGCCAAAACTCAGCCACGGCTCCCCGAGCCCACCCCTGGGTCATGCTCCTGGAGGCAGGGGAGTGTAGACCAACAGTGGCACCCAGTCCCTGTGCTCCGGTTTTGGTTAACGACACAGAGGAGTGGGTGTGTGCAGGATGGTCGGGTTTAGTCACTAGAAATGAAAACAACAGCAGTAAGCTTTAGCACTTGCTGTAACTACTATACATTTCTCAGTTCAGCTCTAAATCTGGAAAGTGCTGTTGGCTTTTGCAGATCCTACCACTCCTTCCCACCCCCTTTCTCAAAGCCTTGGCCATCCTCCTGCCTGTTACAGTCCCCGGGACATGCTCTCTGAGGCCCTGGAATTCTTAATCTGGTTCATCTCTTTGGGTACTTATCCTTTTCTGACTTGCATTATTATTCTTTACATAAATCTCTGTGTTTCCCATCAGACTGCAAACTCCCCAACATCAGAAGATGAAATCCTTTGGTTCTACCATGGCACACAGGACAGTGCCTTGGCTGTAGCTGGCTGTGAGGTGTATGATAAATATTTCCTGAATGAATAACAAAGGAAAAACTGAAGTAAAGTATATCTTGAAACATCAACAGCTTAAAAAATTGTGGAAGGAAGGTCTCATGTAATGATTTAAAAATAAAATTTACAAAGTGATTTGGAAAGCCGAGATAATGATTTTGGAAGGTCAGAAGTGTTCTTTTCTTTAAATATGCCTGGCTAATTTGTGACTCCCTCAAGGAACGGACCATATTTTAAAATCATTTTGAATCCCCACTGGCTAGCACAATTTTGGCCTAATTTTTTCTCTTTCGTTGTTTTAACGGTGGAAACATCTTTACTTCTTTTGCTTATCAAAACGTGGCATACACTCAAAGTAAAATTTAAACAATATAGAAACAAAAAGTAAAAAGTGAAAGGTCTAACTAGGTCCATCACCTAAGAGGTTATTTACTGATGTTGCCCACAGTTTTAGTGCAATATGAATAACATATTTATTCATTCTATCTGTAATCTGCTTTTATAAACCATCAAAATGTTATGGCCTCATTTGCACGGAACACACAGGTCTCCGTCATTCCATAGATTTCTTTATTAACTGTTTTACAGTTGGAAATTGAGGCAGGTTTTCATTTTTGCTATTACAAACTACGCTGCAGTAAAACCCTTGTATATACATCTTTTTCAACAGAGTCTTTCTCTGGTTACCCGCAAATGTGGGATTTATGGTTCCCAGGGTATGGACATTTAACATTTTGGTAGATACCGACAAATTTCCCTCCAAAAAGTTTTTTATTTTTCCAATTTATATCCCCAACGAGAACTGAGAAAACCTGTTGGGCTTAGCTTTTAAGTCTTTCCTGGGCGTATGTTGGAAAACTTGCAGCCAACATGATATTTTTATTATTATTATTAATTAATTTATTTATTTATTCATTCAATTTTGGCTGCATTGGGTCTTTGTTGCTGTGCGCAGGCTTTTCTCTAGTTGCGGTGAGCGGGGGCTACTCTTCATTGCAGTGCACGGGCTTCTCATTGAGGTGACATGTTGCGGAACATGGGCTGTAGGTGCGCGGGCTTCAGTAGTTGTGGCACACAGGCTCAGTAGCTGTGGTGCACGGGCTTAGTTGCTCCACAGCATGTGGAATCTTCCTGGACGAGGGCTCAAACCCATGTCTCCTGCGTTGGCAGGTGGACTCTTAACCACTGCACCACCAGGGAAACCCCAATATGATTTTAAAATGATACTTTAGGGAGACTGGGATTGACATATATACACTAATATGCATAAAATAGGTAGCTAATAAGTACCTGCTGTATAAAAAATAACTAAATAACATAAAATTCAAAAAAAATGATACTTTAGGTGCACAAAATCCTCTACATTTTTCCAGGTATTTTTACATGGAATATGTATTCTCCTTTGACCTTCACAGGAGTCCATGATATAAGTAGGGAAGACCCGATTCCCTTCTGATTCCTGTTTTAGAATCTCAGCCAAAAAGACTGGCCCTGGGTTCACTGCAAGGCAGTGGCCTCCCTGAGGCAGAGCCCTGGAACTGATCCTGTTTCTCTTCCCACAAGCTGGAAGGACCAGCCTTGAGAGGCTAGGAGGGCATGGCCTGGAGGTGAGGAGACTCCAAGGCTTCTGCAAGTCTTGAGTTTATGCCAAAGTGTAAAGAATGCCCTGATTGTGGTGTTCAGTTTCTTAGCTGAAATAAATCCTCTTTTCTGACTGAGCCTAGCAGAGGGAGGAGGAGACAGGTGGCCTGGCTCTGGGAGGAGGGGTGTGTGGAGCTCTCCTTCTATGTCATTCTCAGAAGCTCTCAATTTAGAGGCTGGGGAGAGAGCTGACCCAGGGAATTCTCACTGCTTTCTGCTTCCCTTAGTTAAGGTTTTTAATATTTTTTGGAAGTGTAGTCCACTGATCCTTGGCAAAGAAAGAAAATAGCATCAATCAGTGCTATTGTTAAACAGAAATTTTCACTGGCTATTGGGGGAGGAAGGGCTTTGATAGTCCCAGGATACCTCACTTCTACATAGTAGCTTAGGCAGGAAAGTTTCTTTATATTGAAGTTGGAATGGAAAGTTCCAGATCCCAACATAGGACAGTGGACAAGGGAAGGTGGCAATCTTTGGAAAGGGCAATTCCTAGCTGCATGAATGTCTATGTGGACTAGACCTACACTGTTCAGTAGCGTAGCCTCTGGCACCTGTGGCTACTGAGTATGTAAAATGTGCCCAGTATGAGTCAAGGACTGAATTTTTAATTTGATTTAGTTTTAGTATTTAAATTTAAGAACTGACAATTCAGTTACTAGAAAATTTTGAAGTCATTTTTAAACAACTTGGGCATGTGAAAATACTTTTCAATGGTAAATTTTATGAAATCTAAAAACCAGTCAAATGTTTCTGATGAAAATTTAGCATCTGAACTGAGGTAGGTTTTAAGCATGAAATACACACTGGCTTTCTAAGGCTTAGTATGAAAAAGAGAACATAAAATGTCTCCATGATTTTTTTATATGGATTATATGTTGAAGTGATCATATGTTGGAAATAGTGAATTAAATAAAATATAATATTAAAATTAATTTTACCTGTTTTTTGTTTTTACATTTTTTTAACATGGCTGCTAGAAAATAGGAAATTTCTTGGGCATTCACCCATTCGTTAATGCATCAAGAATGTATTTAGGGGCTTCCCTGGTGGCACAGTGGTTGAGAGTCTGCCTGCCGATGCAGGGAACATGGGTTCGTGCCCCAGTCCGGGAAGGTCCCACATGCCGCGGAGCGGCTAGGCCCATGAGCCATGGCCGCTGAGCCTGTGCGTCCGGAGCCTGTGCTCCACAATGGGAGAGGCCACAACAGTGAGAGGCCCACGTACCACAAAAAAAAAAAAAAGAAAGTATTTACTAAGACAAGGTTGTCCACTCTCACCACTATTATTCAACACAGTTTTGGAAGTTTTAGCCACAGCAATCAGAGAAGAAAAAGAAATAAAAGGAATCCAAATCAGAAAAGAAGAAGTAAAGCTGTCACTGTTTGCAGATGACATGATACTATACATAGAGAATCCTAAAGATGCTACCAGAAAACTACTAGAGCTAATCAATGAGTTTGGTAAAGTAGCAGGATACAAAATTAATGCACAGAAATCTCTTGCATTCCTATACACTAATGATGAAAAATCTGAAAGAAAAATTAAGGAAACACTCCCATTTACCACTGCAACAAAAAGAATAAAATATCTAGGAATAAACCTACCTAAGGAGACAAAAGACCTGTATGCAGAAAACTATAAGATACTGATGAAAGAAATCAAAGATGACACAAACATATGGAGAGATATACCATGTTCTTGGATTGGAAGAATCAACATTGTGAAAATGACTATACTACCCAAAGCAATCTACAGATTCAATGCAATCCCTATCAAACTACCAATGGCACCTTTTACAGAGCTAGAACAAAAAATTTGTATGGAAACACAAAAGACCCCGCATAGCCAAAGCAATCTTAAGAAAGAAAAACAGAGCTGGAGGAATTGGGCTCCCTGACTTCAGACTATACTACAAAGCTACAGTAATAAGGACAGTATGGTACTGGCACAAAAACAGAAATATAGATCAATGGAACAGGATAGAAAGCCCAGAGATAAACCCACGCACATATGGTCACCTTATTTTTGATAAGGGAGGCAAGAATATACAATGGAGAAAAGACAGCCTCTTCAATAAGTGGTGCTGGGAAAACTGGACAGCTACATGTAAAAGAATGAAATTAGAACACTCTCTAACACCATACACAAAAATAAACTCAAAATGGATTAAAGACCTAAATGTAAGTCCAGACACTATAAAACTCTTAGAGGAAACCATAGGCAGAACACTCTATGACATAAGTCACAGCAAGATCCTTTTTGACCCACCTCCTAGAGAAATGGAAATAAAAACAAAAATAAACAAATGGGACCTAATGAAACTTCAAAGCTTTTGCACAGCAAAGGAAACCATAAACAAGACGAAAAGACAACCCTCAGAATAAGAGAAAATATTTGCAAATGAAGCAGCTGACAAAGGATTAACCTCCAAAATTTACAAGCAACTCATGCAGCTCAATATCAAAAAAACAAACAACCCAATCCAAAAATGGGTAGAAGACCTAAATAGACATTTCTCCAAAGAAGATATACAGATTGCCAACAAACACATGAAAGGATGCTCAACATCACTAATCATTAGAGAAATGAAAATCATTAGAGAAATGAAACTACAATGAGGTAACACCTCACACCAGTCAGAATGGCCATCATCAAAAAATCTACAAACAATAAATATTGGAGAGGCTGTGGAGAAAAGGGAACCCTTTTGCACTGCTGGTGGGAATGTAAATTGATACAGCCACTGTGGAGAACAGTATGGAGGTTCCTTTAAAAACTAAAAATAGGGCTTCCCTGGTGGTGCAGTGGTTGAGAGTCCACCTGCCGATGCAGGGGACACGGGTTCGTGCCCCAGTCCGGGAAGATCCCACATGTTGCGGAGCGGCTGGGCCCGTGAGCCATGGCCGCTGAGCCTGCGCGTCCGGAGCCTGTGCTCCGCAACGGGAGAGGCCACAACAGTGAGAGGCCCGCATACCGCAAAAAAGAAAACCCAAAAAACTAAAAATAGAAGTACCATACGTCCCAGCAATCCCACTACTGGACATATACCCTGAGAAAACCATAATTCAGAAAGAGTCATGTACCACAATGTTCATTGCAGCTCTGTTTACAATAGCCAGGACATGGAACCAACCTAAGTGTCCATCAACAGATGAATGGATAAAGAAGATGTGACACATATATACAATGGAATATTACTCAGCCATAAAAGAAATGAAATTGAATTATTTGTAGTGAGGTGGATGGACCTAGAGACTGTCATACAGAATGAAGTAAATCAGAAAGAGAAAAATAGCTCTTTTCACTCTCAGACATGGGCACACCACAGAAGGATGTTATTATCAAGTCAGATGCACCCGACACCCTATTAGTGCAGAAGCATCCAGATTATATAGCACCCTATGGCTCAAAGAAAGATAATTACGAATACTGTATATCTGAATATTTGAGAATGAGTGGCATCTATTGGGGTCTGACTGTAATGGATCTCATGGGACAGCCACACTGCATGAATAGAGAAGAAATTCTGACATTTATTAAGTCTTGTCAACACGAGTGTGGTGGAATAAGTGCTAGTATTGGACACGATCCTCATCTTTTGTACACTCTTAGTGCTGTCCAGATTCTTACTCTCTATGATAGTATTAATGTTATTGATGTAAATAAAGTTGTAGAATATATTCAGAGTCTACAGAAAGAAGATGGTTCTTTTGCTGGAGTTTTTGGGGAGAAATTGATACAAGATTCTCTTTTTGTGCGGTGGCAACTTTGGCTCTATTGGGGAAGCTGGATGCTATTCATGTGGAAAAGGCAATCGAATTTGTTTTATCACGTATGAACTTTGATGGTGGATTTGGCTGCAGGCCAGGTTCTGAATCCCATGCTGGGCAGGATTCCTGGCTATTACTAGTCAGTTGCAGCGAGTAAATTCTGACTTACTTGGTTGGTGGCTTTGTGAATGACAGCTTCCATCAGGTGGACTCAACGGAAGGCCAGAGAAGTTACCAGGTGCATGCTATTCTTGGCGGGCGTTGGCTTCCCTAAAGATAATTGGAAGGCTTCATTGGATTGACAGAGAGAAACTGCACAGTTTCATTTTAGCATGTTAAGATGAAGAAACGGGAGGATCTGCGGACAGGCCAGGAGATATGGTAGTTCCTTTTCATACTCTATTTGGAATTGCTGGATTGTCACTTTTGGGAGAAGAACAGATTAAACCTGTTAGCCCTGTGTTTTGCATGCCTGATGCCTGAGTGAATGTTCGGCCTGAGCTAGTGAGCTAGATTACACCCCTTGATGCAAAAGTCATTTAGTGTAGTTTTACAGTTTTAACATTTCAGTATTTGAAGCGCTTAACAAACTTCATGACTGCCATGTTAATATTTTGTACATGAATTATGTTGATTTTAATAAATTATATAATTATACATATTGTGAATTAAAGACCTTTATTGTATCTCAGCTTTCTGTTTTCTTCTGGAATGCTGTTATTCTGAGTGTAATATTTTGTTTATACTTCAGTGTATTTGTTATCTTGTTTGTCCCCATAACAGCAAACTGAGTTGAACTCTATTTAGCTGATGAAGTCTTGTGTTCTGACTTTCCCATGTACTCCCTTGATATGTTATATACAACTATAGTTAATATAAATTGATTTTTGTCAGTGAGAATGTTAACTGATAAAGAATTGATCAACCCCATAGGAATTAAAAGATGAAAAAAAAAAGGAAAGAGAAAAATAAATACTGTATGCTAACACATATATATGGAATCTAAAAAAAAAAAAGGTTCTGAAGAACCTAGGGGCAGGACAGGAATAAAGACGCAGACGTAGAGAACGGACTTGAGGACACGGGGAGGGGGGAAGGGTAAGCTGGACGAAGTGAGAGAGTGGTATGGACATATATACACTACCAAACATAAAATAGCTAGCTAGTGGGAAGCAGCCGCATAGCACAGGGAGATCAGCTCCGTGCTTTGCGACCACCTAGAG
>NW_021703775.1:5064279-5074233 GCF_005190385.1 Monodon monoceros
AAAAAAAAAAAAAGGAATGTATTGAGCATCTATTATGTGCTAAGTCAAAGTAAGCATAACAGCTACAGCAACAGAAAAGAGCACCTTATAAATTTGCTGCGTGTTGGATAGAAAAACATACGTATATACATGTCATCCCATTGAAATGTAACACTCCTTAAGACAAATCCTAAATTCACTATTGTTGTTTCCTAGCTCTGTGAGCTTAACTCCCAGCTCATTAATTTAGTTTTTTTGTTTTCTAATATACATGTTAAAGGCTCTGATTTTCCCCGTAACCGCTTCTTTAGCTGCGTTCCAAGAGTTATATGTTGAATTTTCATAACTACTAGTTTTAAATGTTTTATAATTTCCATTGAATTTTCTCTTTAAATTAGGACATATTTAGAACTGTGCCATTTAGTTTCAATATACATGGGAGAAGTGGTTTGGCTATCTTTTTATTGGTGATTTCTACTAATCACTAATCCTGCATTGCTTTCAGAGAACATGGGCCTTTATGATATTGAATCGTTAAATTTGTTGAGACTTCCTTTGTGGCCTGTAGCGTGATCAAGTTGTGACAATGTTCCATCTGTGCTTGGAAAAAATGTGTGTCATCTATTTGACAAGTGCAGGAGCCTAAATGTTACCCCCTAGAGTTAGTCTGTTTTAAATGTTTGTTTGTTTTTTTCAAATTTGGAGGGCCTTAATTTCGGGTCTGCTTTATCTGTTCAGTTTCTGAGAGATATGCTTTAAAACCTCCTGCTGTGATTATAGATTTGTCAATTTTCCCATGTAAATCCATCAATTTTAGCTTTGTAATTTTAAGATTATACTATTAAATAGGTATGATTTCATGATTTTTATATCTTTTTGGTGTATTTGTTTCTTCATTTACACGAAAAATTTCCACCTTCAATTCTCTCAGGTTTGATACTAATATTACAAGAGAAGCCTTCCTTTTGTTAATATTTACATGCTATACCTTTTTCTAGTTATTTTCTTCCTATTGATATCTCTATGCTGGAGGCTTATCTCCTTTAAATGGACATTGTGATAGTCTGTGATTTTGTTTTTTTCAATCTGAGCGTCTCTTTAATCTGTTTACTTATATTATGATTACTAAAATACTTGGATTCATTTCTAGCATCTATTTTGTGGCGGTTTTCTTATTTACTATAATTTCTTTTGACTTTTCTTTCTCTTTTCCTATCATGCTGGATATTCTTGCTTTGCCTTTCAGATTCAATGTCCACCCAACTCTTGTGCCCTAGGGACTAACCTCCGTGGATTACCAACGTAGCCCACTTCCTTTCGGCTTTTGGCTGCATCGAGCCAATGGAAACCCCAGCAGGTACTGGAGGACAAGTGGAGAGGAAAGTCGGGCCATCGGTTCCACCAGCTCCCTCTCTGCAGGTCTGCGTTCCTCTGATGGAGAGAGCAGCTCATGTTGGTGGCCCTCTGGCAGGCACAGGTCCTGCTGGGTACAAATCACTCCTTTCCTTGGCCCCTTCAGGTCTGGGAGAGCTAAAACTCCCCATCATTGTAACAGAGTAGTTCACATTGCTTTTTAGTCTCTCACTACCCTTTGTAAATAAAAAGCGTTTTAACAAACTCTTTTCCAGGTACCCCTTTTGGGTATGCCATCTGTTTCTGGACAACCCCCTGACCCGCACACTACTTTCCATTGAATAGATCCCATTGTCTTAAATCTCTTTTGTGGAAGAGACTACTGGTCGGTCATACAAGTCCTACTCCATTAGGACTGGCTGGTATAGAGTTTCTCTCGAACATGTTATTTTCATGATATTTTTCTCTGGGTGTAATAAACTTATGGAACAAAAAACCCTTAGACCACTTTATAGATGGATTAAGTAAAAATCAGTAATATTTAACTCCAATTTCTGGTGGCTATCGAGGTATACATCCAAACCCTTCTGTGACACAGTCCTAAGGGCCAACTCTCTGAGATACGCAGATAAGATGCAGGGAGGAATGGAGTGGAATTCATGATCTGTCACTCAATCAGCAAACATGTATTGAACATTTACGACATGAAAGGCCCCGCACTAGGGAAGGTATTGGGAAGGATGGCAAGGTGTCAGATGTTCAGGAAATAACTAAATGACCAGAACGCTTACACCTGTTGTCTCATTTCATCTTTCCACCAGGTAGAGATGATTGCTGCCTGATTGACAGATGAGGTAACCAAGCCTGGACGCAGTGACTTACCCAGGGTCTTAGAACCCCCACGGGGCTGAGCCAGGCGTTTGCCCCAGTCTCAGTCCCAAGACCAGTGCATTTCACTGCGTCCAGAAATTGCTTTCAATCCTCCAAGTGCTTTACATCTGGGAGGAGAGGAGATATAAACAGATGAACAGTGAAATCGTAGTATAAGCCCAGCTATCATGAGTTGACGTGGGCTGGGAAGCTTTGTGCAGAAAGGGGACAGAGGAAGTCAGGGGGGTGGCCGTCCAGGCAGGATGAGGGGCACAAGCCCGGACCCGGGCAGGTCTCAGTTCCGATGGGCCCGTCAGGGGCAAGTAGGACGCAGTGTCCACCTCCTCAGATGCTCTGGGTTTGGTTTCATCGTGTTCATGCTTTCTCTCCCCATTCCTTTTATCTGAAGCTGGGGCATGTGGAGATGTGAGGATGGGGTGTTCTTTGAAGTGAGCTCCCTTCTTGTCCCTTAGGCTGGATTTCCAGCAAGGCGGGAGGGAGAGGGCCGGAGTTAGGGAGAGATCTCTGTCCCAGCAGAGGTGTGACGAGCAGTGTGGAATCAGGGTGGAGCTTGGAGCCAGCATTTCTAGAATGCTCACCGTGGGCTAGCTCCTGGTGGGCAGAGAAGAGGTAGGGAGCAGGGTGGCTGGTGGACTTTTGGAGTAGGAGAGCTAGAGGGCCAGGGAGGAGCCTTGGCTGGCAGGGTGGTGGGCCCCCCCCCCCGAGCCATCACTCCCTGCCCCTACCTCACAGGGTCCCAGGAAGGGAACCGCCAGGAAGCCCTGGGCTGTCATCCAGCCCCAAGCATGGCAAGAGGCAACTCCAGTAAGTAAGGCACTGCGGTGACCACACCAGACGGGGGAATCAGGACAGCTCAGCTCAGTTCCCTTTTCCTCCCGGTGGTCACACCCTCACAGGTCAAATCACATCACCACCTCAGCCCTGGAATTCCCGCCAGGAGGGGAGGTGGTGCACTCCTGACTAAGCTCCCGCCTGCAAGGCAATCACATGCCTGCAGACCACAGGGAAGGGCCTTTGGTGGCACCTACTTCCTCTTCTTTCTCTGGACAGCATGGGGGGGTGGGGATTGTGAGCGGTGAGGTGAGGAGAGGATGCCAGCCGAGGAAGCCCGTGTGTCAGATGCAGATTTGCTTGTAAGTTTCCAGCTCCATGCAAAACACACATGTCCCAAAGTAACACACCGTAAGCGGAGAAAATTTTTAAAAAGGGAAGACAGTTTCATTCAAAACTTGCTACCCAGATACTGAAAACATTTTGGTGAATATCTTTGGAAAGTTTGTTGTCCTTTTTACAATAAGTATTTTCCCAAATGTCTATGGGTAAAGTACAGTACTCACATATTTATCTAAATATAAAAATATAAGAATGGAACTCTATTACACATTCTGCTTTGTAATCCATTTTTTTCCTCGCTCAATAATATATGATGAACATCTTCCATGTCATTAAATATTATTTTACAATGTATTTAATTGTTGCACATCTCTTTTTTTTTTTTTTTTTTAATTTTTTTGGCTGCGCGGCATGTGGGACCTTAGTTCTCCCATCGGGTATCGAACCCGTGTCCTCTGCATTGGAAGCATGGAGTCTTAACCACTAGACCACCAGGAAAGTCCCATACCCTCTAAATTCCTGTTGACCACTTGCCCTCTGTCTAACCCCACTCAGTTTTCACTCTGCATCACTGGTCCTAAGGGACAAAGGAAGAGAGATGAGAACCACTCCCCTCTGGGCCTCACAGAAGCTCTGGAAGAAGCTGGCTCCCCCAGATCCAGTGAGAAGAAAGGAAGTATCAGGAGACTAAGAAACCTGGCTTTCTCCTTCAGCCTTGATAGCCTAGCCTCGGGGGAGGGGGAGTGTGAGGTGCAGACAGTGCTTAACGCAAAACCCAACAAAAGGGTAAGAGTGGCGGGACCCGGACCAGAGATCCCCCTGGCAGGGCTCTCATTTGGAAGGAAGGCCGGCAACCAGCACAGAGTTGAATCTACTGATTCCTAGGTGTGACTGACGAATTCACATTCCCTAAATGGTCCTCAAAGGACATTGCTTTCGAAAAGGGCTGTTGTCACACCAAAGAATCCCTAACTGCTTGAGTTTTCGGAAATGTAAGCTAATATATCTGGTCACTGCATCTTCCTGAGCTAACCCAGTGTTCCAAAACTTCCTGTTCCGTCACAGCAACATACGGGCTGAAGGTAGAGACACACAAAGCACCTCAAAGAAAACGAAGATGAGAAAAATGCATTTTCTTCAAAGAGCTCGTTGTCTAGTGTGGGTTCAGGAGAAACGCAAGAGGACCAGGGGCAGCACAAGGCAAGGGACAGGCACGGCCTCTGAGCCAGACTGTGGAGGTGGAGCGGGTGCAGCCCTAGGCCACCGCTTGCCAGTGCAAGTAACCCTGTGCGAGGTTACCAGCCCCGCTGAGCCTCAGGCGACAGAAATAGAGCCTGGCCCTGGGCGAGTGGGAGGTTTAAAGGATGAAGGCACACCAGCCCTTGCAGGACATGTGGGCTGACCGGAAAGAAGCCATCAGACCGAGGTCAGAGGCCAGGAAACACTTGGAAGAGGGAGGCCCTGGCGTTTGGAGAGTTTCCACTGACACAGATGGAGAGGGTAAGGTTTCAGAGAGACAGGGCTTGGAGGGCGAGCTGCACGGAGGACAGTCAGGGGAGAGACCAGAACGTTCACGCCACGCTGTGTGTCCGGATGAGGCATGAGAAGGAGTTAAGTCAGGAAATCAGGGCCTAAAGTGCTGTCCTGGAGAGCTGTGCCCAGTGTGGAGGTGAGGACACGCCAAAGGCTTTGAGCAAAGTATACCATATGCAGACAGTGACAGTAGGCGTCACCGGGCAGATGGGTGGGAGGGGAAGGGGGATGGATGTGAGGTCCCAGGAGGCCCTGGTGGAAACCCAGGGCATTGATGGGGGTGGGGCTCAGCGGGATATGGAGGGGATAATGGAGGGGGGCTGGCCCCCTTTAGGATATGTGACCTTCTCTGAGGGGCCCTGGGCTCGGTTTTAAATATTACTCAGCCATAAAAATGAATGAAATAATACCATCTGCAGCAACATGGATGGACCTAGAGATGATCATACTGAGTGAAGTAAGTCAGACAGAGAAAGACAATATAATATCAATTATATGTGGAAACTGGGAAAAAAATGATACAAATGAACTTATTTACAAAACAGACTCACAGACATAGAAAACAAATTTATGGTTACCAGAGGGGAAAGGGAGTGGGGGAGGGATAAATTAGGGGTTTGGGATTAGCAGATATAAACTACTGTATATAAAACAGATAAACAACAAGGTCCTACTGTATAGCACGGGGAACTCTATTCAATATCTTTTAATAACCTATAATGGAAAAGAATCTGAAAAAGAATATATATATATATAACCAAATTACTTTGCTGTACACCTGAAACTTTGCAAATCAACTCTATGTCAATAAAAAACAAGTGCTCTGCTGTCACTGTCTTGAAATTCTTAATAGCTTTTGACAAAGAGCCCCACCGATTTTGAACTGAGTCTCACAAAATATGCTTGAGAGGCAGACATTTGGGCTCCAGAAAGTGTTTGGACAGGGAGTGGGGCTGAGGGGAGAAGTGATTGAAAGAGTTGGGGATTTGGGTGAAGAGATGGGGAGTACGATGGTGCTTGTATGTGTGACGGTCCGGCCGTCCCAGGGAGGCGCTTGAAAACAAGTTGGGAATTTGACCCTAAAGCTCAGAAAAGAACTTTGAGACATAGTTATTTACGTGGAAATCATATCCTCTGATTAACATTTTCTTCAAACACTCGAGAATTGCTCCACTTTATTTTCACGAGAGGCATTACTTTTGTAATTTAAAAAATGAAATTGCAGGGCTTCCCTGGTGGCGCAGTGGTTGAGAGTCCGCCTGCCGATGCAGGAGACACGGGTTCGTGCCCCGGTCCGGGAAGATCCCACATGCCGCGGAGCGGCTGGGCCTGTGAGCCATGGCTGCTGGGCCTGCGCTTCCGGAGCCTGTGCTCTGCAACGGGAGAGGCCACAGCAGTGAGAGGCCTGCGTACCGCAAAAAAAAAAAAAAAAAAAGAAATTGCAAAACAAATTTAAAAAAATGAAATTGACAAAAGCATTTAGTCAATAATAATACACACGCTTCAGAAATGGGTGTAGGAAGTAACGTTAAAAAGGGTCAAGAAGCTAATCTGCAAGATCACTGTCACTGTCTCAATTATGTCCCCCACCCCAAATGCTCTATGTTGAAGTCTTAACCCTCAGAACCTCAAACTGTGACTGTATTTGGAAATAAGGCCTTTACAGAGGTAATTAAGTTAAAATGAGGTCATGAAGGGGAGACCTAATCCAATAAGACTAGGGTCCTTATAAGAGGACGAGATCAGGACACAGACACACATAGGAGAGACCATGTGAAGACACAGGGAGAAGATGGCCGTCTACACACCAAGGAGGGAGGTCTCAGGAGAAACCCACCCTGCTGCCACTGTGGCCTCAGACTTCCAGCCTCCAGGTCTGAGAACATAAACTTCTGCTGTTTAAGCCCCTGGCCTGTGGTACCTCCTTCCAGCAGGTCCTAGCAAACAGCCACCTTCCCTGAGAAGAACAAGAGGCAGAAAAGTCCTTGGAGGCTGGCTAGAAGTGGTCAGGGAGGAAGAGGGGGAAGCAGGAGGACAGGTCACAACATAAACAGTGTCTGCGCGATGGCGGTGGGCGGTGGATGCCAGTTGTCAGTGGAGATGCAGGGCTTACGGAAAGCTGCTGGGCTTTAACACCAGGAAGTCACTGGTGACCTTTGAGGAAAATGTCGTTGGTGCAGCAGGGGAAAACCAGGCGCAGTTAGGTTGGGGGGAAGGTGACACGATGGAGGGATGGAGAATCCTTATTTTCAAGAAGTTTCAGTATGAAGGGCAGGGACAGATAGGACAGTAGCTTGAGGGGAACCAGAACCAAGGGAAGGCCTTTTTTAGGGTGGTATGTAGGGAGTCCTGGACGAGCATGGCTGTAGAAACCCCAGACAGGGAACAAATCTCCATTTGTTAAATGAGTGAGAAGGGAACTCCCGGGACCGGGGGAAGGGCACCAAGCCCAGGTGGACAGCTAGCCCACAGCAGTGGCTTGGCCTGACGTCTAGGGAGGAAGGGCTCTTCCAAGTGCTGGGAGCCACTGAACTCCACTTAGCTCCAACAGGTTCCCGTAAAGAGCCTGAGGCCTGGCTTCCTCTCCCCCCGTCCCTTCAGAAGTCCCCTTGCAGATTTGGAGGGACGGGGACTGGCCTCCCAGCAGGCAGCACACAGGTTGTGAGCACCTGTTCCCCCATCACTTGCCCTCCAGCAGAGCAGCCGGCGCTGTGAAGCAGGCACTGAGCCGACCTACAGACCTTCGAGGTTAAGGGTGCTGGAGGAGGTTAGGGATCCCCTAGAGGGGACGCAGAGCTGCTCCCCGATCTTCCCCGATCCTCCGCAGATCTCTAAGTTCTTCCCAGTTCCCTCAGCTCTTACATTGCCCTCCCGGCCCAGTCCTGGGCAGGCGCCTCATTTCCTTGGGAACTGAGAGCTGAATCTCTGGGCAGCCTCAGCCCAGCACCCTGCATCCCCTTGGCCAGTAGTTTCCAAACTTTAAAAAAAATGGCTAAGCCCATCTTTCAAACAACACCTTAGAGGAAGCCCTAAAATATCCCGGGGCTGACGGTACATTTCATTGGTATACATTTCCATCATAACCTCAGACCTCTGGTACTCACACACTGTGAAACCAGCCAGCGAGGATTACAGGCCATTTTAATAAATGAGAAAATATCGGAACTGTAGTTGTGGGAAACCACTGCCATCTGAAGTCAGTCTCAGCCTAGTTTATTTCCACCGTTTGCTTTGGTCATATTGTAATAAGAAATTCCTAATTCACACAGATAAATGGCAGTACACTGTAACAATTTTTAAAAATAACCAGCCTTATAACCTTGGGATTTAAGGAACCAACAAATGACAGATTTATTCAGAGTCTTCACGAAGATAATTTTTCTTTGCCACACACTTAGCTTGCCGATCGGCAGTGTGTCACGTTTGTCAGCAACACATTTGAATCTATTCTACACTACAATATGCAAAATAATTTAACAATCCTTAAAGCATGAAATCTGAATCAGATACTTATGGAAACCTAAATGGAGCTTTTTATGGGACATAGATGGAAGTCCAGTACCCTTAGAACCACCTTGAGCCCCAGCCATGTCACCAAGGAACAAGCATTTAGTGAATGCCTGTTTTGTGACAGATTCTGTCCTGGGCTGGAAATAAAGGAAAAAAACCAGAGCTTGCCCTCATCCACAACGAGGTCAGCCTGGAAGATGAGGTAGACCTAGAGAGAAATTCCATCAACTGAGGGGTATCCAGGAAGCTCGGGAGACAGGCGCTCGGGGGGCCTGGAGGAGTGAGTGGGGCTGGGGTGGATTGCAGAGCAAGGATGCAGAGCAGGTTTCTAGAGGCCATAAGCTCTGAGCTGGGATAACCAGGTTACGTCATGGAGGGAGCTGCAGGGTGATGAAGAGGGGCCTCTGCTATAACCTACAGGTGATGGAAGGCCTTGTGGAGTGTTAAACAGGAGGGCTGTATAGTCAAATCTGCAGTTTCAAAGGAGCCCTTACAGTAAGTTCCCTACCTCTGAATGAGTTCTGTTCGGACAGCACGTCCGCAAGTCCCACAAAGTTAGCCTAGGTACCCAACCAACACAATCGGCTATATAGTACTGTGCTGTAATAGGTTTCTAATACCTTTCACACAAATAATACATAAAAAACAAACAAAAAATAAAGAAAACATTTTTAATCTCACAGCACAGTACCTTGAAAAGTACAGTAGTGCACACCAGCTACATCACTGCTGCTTTTTTTTTTTTTTTTTTGGCGGTACGCGGGCCTCTCACTGCTGTGGCCTCTCCCGTTGTGGAGCACAGGCTCCGGACGCGCAGGCTCAGCGGCCATGGCTCACGGGCGCAGCCGCTCCGCGGCACGTGGGATCTTCCCGGACCGGGGCACGAACCCGCGTCCCCCGCCTCGGCAGGCGGACTCTCAACCACTGCGCCACCAGGGAAGCCCTCACTGCTGCTTTTACGCTTGCTTCCGGACATCCTGGGCTTGAAATAAAGATACGGTACTACTGCACGCTATACAATAAAGTACACAAAAGCACAACCACTCGTAAAGGATGCACGCACGTGACAATGTACGCAGACGCATGAACTAACTTACACGATTGGACGTTCAAAGGCATGTTCGCATCTTTGAAAGTTCACAACTTGAAGGTTCGTATGTAAGGGACTTACTGTATATGGATTGACCCCATATATGGAGGCAGGGAGACCCCTTGGGAGGCTAGTATGAGGCTATGGGTGATGGCGGCTGAGCCAGGATGTGGCCGTGGAGAGAAGCAGGGGAGGCAAGTGATTCAAGATACAGAATGGACAGGACTTGGTGACTGACCGGCTGTGGAGGGAGGAGGGGGAGGGATAGGTCAAGGAAGACCTGCCACAGGTTTCTGGCTTAGACGGTTGACTGTATAGCAAGAATGTGCACTCAGGTCCTCTGCTTCCACAGCCCTTGAGACTGATACCACGAGAGGAGGGGCCAGCCAATCACTTGTGGTTGAGAATCACCATGATGAACATAAATCCAGAGGAAGTGTCAGAAGCCAGACAGGGCCCAGGTGAGACTTCAGGGGAGTTTTGCT